>NC_056735.1:1399380951-1399558451 GCF_019279795.1 Protopterus annectens
TATGGGCACATAGCCTGTGGAGAGGCTGAGGTTGAACAGCATGTTTAGGTGGGGGGTTAGTTAATTCTGTAGTTCATGCAAGACGCAGCCTGGGACACCATCTGGTCCCACTGATGCTGTGTTTTTGGCTTTTGAAAGGGCTGTTTTCACCTGTGCTTCTGTGATTTTTGGGACACTACACTTTTCTGGTATTGCTGTGGGCTCTTTTGGAGGTGAGAGTGGGTGAAGTTTGCACTGAATCTATCTGCCAGGATGTTGGCAATATCAGTAGGTTCAGTATATTTTGTGCTATTTTGCACTAGTTCAGTGCATATCTGTGAGTTGCCACTTAGATTCTTAACATAGCTAAAGAAGGCTTTGTGGTTATCGTTTGAATCCTTGGCTATTTTTCTTTCGAAGTTAGCCTTGGATGGTTTCATGAGGGACCTTAGTTTCTTACTGATACTGATCAAGGATGTCTTTCCTTCTTAAGATTTGCTTTTTTTCTAAACTAGTTTCCTCCTTTAATTGTATAGCCTGTTTATTGCAGGGGTCCACCAAACTGGTTTCCTTCTCTTAGAGGAGTGAGTCTTGGTTTTGCTAGGGATGGCATGATCCATGCATCCTTGTAGGTGCTCATAGAGTGCATTTGTAAAGGTTTCTGCATCTTGGGCAGTGTTATCCTTTAGCGTGGGGGCTGTGAAACTTAGCACCTCTGTCTTAAGTAAGGTGAAGTTTGTTTTAGAAAAGTTGTTTACAGTGGTTTCCTTAGTTGGGGGTGGTGGTGGGGTGTGGACATCCAGAGTGGTTAGTTTATGGTCTGATCTAACCAGTGATGGGTTGGCCTCTGGTGTGGAACACCTGTCACCCATGTTGGTGATGACCAGGTCCAATGTGTTTTCACCTCTGGTAGGGGAATTTACCAGCTGATCCAGGGCATTTGAGTTGATGAATTCCAGGAAGCGCTGGACCTGGTAATTTGTACTCGAGTAGTTTTCCCAGTGAATGGTAGGGTAATTGAAATCACCCAATATCAAGGTGTTTGGTAGGACCTTCATGTTTTCCAGTGTCTCCAGAAAGGTGAAGTGGTGGTCCAGGGTCCTGGAGGGTGATTTGTAGCAGGCCACAATTTGCATTGCAGATTTAGCCAGTTAGTTGCAAATGGATGATCTCAGAGGTATCATGCTGTGCCACTAACCTGGAGGTGTAGGTATCCTTGATGAATATGTATACACCCCCTCCTTTTGTGTTTCGGTCCATGTTCTGTGGCCAAAACGTGTGGTATGAGTTGTAGCCCGGTAGTGCTGGGGTCCTCTCTGGAGTCTTGGACCAGGTTTCAGTTACTGCACAGATGTCGACGTTCTCCATACTGAGGAGTGCTTCAAGCGCATGCACTTTGAGATTTAAACTCCTGGCATTGAGTAGCATAACCCTCAGTTTTTTGTTAATTGTGCTGTTTATGGAGGTGGATTTGACTTTTGAGCCTTGCCTAAAAAAGACACTATGGAGGCAGCAAGAGCCTTGGCCAGTATTTGAAAGCCTAGGGGTGACAGGTGCAAGCCATCTCTTGCAAAGCAATGCGGCTTGTCGAGCATGTCGTCCCAGGCTGACAGACAATGGATCCCCTTTGAATGACACCAGAACCTTAGCCAATTGTTGAAATTGATCAGTCTTTCTTTATACTGAGGTATCATTCTTGGTGAGGGCAGGATGCTACTCAGGGTCAGGGTCATACCAGCCTGGTCTACATGATCAGAGAGCTCTTCCATGTCTCTTTTCATGTAGCCCAGGGAGGTACATCTCAAGTCATTCATACCAACATGAACAATGACAGAGTCGTATTTGTACTTGTTCTGGAGTGACCTGAGTGCTTGTGTTATGTAGCGGGTGCTTGTGTGATGTGATGGATTCTGGTTCCTGACAGGCAGCTAACAATAACCATCTACTTGTCCAGCCTAGTGAGCGGGATGTCAGAGTGCCTGACTATAGAGTCACCTATTACTAGTGTGTTAGGTATGTTATTTCGCCTTCAGGGCTGTGATTGTGCGGCACATTGATTTTGTGTTTTATGTGTTGTATGGTTTATGACGGGAAGTGCAGGTTGATTGGGTGTCTGCGTTGGAGGTCTCTGATGCTTTTGCAGGTTTTTATTTAGAGCCTCCGAGTATGATTTGTGTATTTATTGTATTTTTTACCAGTGCTGTTTTAGTAGGTCTGTGTATGGCTGGAGTTGTGGTGCAAATGTTAACCTTCTCCTCTTGACTGTCTGTTCCAGTCTTGGTTGGAAACAGCTTAGCTTCCAGTTTGGCTGTATAATTGCATCTCTCGCATATGTTAGTGTTTTGTGGTAGGAGAAGAGGGTTGTCTGTGTACATGAGGCAGTTGTAACATTGCCTCAGGATACCTAGATTCACCAGCTGGACTGGAGAGTGCACCTGAAGTTGCCCTTTGGTCATGCCTGAATAGAAGGATGAGCTGCTTAGTCGTTTGGTTGGTGAGGGGTGAATAAAGAGCCTTGCCCTGCTGGGCAATCAGTGTCAGGGTATATTAGTGCTTGCTATTAGGTCTGAACAAGTGCTGGGCTGTAAAATGCTTTTTGAGTGCTTAGGTTGAGAGTTAGACTAGCTTCAAGGGAAAAACTGAAGAAGAGACTTAGTGGAGCCGGGAATAATTTAACCGTAGCTAACCGGCACTGCCCGGTGCGCAAAAACGTGCAAACGCGGTTTTTATAGTAGGGAAATGAAAGAGAGAAATTAGCCCAAAATGGCCAATAAACTACTAACTTCTGGGCTGGAACCACTCCTCCAGGGACAGATAGGTTGCTCAAAGCTCCCTTCTTTCACAGGTGAACAGAGAAACTTCCTTCTATCCAAGTAAGGTATGGGCAACTCAGAAGCTAGTATCACAGCCCTGAATTCAGCACTAGCCTGAAAACTGGACTTAGAAAGGTGGGAAAGCCTGAAAACTAGCTTAGAAAGGTGGGAAACAAGGAATTTTTTTGTTTGTTTTTTTTGAAAAGATAAGGCAAAAACAGTAAAAAATACACATAAAACAACTTTAAACGACTACAAATGATCAAAAAAGGCTATCGCACTTTAGTGTGTAGCCTACAACAGTTAAACAAATTATTTAAACAAAAAACAACTTTTTAAAAGTGCAGGCAGTCAAATAAGTACAATATGTGAAAAAAACAAGCTTTCAAATCACAACAAACGCTGGAAAATCTGCATTTAGGTAGAAAACAGTTAAGTTCAGCAAGAAAGTACAGAAAACTGATACTTAATCACTCCAAATTCTCTCTTCTAAACTAGAAGGCTTGTATCAGTTTAAGGCTTTCTAGTGCTACCCAGTAGGTTAGTTACAGGAAAGATGGGAAACAAGCGCAGATGTGATCTTTTAAACCAGAAAGTTGAAAGAGATGGACAAACTGTCCAAATGGTCAATAAACTACAATTTCTAGGCCAAGAACCTCTCCTCTCATGGTAGACAGGCTACCTAGTGCTTACCACTCCCACTGATAAGCTAGAAGGCTTTCCTCCAACTCAGAAAGGCTTGCAGGGCTCAGAAGCTTACCAACAACATTGAAAATTTGTTTTCTGTGACTGTCACACAAGGTGACATAACAATGAGGAGGATGTCTGTGTGAGATAATCATCCTTATACGAATAAAGCAAAGGACTTCTGTCAGGGATATGACATACAATTGGGGTAGGGTGCATATTCTGAAACTGTGCAAACTGATATGCCTGAATATGAGCATACTCTCAGCAGGGGTCTACAGCAAGGTGGCCACAGGTAAAAGATTATGGTAAGCATTACAAAAGCCAACTACAATCATGGACAATATCAGAATAATACCTCCACTAGTCCCATGCCTTTGACATAGCATATGTGATTTAGAGTGATCAGAGATGATTCTACACAAACACACTTGAACAACTATTATGATACATCCACACTCTATGAAGGTAAACATGCACACTTTCTTGGCATTGTAACATCTGCTGGAGGTGTTAGGAGGAACACTGCTATACCTGTATGTGACAGTATAGGCAATACAAGCTAATTACCTTGTGTGCATTGCAAGTATGTATATATATATATATATATATATATATATATATATATATATATATATATATATATATATATATATATATATATATATATATATAATATGATCCACAGAGTTACGGAAGAGATACATGCCATTAATTTTGTCAAACACCTATGTATGTAGTGTGTGCATAAGGAGAACAGGTAGCACACATGCATCTGGTGTAACAACTTGATTGGTGTTCTGCACCATCAAACAGTCATGTATGTTGCACAGAAAGAATACCCAGGTATGGCAAATAAGCTATGTGAGCACACTGTGACAAAAGTGGTACACTTTAGTTACACATCACTGGGAGATGTGTAGGGATGTGCATGCAGAAGGGTGCATTGTACACAGTTATTGGTATGATGAAGGCTTGGAACCATTAACTTATTATTGCCTCTGATGTACATGTCTTTCACATACACAGTAGTTCTGTTACATTCAGTGGAGTAGTCATCACTGTGACTTCATGCTGGTGGATGTACCACTTACCCTCTGCCCCAGAATACAGGTCACATACCTATTGGTCTGATTATAGGGTTTGATATCCACATTATACTAGGGTGCTGTGTCTGTTTCCTGATTCAACAAATCCCTCCATGTTTCTTGTCAATGCAAGTGTTGTCATAGCTGTGGAAGCAGTTTTTGGTATGTGTTGATACTGCCTGTATTATACTAATATCACAGTTGGAGTCAATGATTGCCCACAATCTGTGGTCCTTCAGGCAGCTGTTTGGACACAGCATGTGTATGTCATCTGTGATGTCCATCACTTAACTACTGGGCAGGAAAAAGCCTAGCAAACACCCCTGATGTACTGACCTGATCACTGGACCTAAGATATATGTCACATCACACATTTCAGCATAGTGGGATGTCATGTATGTCATATACTAGTCTACCCATTTGGTAATATAGCTGTTTATGGCGACATATGACAGTGTCGGCTGAATACTTTAGTATGAATTTGTGTCAAATGCCTTGACCTGTTCAAGTTTCACAAGATGATACTATTGTCATCATGCATGCCCTCAATGACTTTTTGAGGACCTCTATCAGATATAATGGACCTGATATAACATTAACAACTCACAAAGCCTTTTGCACACACCTGGAATATTACTAGTGTACATGTAGAAGAGGTCCATGATGACATGTGGTCTACCTCACAGTTGAGGAAAGTCAGGCTGTCTCTATACATTCATCAGGTGCTGTCCCCCCAACTCAGGTGGATGCATGTTGATTTACAGCCTTGTATGGGAACATAAACTATGTGGAGGGTGTGTTAAACTGTGTATTCAACAGTATCACAAAGCTGTATGTGATGAGTCACACCATAGGTGATCTGTGATGTTGTCACAGCCCATTGCTTCCATGTGATATGCCTGGATGAAGGTAAGAGAGTGCATACTGCCTATTGTGATCTGACCTATGGTTTTGACACAATCACAAACATACTTATCATTGACAAAACCCCCAAGATGGGAACTAAGCCTTACGTCAGTTCATGGGTAACCAATTGGCTCACTGAGAGAACATATCATGTGAAATTTGGTGACTCAACCTGTACCAGTAGAGCTGTCATCTTTGGCATACCCCAGGGATCTGTGCTTTGCTCGTCACATTTTGAATTGTATTTCTCAACAGAGTTCAGGCTGATTCTTGCAAATTGTATGCAATCATTGAGTCCACCAGTGGTTTTAACATAGTACAGGAGGAGCTAACACACACAACTTAATGTTGACAAAGGCACACTTGTAAAAATAAATGCAGAAATGTTTGATTGTAATGTTGTCCATCTGAAAAGTGGAGTTCCATGTTAATCACAGCATTAACAACAGTCCCGCTTTGCAGAAACCCAGTGATGCAAGCACTGAGAACAAATGCAGATAGCAATCTGAACATTGACCATCAAGTATCCACACTGTTATTGAAAGCCTATGTTGTGCACATTATAAGTCATGCCATCATACTGAGATCTTAGGATTGTATGCCAGCATTGTAGTCAAACCTCATTACAACACTAATAGTGTATAGTGCTCTTTTTAACATGTACCTCACCAGACACATAGCAGTTAGAGAGACCACAGGGCTTTCTCAGCAAGATAACATAGGGAGTACAAACCATGCCATCATGTATGTAGATAGATTAACACTGGAAAACATGAAGGTAATACAGAACACCCTGATATTGGGCGATTTCAATTACCCTACCATGAACTGGGAAAACTACTTGCGTACAAACTCCCAGGCGCAGCGCTTCCTGGAATTCATCAACTCAAATGCCCTGGATCAGCTGGTAAACTCCCCTACCAGAGGTGAAAACATATTGGACCTGCTCATCAAAAACATGGGCGACAGGTGTTCCAGACCAGAAGTCAACCTGTCACTGGTTAGATCAGACCATAAACTAATCACTCTGGATGTCCACACCCCACCACCACCCCCAACTAAGGAAACCACAGTAAAAAAACTTTTATAAAGCAAACTTCACCTTACTTAAGTCAGAGGCAGTAAGTTAAACAGGTCCCACGCTAAAGGATAGCGCTGACCAAGATACAGAAACCTTTACAAATGCACTCTATGAGCACCTATAAGGATGCATGGATCGTGCCATCCCTAGCAAAACCAAGACTCACTCCTCTAAGAGAAGGAAACCAGTCTGGTGGACACCTGCCAGGTCCCTCATAAAATCATCCAAGGCTAACTTTGAAAGAAAAATAGCCAAGGATTCAAAAGATAACCACAAAGCCATCTTTAGCTATGTTAAGCATCTAAGTGGCAACTGGCAGATATGCGCTGAACTACTGCAAAATAGCACAAAATATACTGAACCTACTGATATTGCCAACATCCTGGCAGATAGATTCAGTGCATACTTCACCCCCTCTCACCCCCAAAAGGGCCCACAACAATATCAGAAAAGTGTAGCGTCCCAGAAATCACAGATGCACAGGTGAAAATAGCCCTTTCAAAAACCAAAAACGCAGAGTCAATGGGGCCAGATGGTGTCCCAGGCTGCGTCTTGAACGAACTACAGAATTAACTAACCCCCCACCTAAACACGCTGTTCAACCTCAGCCTCTCCACAGGTTACATGCCCATAGAATGGCGCACAGCAATGGTTATTCCACTCCACAAAGGAGGGGTCACAACTGACCCTGGCAACTATCGCCCCATAAGCCTGACTAGCCTGGTCTGCAAGGCTATGGAGTGCATCATCATGGAACTCATTAACAAAGACATTGGGAATCTCCAAACAAATAACCCATCCCAGTTCAGCTTTGTTCAGGGCAGATCATGCCTACTAAACCTGGTTGACTTCTTTGAGACAGTCACCAAGGCCATAGATGAGGGAAAGGTTGTTCACACAGCCTACCTTGACCTCGCCAAGGCTTTTGACACCATTCCTCACTCGGGTATTACAGAAAAACTCACCAACCTGAACATAAACCCCTATGTCATGAAATGAGCTGTCAACTGTCTTACAGACAGAACTCACACAGTTAGAATAGAGGGCTCCAGGCCCGACTCTAAACCAGTCACAAGTGGTGTCCCGAAAGGCTCAGTCCTGGGACCCCTACTGTTTGGCATATACTTCTCAGAAGTACAAGCAAACACAGGAAGACTATGGCTAACCAAGTTTGCCGATGACTGCAAACTGGAATCCCTAACTGATACGGACATCCTCCAAAAGGGCCTTACTGAGAAGGACACCTGGTGTCAAAGTCATGGCCTCAAGCTAAATGCCAAAAAATGCATACTCATCCCATTTGGGAAAAACAAAACACCCACAAATTACCAAAGAGGTGGCAGCCCCCTTAATACAGAAGAGGTAATAAGAGATCTGTGGCCCAGGTAGATAGTAATCTCTCCGTTGACAATTATATTGCCAAAGTAGTTAGGAAATCCTTCTATGTGGCCCATCTAATTACTAAAGGGTTCGCATTTAGAAATAAAGAGGTTATAGTGCCCCTCTACAAGTCACTCATCAGACCCATCATAGAGTACAATGCCCCATTTGGGATGTACCTCACAAGACATTTCTAATGGCTGGAGAGACTACAAAGTACCTCACCAAGAGAATTACTGGCCTCAAACATATGTCCTATTCAGCTCCCTACTGAAAAACTCCGGCTGTACTCAGTGGCATATCACTTACTCAGAGGAGATCTCTGCCTGACTTACAAAGCTATGTCCAACTCAGAATTGATGGACATGCTCCACCTAAAGAAATCCAAGTCACTGTGAGCCACACGGTCTAGTGAACTAAACCTCACCACAACAATAAATAGAACATGCTGGAGGGATAGATTCCTGTCATAGAGACTTCCCATGCTTTGGAACAAAATTCCAATCTACATTAGGCAGAGCCCCTCACTAACACTCTTCAACAGAAACCTTGATAAGTGGATGGGTAACAAAAAATACACCCCTGGGATCACTTCATTGGCTCTGCTTGACAGAGGATAAGTTAATTAATCAATAGGGCGGCGAAAGCCAACACACTCTGGATAGGCTTATAAATGCCCTTGGAGAGATAGCCTAGTACCTACCTATGAACCTATAAACCTATTAAAAGCCATGTCATTAAAATCTTTGTTGTATAAGATGAGGTGACTTCTGCCTGGTCTCCAGGACAGTCTCTGACC
Organism: Protopterus annectens; assembly: GCF_019279795.1. Classification (NCBI taxonomy): domain Eukaryota; kingdom Metazoa; phylum Chordata; order Ceratodontiformes; family Protopteridae; genus Protopterus; species Protopterus annectens. The sequence goes on from NC_056735.1 coordinate 1,399,389,685, forward strand.
CTGCCCTGGTGGAATACTACATATCCAAAAATTTGATATAGTTGTTGACATTGGCAGTGTCTGTTGAGGAGGATATAACAGTGTCCCTCATGCCGCTGTAAAATGCTCTCTGTAATGTCAAGCAACAGCTCTCTCTCTCTCTCTCTCACACACACACACACACACACACACACACACACACACACACACACACACACACACACACTGCTGTGAGAATAGAATCCCTACCTTTCTAATTACATAGACCCCACTACTTTATACAAGACCACAACTCAAGTCCAATTTAGAGTATGTCAAACAAGACTTTATAGCTGATGACATCAGCAGTGTCTATTGAGGTGAATAAACAGTGTCCCACATGCTGATGTAAAATATTCTCTGTAATGTCAAGCAACAGCTCACACACACACACACACACACACACACACACACACATTAAACATCAGTGAGAATAGAACCACTACCTATCTAATTACACAAACTAAATAACCCAGTACTTTGTGCAAGTGCCACAACTCAAGTTCATTCAGGAGTCTGTCAGACAACACTTTATAGCTGATGACATCAGCAGTGTCTGTTGAGGAGAAGATAACAGTGTCCTGCATACTGTTGTAAAATGCTCTCTGTAATATCAACCAACACTTCATATACACACACACAGTTGACAGCAGTGAGAATAGAAACCCTACTTATCTAATTACACAGACTCAGAACCCAGTACTCTATGCAAGCATCACAGCTCAATTCCAACTGGGATTGTGTCGGATAGCACTTTATAGCTGATGGCATCAGCCATGTCTGTTAAGGAAAATATAATAGTGTCCCACATGCTGGTGTAAAGCACTCTCTGCAATGTCAAGCATGAGCTCATACACTCAACCAGTTGACTGCAATGAGACTAGAACCCCCTATGTATCTAAATACACAAACTGCAGAACCCAGTACTATACACAAGCACCACAGCACGTCTGACTTATATAGGAGTGCAGGTGAACTTATAGTAGATGACATCAGCAGGCCATGTGGGAGACAAGGGGTTGGGAGGCCTGCATGAAATAGATGTGTAGACATATGCAAGTATCAGTGCTGGCAATTCATCTCATTGGTAAAGTAACTGTGGGATACACACCTACTCTGCTGTCTACATACACACACACACACACACATCGATTGCAGTGAGAACAGAACCCTTACCTAAGTACACAGACTACAAACACAGTACTTTATGCAAGTGCCATGGCACAAGTCTGATTTATACAGGAGTGCATGTGAACTTATAGTAGATGACATCAGCAGGCCATGTGGGAGATAAGGGTTTGGGAGGTCTGCATGAAATGGATGTGGAGGCATGTGGAAGTATCAAAATACAGTCGACTCCACTTAAATGCATATCCTTGGGACTAAGGTTAGTTAATGCAGTTAAGCGGAGTATACTTATAAGCAAAGTTGCTATGAGTTATTATGTATTAATGCTGGATACACAGTACAATCACACACACAAAATAAAACACATATATTGTGATAGATTCAGAAACTTTATAGAAAAGTTACTGTTTACAGCTGTTACGTGAGCAGGAAGTATATCATTAACAGATTTAATTACAGCTACTGTATGTATTGTAGTTTCAGGAGAAAAGCCTCTTTACAAACTGGTATTACAGTATCATTTTTCTACCTGCCACAGGCTTCAGTACCATGTATTCACATATTCACTTTATTCACTGCATTTACTTTATTCTAGCTTTATTGTACTTAACATTCAGCCTGAGTACTTTCTAATGTGTCTCGCTTAGAAATCGGTATGGTTTGTCGTCCATCTAAAATAGATTTTATTCTGCATAGTCACAATGTGTTTTTTTTCTGTTTTCTTATGCTAGGTGAGGCAATGTGCACAAACAGTGATATATTTTAGAAACCTTATAGAAAAATGTACTTTGTAAAACAATTACAGTTGACAATACAGTCCCTCATGGTTTAGAGAAAAAATTATTATTGATGTCTGAGCAGCTGTTTGCTGCTTCATATAAAATATAATGTCCTTCATATGACAGAAAGTGGAAACATTTCACATCCCTTTTATTCCATGAATCTGTGCAGTATATACCGAGATTGAATAACATCACAGAAGTATACTGAAGCAGTAGAGACATTGTCCTCATCATCACTGCCTTCTTCTTTGCAAAGTCCAGCAGTGCACTGTTCCAGAAAAAAATCACAATCATCAGCCATTTCTTTCATTTCAAGTTCTTCATCAATGGCAACTTACCTCTCAAAATCGTCTACCATCATGACCGAAGGGTGCAAAACTTCTCATGTTGACCTCTGTTGCTATTTTCACTACTGTCTGTGACATTGGTTGGGCTTAGTACAACAAAACTAGCCTTCGTGTAGAAGTTGGCTATCACAGATTGCAAAATTTTATTCCATGATTCTCTCTGTATGTGTAATGAATCCAGCATGGATAACTTCTTAGCTAGCTCAGCTGCTGTTTTCTGTTATTCAGACATACTGTCTATGATATTTACAATGTGCTGCAGGGCCAGTGAAAGGTAGTGCTTCTTGAAGCAAGTGATAATGCCCTGATCCATTGGTTGAATAAGAGATGTGGTGTTTGGAGGCAGGAACTGAAGTTTTACATTTGTCAGCATTGCGTCATCAGTATGCATAGCATAGTTGTTGCACAGCAACAAGATTTTCCTTCTTTTAGTTCTCATTGAGCTGTCAATTTTCAGAAGCCATTCTTTGCAAATTTCACCAGTCAACCAGGAATTCTTGTTTGCTTTGTAAGTGACTGGTTGTTGTTGTTGTTGTTGTGTCTTTCGGCTTTTCCCAGTTAGGGGTCGCCACAGCGGAACTCCGGTCCGCTAATGATTGGCAGTAGATTTTTATGTGCCGAGTTGCCAGCCCTGATGCACAACCTTCCACGAAGGTACGCCCATTCATGCATGTCTCTACACAGAAGACGCTCTCGCTGAGAATCGAACCGGACAACGTTTTACTATGAGGCGACAACGCTACCGCAGCACCACCATCGCAGTTTTGTAAGTGACTGGTAGTTTCTTTACATTCTTGAAACACCTTGGGTTTTTGCTTTTCCAGATCACAAGAGGTTCAGACTTCGGTCATTTGATCTTTCACAGCCTTTAATCCAGCAGCCTCGAGACTTTTAAGTGTCAATGTTCCTTCCTGTAAAGCTTTCCAATATAACTCCATTTCATCAGCATTGAAAATATTATGTAGATTGTACTTTCATGTCTGAAAAAACATCTTCCATCCATCACTCATCTCCAAAATCATCTGTATCTTGTTTTTCACCATGGTGTTTTTTTTAACACAATGTTGTGGCATCCTTTCCATCTCTCTAACCAACAAGACATAGGTCTGAAATCCTCAGCTCCTATGCTTTTGGCTAGTTGGTCAGCCTTTTCCATTAACAATGGACCACAAATGGGAATTTTTTTACTTCTGCAAACATGTACAACAGGGCATCCTTGACACCTTCAGCTTTACTGAACCTCTTGTGTTTGAGATTAGGGTTATTTGTTTGCCACTCTTTAATAATTTCTTCGTTGTTTTTCAGAATTCTTGAAATTACACTTTGGTGCATGCCTAACAATGATGCAATAGATCTCTGACTTTCTTGATTATCAAGTATTTTAATAATGTTTACCTGCTCATCTAAAGTAATAGTCTTTTTAAGAAGTTTCTTCAACATTCTTGTAATATCGCTTAAATAACTGATAGACTTTCTGCTCATGTAACTCTTACTTATTAATCAAAAGTGTACATTATCCCTTAGATAACTAAGAGACTTCCTGAGCATATAATGGTCACATAATGACACAGTAGATACACATAAATACCCCAGCGGATACAGCATGCAGCTGTACTGGGCTATGCATTTATGCAGAGTAAATAAATGGCAGTAAATTACTCGGGATTTGAGACAGCAATGCATTTAAACAAAGTATGCAAGTATTTAAGCAAATTGGTTTGCCTAAATTTACTCTCATAAAACTTCCACAATAAGGTGCTCCTTATCTGCCTGATATACTTCGGAGAAAAGCTCTCTGGAAGGTCTTTTTGGCTCCACACAATCTACTGATTAGTTCTGCCCCACTACGCTCCCCTACCCTACCCCCATATCACACCCACCCCCAGTGTCCTTACACTTATACTTCCCTAACCACACCCCCTCGCTGAGCCATCCTATCCCCTGTAACTGCTTATTAATATAACTCCTTCTCGTCCCTCCTTAACTACCTTATCTATTATCTCTCTCTTAATTACTATAATCCCACCCATCCCTCTTAATTTTACTCTATCATTTCCCTTTCTCTTAACATCTACCTTTCACTTATGCTCTTATCTACTCTACTCAGGAAAACTATTACCTATCCTGTACTTTAACTTGCTTTTTATATACTAACTCTACCTCCTAGGACGTAAAACTCTTCTTAGCAATATGTCTCTCATATCTAAAACTATACTAACTAAACTAATATTCACATACATATGCTCTCTATGCTTAACCTTCAGCTATCTCCTTACCTCTTATGAAATAACTAATTATTTCCACTTTACTACCTGCTACAGACAAACAGCCTTCCAAAATCCTAGTTATACTTTTACTCATGCAAACATTATAAGCACCCCCCAACTACTTACTACCCAAATACCATAGACATACACACATTAACTTCAACAATCTAAACATAAGGAGGCTAAAATACCTGACCAACTTTTCATGCAAACCATCACTAGAACTAAAAATACCAATCCTTAGTGACGGTGACATCCACCCTAACCCAGGACCAACTAATAACTCTACTGACATAACTTATAATATCTCACATTCTATCCCACCTACACTAACCACTGTTCCTAATGCCTTACTCATTGGACATCTCAATATCCGAAGTATTAATAATAAGATTGCCCATCTCCATGCCCTCCTGGATACTCACTCCTTTGACATTCTCTGTCTTACTGAAACATGGCTGAAACCTGGTACTAAAGACAATGCAATACTTCCCCCTGGATATAACATTTTGAGAATTGACCGCTTAAAACGTAAGGGTGGAGGAGTAGCACTTCTGTTTAAAAATGAACTACAAATCTCCTCACAACCTACCAACCCATTTAATGATGATAAAGCTGAAATCCTCATTTCTAAACTACAACTAAACCTTAATAAATCAATATATATCATCTGTATCTACCTACCTCCTGGCAATAATTACACTAAAATTGAGAATATCCTTAGTTGTATATCTTCTTCTTACCCACAAGAAACTATAATTTTAGGTGACTTTAATTGTGATTGGTCCACTGTCAATACAAATAATCCTTCATCTCATATAAATCTTCATGGCTTTACTCAGACAATCAATAATCCCACAAGAATCAATAAACCCAATAACAAAGAAAGTATTTTAGACTGGATTCTTACTAACAAACTGCAACAAACATATACAGTAGGAACTTTGCCTGATGATGTAAGTGATCATTCCTTAACTTACATCACAAGACAAAAAAGTGATATTAATTACATCCCTACCTACAGGGTCTCACGCAGCAATAAACACTTTAACCCATTACTATTCCAAAATGAACTAAAAGCCTGTAACTGGAATCTTCTAAAAACCCTAACCCTTGAAGATGCTATCAATTACTTCAATACCAAATTCCTATCAATCCTTGACCAACATGCTCCAAAACGATCTGTCAGAGTTAAATCTAAACCTGCCCCCTGGCTGTCCAAAGAGACAAGACATAAAATACTACTTAGGAATAAATCTTGGGCTAAATGGAGAACTACAAAAACTATTTCAGACCATCAAACCTTTAGACAGTTAAGAAATAACACAAAAAAGCTGTTTTTACAGATAAAAAGAACTATTACTGTAAACTACAGCAAACTCATCATAACAACCCCAAAAGGTTCTGGTCAACCTTAAATTCGCTACTACGCCCAGGCCACTCTAGTACACCTTTCCCCTCAGGGGCCAAAATGAATACCTCATACCAAACTGCCAATGTCTTTAATTCCTTTTTCACAGACACCATTAATTCATTAGCAAGTCAACTTACTATAGACAAATCTTACCCCCCCCCACCTGTATACCTGCTAATATCCCCATATTTCAACTACAACCTATCTCTACTTCCTATATCCTAAAACTCATCCAAAAACTCAAACCCTGTACCACATCTGCAGATCAGTTACCATCTGAATACCTACAAAAAGCAGCAGAAGCAGTAGCTTATCCTATATCTCTCCTTATAAACAGAACCATCAATGAAGGAACCATCCCTGCTATCTGGAAAATTTCCCACATAATCCCATTACATAAAGAAGGCAGCTCAAACAAGTATTCTAACTACAGACCTATAGCACTCCTATCACCCTTAGTAAAAATTATGGAGAAATGTATTCATCATCAGCTAATGCACCACTTAACTCAATATAACTTACTAGCCAACTGCCAACATGGCTTTAGGCCATTTCATAGCACTACCACAGCTCTCCTATCCTTTACTGAGTGTATCAATAGAAACTGCAATAATAGTATCCTATCATCTGCACTCTTCATAGACCTGTCAAAAGCCTTTGACATGGTAAACCACCATATGCTCTTAAAAACCCTTGAGTCTCTCTCTCTAGATACCAAAGCTGTTCAATGGTTTACTTCCTACCTTAGTAACAGGCAACAGGCTGTTCTCTGGGAAAATACACTTTCATCCCTTCTGCCAGTCTCTCTTGGAGTACCACAAGGTTCCATCCTAGGTCCTCTCGTTTTCTCTTTATTCATAAATGACTTACATGTAGCAATACCTCAAGCTACATGTATTCAATATGCAGACGACTCAACACTCATATGCTCTGCAAATACCTCCTCTGAACTACAAACCCTAACACAGAACATATTTAGCACAGTTGAGGCATGGTTCCTGAAACGCTGCCTACTTTTGAATGCCAATAAAACCAAACTCCTGCTTTTTAGACCTAATAGTAAGTCCCCCTTTTAGACTTCACTATTACTTCCAATAATGGCACACATATAGTCCCTGACTCTACCACTAAACTGTTAGGTATTATAATTGACAATAACCTCACCTTTGATAACCACATTAATAATACTATTAAAACCGTAAACAGAAAACTTGGCACCTTATATAGAATTAAAACCTTTCTAACTCCACGGGCCAAAATTACACTTGCTCACTCTCATCTTACTTCTACTCTTCTTTATGCCTCACCCATATATACTAACTTAAAGAAAAATAACCTTACTAAACTAGCAAATGCATACAATAGCATTGCCAGATTTGCTACTGGAAACCCATTTAGAACTCACCACTGCCAGAATCTACTACAACTAGACTGGCTAGAACTGAAAAATACACTATTACTCTCCCAACTTACCTTTGTTCACAGGATATTTCACCAACCAAAAAATACCCCTATACTTTCTGACCTTATTTCTCCCTATTCTAACCTAAATTCACTACGCTCCTCTAATAAACTTCTTGTGAAGCTAACTAAGTCCAATAACATTGCAGGTGATTCTCTATTCTCCAACACCATAGGTAAATACTGGAATCTACTACCTACCTACCACTCTAACTATTACATCATCACCCTTCCTCTTAGGATCATAGGATCATAGGATCATAGGACATTACTATGCTATTGGCCCTGAGGCCCTTATAAGCCTAGCCAAGAGTTTAGCGGATGTTTAGACAAATCAGCACCCAATGCCCCTGTCCAGCAGGGACATGGGTGGAAGCCCAGGGATATATTTTCTGTTTCCCATCCAGTTACCCAGGTTGCACTTAAAAAGGGGTAAAGAGGTACTCCAAGAACCACAGATGCAGTGCCATCATTAACTTAAGTACCACAGATGCAGTGCCATCATTACTTAAGAACCACAGATACAGTGCCATCATTAACTTAAGAACCACAGATGCAGTGCCATCATTAACTTAAGAACTGCAGATGCAGTGCCATCATTAACTTAAGAACTACAGATGCAGTACCATCAAGAACCACAGATACAGTACCACACTAGGACATGTTGCATTCATTTGACTTAGACAACATATATATGCTCATATCCATAGATTCTAGCAACGCAGACTAAATTTAAAATTTTAGATGACATAAATGTGCATTGCACAAAGATTAAGCATACTATTAGTATGAAATATCCTTCTTTCGCAGAAGCCTTCCAGATAAAAGATACTAATTATAACCTACACTCTCACATGCTACTACAGGCAATCACAATGAGTGCAAGCTTGAACTCCTAAGGGCACATAGGCTAGCATCTAACCCTAAAGTCCTTGACCTTTTCCATTAAACTTACCTGATTGGGTGTTACTGTTGGTTGTCTCTCTTGTTCTAGTATCAGGGACATAATAAAGGCCATCATATAAGTATAACCTTGTTGACATCCTTATGGGAATGAATGACCTTAGGTAGCAAACACTAAGAGAAATGCAAAAGAATACAGTTGATCTCTCCACCTTTGTTCAAAGCAGGATCCACTACTAATAGTGAATAAGTCTATATCACATTGTCAAACGTTTCCCTCCGGGAATACCCAATCATTGAACTACAATCGTTAAAATCTTTATTCAGTGAGCAATCCATTCAGCAAAGAATTCATCAAACTATTTTAGCTGGCCATCCTGAAAAGAACATTGTGTGATCGAAAAGTGCATTATGTCACTGTAGTGCGATCTCGGAGTTGGTATATTTAATTTGCAGGAGGTGTGGGGGGCACAGCCCTACTGCAAAAATGTAAAAAATTGTACCTTTCCCAGTGCTGGCTGACTAAAACAGTTTGATGAATTATCCTTTGCTGACTAGGGTGTCCACTGAATGGGTATTACGATGACTGTAGTTCAACGATTAGGTATCCCCCAAAAGAAACAATGTGATATAGACCCAGAGTGAACAGTATTCTCCCGTCTTACAGAATGATGCCCAAATTCAAAATCCAAAATAAATGGCTACAAAAATTAGATTATTAACTGGTGTCATTCCAGGATGATTCATTGTGCTTCTGCCTGGGAACAAATGTTTAACAGAGCCTCCTGTTTTGTCAGGAATGGTCTGCAAAATCTTTTCCTTTGCCACTACTGCCTTTTTTAGAAAAAGTTCAACTCATTAGTATATTCACATAGAAAATTTAATTAATGCAATATTAAGGCTGTTCGGTTCAATGCTAGAAGCTTAAACAGCAAAATGTCTGAGGAAAAATCTTATCAAAACCTTGAAGGCATTCATATTTGCATAACTACTGACACACTTTCAGTAGAATGATTGCATCCCTTCCTTATGTGTTCATGAATACCCTAAAATGATACGGTGTACAGTTATTTAGTAGACACGTCATTATCTCATACCACATACTGTATGATACCAAAATACAACTTCCACAGGCCCTAGTGTATCACAACAAAGCTGTAAACCACATCATGATAATCTGTGGGCCTCCCTCCATGTGAGCTTGATGATCTACTCATCAAGTCTAATACCATTTTTAATAGAGACCTTAATTACCCCTCTTTCAACTAACAAACTTCTAATAACATCAAATAAATACACCCAGAGATTCCTTGACTCTGCAAATGCCAATTCCCTAGAAGAAATTGTCCTCATTCTCATGAGGGTGTTAAGCTCATTGACCTTTTCTTTACAAACTGCTACCCCTCCTTTTCCACTCAATTTGCTTTTATTTCCCTGGTAAATTTGATCATGTTGCTGTTACCTTCATAATTAGTTCAAGTCACCCTACCGATAACAAACAGGATTACTCTAAAGCCAACTTTTTCTACTTACAGAAAACCTGAACAAGCAGAACTATCATATTTCACTGAATAATCCTATCCATTACACAATCTTGGCTTGGTATACTTCATAGGTTCATAGGTTCATACTAGGCTATCTGCCCTAGGGCATTTATAAGCCTAGCCAGAGTGTGTTTGGCTTGCGCCACCCATTTTAAATTAATTTTGCTATGCCTTTTTTTGAGGTTAGTATACTGTGTCTCTGTCTAACAGTGACACAGAAGTGATAGCCGGGGTAAACCTACGATCTCCCATCCACTCATCAAGATTCCTCTTGAAGAGAGTCAATGTGGGACTCTGCCTAACCTGGACTGGGATTTTATTCCAGAGTGAAGGGAGCCTCTGGGTTATGAATCTGTCCCTCCAGCATATCCTATTTATTTCAGTGCTGAGGTTCAAGTCTCTCGAGCGTAGCTCGATGGGATTTGGATTTTCTGAGGTGCAGCATGTCCATTAATTCTGGGTTGGACATGGCTTTATACATCAGGCACAGATCGCCTCTGAGTAGGCGGTATGCCACTGAGTAGAGCTGGAGTTTCTTTAACCGGGCAGCATATGGCATCTGTTTGAGCCCTTTGATTCTCTTGGTGAGGTACTTTTGGGGTCTTTCCAGTTGCTGCAGATGTCTGGTAAGGTACATCCCAAAAGGGGCATTGTACTCAATTATGGGCCTGATGAGGGATGAGTAAAGAGGTACGATGACCTCCACTGATCTAGATGTGAATCCCTTCATGATTAGGTGGGCTATATAAAATGTTTTTCTAACCACTTTGGCCACGTGGTTGTCAAATGAGAGATTGCTATCAACTTGGGTCCCCAGGTCCCTAATGACTTCTTCTGTACTTAATGGATTACCACCTATGTGGTAATTTGTGGGCACTTTGTTTTTGCCAAAGGGGATGACTATACACTTTTTGGCGTTTAGCTTGAGGCCATGGCTCTGGCACCAGTTGTCTGTTTCTATGAGGCCCTTTTGGAGGATGCTTGTGTCGGCTGGAGAGTTGATTATGGCGCCCAGTTTGCAGTCATCTGAAAACTTGGTCAGCCACAGTCCTTCCGTGTTGGCCTGTACCGCCGAGAAATATATACCGAACAAGAGTGGTCCCAGGACTGAGCCTTGTTGGACGCCACTTGTAACTGGTTTGGAGTCTGACATGGCTCCAGCAATTCTAACCATGTGGGTTCTGTCCTTGAGCCAGTTTGCAACCCATCTAGTGACATAGGGGTTTATATTTAAGCTGGTGAGCTTATCTATAATGCCCGAGTGGGGTATTGTATCGAAGGCTTTTGCGAGGTCCAGGTAGGCTGTGTGGACCACCTTCCCCTCATCAATGGCCTTGGTGATGGTTTCAAAGAAATCGACCAGGTTTAAGAGGCAGGATCTGCCCTTAACAAAGCCAAACTGGGTAGGATCCAGTGTCTGTAGGTCCCCAATATCTTTATTTATGAGGTCCATGATGATCCTTTCCATAGCTTTGCAGACCAAGCTAGTCAGGCTTATGGGGCGATAGTTTCCAGGATCCGTTGAGGCACCACCTTTGTGGAGAGGGACCACTGTTGCTGTACGCCACTCTTTGGGTACATATCCTGTAGTAAGGCTAAGATTGAACAGTAGTTTTATGTTTGGGTTTAGCTCTTCTTGGAGTTCATGTAGGACGCAGTCCGGGACACCATCTGGTCCCATTGATGCTGTGTTTTTTGTTTTGGAGATGTCAGGGGGGCAGCACTCTGTTGGGATAGATATTTGCCCTTTTGGTGGGGAGGGGGGAGAAGTTTGCACTGAACCTGTCAGCTAGGATGTTGGCAATGTCTGTGGGCTCGGTGTATTTTTTGTCATTTTGGACAAATTCTGAGCATATCTGGGAATTCCCACCCAGGTTCCTAACATAACTAAAGAAAGCCTTGTGATTATCCTAGTGTCCTGTGCAATTTTTCTCTCGAAGCTGGCCTTAGACGATTTTATGAGTGCCCGTAGTTTTTGCTAATACTGATCAGAGATGCCTTCCCTTTTTGGGATTTTGCTCTATCATGTAGTAGCTTCCTCCTTCTATTGTATAGTTTGTTTATGGCTGGGGTCCACCAGACAGGACGTCTGCCTTTGGAGGATTGGGTCTTGGTTTTATTTGGGATTGCATGATCCATGCATTCCTGAAGGTGTTCATAGAATGCGTTTATAAAGGATTCTGCATTCTGGGCCATAATTTCCACAGGCCCGAGGGCTTTGAAGGATTTTGCCTCAGTTTTGAGGTGTGTGAAATTTGCTTTAGAGAAGTTTTTCACTGTGGTTTTCTGGGCAGGGGTGGGGTCGGGATGTGAATATCCAGTGAGATTAGTTTATGGTCTGATCTTACCAGTGAGGGATACACTTCTGGTCTGGAGCATAGTGTCCCCATGTTGGTGATGATCAGGTCCAGTATGTTTTCCCCTCTTGTGGGAGTGGTAACAAGTTATTCCATAGCATTTGAGTTTATAAATTCTAGGAACCTTTGGGCTAGGGTGTTGGAGCTAGAGTAATGCTCCCAGTCTATGTTTGGGTAGTTGAAGTCGCCCAATATAATGGTGTTTGGAGAGACCTTCATATTTTCCAGTATTCTCAGGAAGGCCAAGTGGGGTTCCTGTGTTTGGGAGGGTGGTCTGTAGCAGGCTATAAACTGGAAGGCAGTTTTACCCACAGTTAGTTGCACATGGATAGTCTCTGATGCTTCGTGCTGTGCCACCAACCTGGAGGTGTGGGTATCTTTGACGAATATTGATACTCCCCTCCTTTTGTGGTTCGGTCCAAGTTTTGGGGCTGAAAAGCATGGTATGAGGTATAACCTGGTAGTGCTGGGGTGCTCTCGGGAGCCTTGAACCAGGTTTCTGTTACTGCACAGATATCGATGTTCTCCATGCTAAGGAGAGTTTTGAGTGCGTGCATCTTGAGGTTTAGACTTCTGGCATTGAGTAGCATTACTCTTAGTTTCTTATCCCTTGTGATACCTATGGAGGTGGGTTTGTCTTTTGAGCCTTGCCTAAAAAGGCACTATGGGGGTAGCAAGAGCCTTTGCCAATATCCGAAAGCCCAGGGGTGACAGGTGCAAGCTGTCCCTAGCGAAGCATCGTGGCTTGTCGAGCATGTCATCCCAGGCTGACAGGCATTGGATCCCCTTTGAATGACACCAACACTTAAGCCAATTGTTGAAATTGATCATCTTGTCTTCATATTGTAGCATCATTCTTGGTGAGGGTAAGATGCTACTCAAGGTCAGGTTCATACCGGCCTGGGCTACATGCTCAGAGAGCTCCTCTATGTCTCTTTTCATGTAGTCCAGGGAGGTGCGTCTCAGGTCATTCACACCAGCATGGACAATGACTGAGTCATATTTGTACTTGCCTTGGAGTGACCTGAGTGCTTGTGTTATGTGGCAGATCCTAGTACCCGACAGGCAGCTCACCGTGACCTTCTCCTTGTTCAGCCTGGTGAGCGGGACATCAGTGTGCCTGACGATAGAGTCACCTATTACAAGTGTATCAGGTGTGTTGTTTAGCCTTAAGGGCTGTGACTGTTTGGCACACTGGCTTTGTGAGCTATGTGTTGCATGTGTTTTGTTTTGGGGTAGCGGTTGCTTGGGTGTCTGCTTTGGAGGTCTCTGCTGCTTAGGCAGATTTTTATTTAGAGCCTCAGAGTATGTTTTTGTGTGTTTATGTGTTTGGTTTGTTGTCGTGGTAGGTCTATGTGAGACTGGAATTGTTGTGAGTGTGGTTTCCTTCTCCTCCTGACTGGTTACGCCAGTACTGAGTTGAGAGAGCTTAGCCTCCAGTTTGGCTATATGGTTGCATCTCTCACATGTGTTGGAATTTGTTGGGAGGAGGAGAGGGTTGTCTGTGTACATGAGGCAGTTGTAACATTGCCTCAAGATTCCCAGATTCACCAGCTGGACCGGAGAGGAGATTGACAACTGACCTTTGGACATGCTAGAATAGTATTGGGAATTCCTTTATAATTGAAAAAAAGGGCCAATGGGGAACAAGGTACTCAAGGGGAGTTTGTGAGGGTGTAGTGCTTTTAATTTTTTAGAGCTGACTTATATAATTGCTTTAGTGAGCAAGTGCCAGGTAACTTAAATACAATGTGTTACAGGTAACTTAAATGCAAAAACGACAAACAGTAACTTTCTTTCAAGTGAAACAAGGAAATAAGTACAGTAAGCAATGCAGATATCACTAGGGATCCACAGAAGTGCTAAAAGGTCGCGCTTTAGGTGGAATTAGCATTTCAGGGAAATAAACAAACAACAAGCATACAAATAAAGCTAGATTCAGCAGGCCTGGATCTAGTCTATGCTACAGCAAACAAGGTGTACCAATTTCAGTAAGAAACAGTTAGAATATGCAGGCACTATAAGCCTCTAACCAGAAATTCCCTGCTCAGAAGGGCAGAATCCAGCCTCTCCTCCCACAAGAGTGCAGACCGCAATCCTTCTTAACGTAAAATAACTGGCCTGAAGCCCAAGTGCTTAAACCAGAACTAATACACTTTTAGAATAACAGACACTGAGCTCTCAATCAGCAGTTCCCAACTTAGAAGGATGTAAGCTACCTGTCCTGCCACCACAGTGCAGGCCACAAACCTTCCTAATGTAAAACAACTGGTCTGAAGCCCAAGTGCTTAATCCAAAAGACTTAAAAATGATAGCTACACTTTAATCAAGTTACTACCAGCAGTAATAAATACAACTGAATACTTTAAAGAATGCCTGGATTAGTGCTCAAGTTATACAAACAAAGCTAGATTCAGCAGGCCTGGATCTAGTCTATGCTACAACAAACAAGGTGTACCAATTTCAGTAAGAAGCAGTTCAAATATGCAGGCACTATAAGCTTTAACCAGAAATTCCCAGCTCAGAAGGACAGAGTCCAGCCTCTCCTCCCACAAGAGTGCAGAACACGAACCCTCTTAATGTAAAATAACTGGCCTGAAGCCCAAGTGCTTAAACCAGAACTAATACACTTTTAGAATAACAGACACTGAGCCCTCAATCAGCAGTTCCCAACTTAGAAGGATGTAAGCTACCTGGTCTGCCACTACAGTGCAGACCACAAACCTTCCTAATGTAAAACTGGTCTGAAGCCCAGGTGCTTAAACTAAAAGGCTTACAATGAGTTACATCAAGCAGTAATAAATACAATTGAGTACTTTTAAGATGACGCAAAAGCAAAATAAAGTAGGAAAAAACACAAATACAGTAAAAGCAGATAATTTTTTTTTTTTTTTTTTTTTTTAAACAAAAGCTCAAACAACATCTAAAAACACTCTGGCTATGCCCATGCATCAATCCCGACTAATTTTATACACCCTCTCTTACCTCTGTTTACTCACTCCCTTCAGAAGACTATCTCAAAACCACCTTTGTTAATTAGCCTCTGATACAAATTAATTTAGAACATTGTATGGTTGTATGGTTTATAATTGCTTATGCAATTATACTCTTCATGAATGTTTTACTAAAGTATAACTCCCCTATTCTTATACTGTAAATAAAAGTAAATGTCCTTCCTAGTATAAATTTCCTACTACTATATTTTAGATTGAACCTTATTTCTGTTTGTATTCTTACTAACGACTTGCTTTCTTTATGTAATGACTTGTTTGTATTAACTTTAATGTGGAGCATTTCTCCCCGGGCCTCTGCTGAAAATGGAAATATATCCAGTTGGACTAGCCCGGTAAACAAATGTAAAATAAAATAAATAAAATAAAAATATGCAATTACCCGATATGTGTTAATGCAAAATACACTCCAAACCAATTCCATTGACTAACAATGGGACTGAACGGACTCTATGCATTTAACCAGAATATGCTTTTATCCAATATGCATTTAACTGGAACCGACTGTACTGGCAATCTGGAAGTAATGTAGGATACACACTTTTGCCCTGCTGTCTAGACACACACACACACACACACACACACACACACACACACACACACACACACACACACACACACACACACACACACACACACACAAACAAACACTTACACACACACACACACACATACACACTTCAGTGAAAACAGAACCCCTACCTTGCTAAGTACACAAACTACAGAATCCAGTACTTTATGTAAGGGCCACAGCACAAGTCTAATGTATACAAGAGTGCAGGTGAACGTATAGTAGATGACATCAGCAGACCATATGGGAGACAGGTTGTGAGACCTATATAGGCACATACATTCATAGGTTCATATGAGTCTACTAGCCTAATAACATTAGGGTGTTTAGAAGCCTAGCTGTGTAAAAACACAAGTACCCTTATTGAGCATAGTTAGATGGTCATATTTAGCAGAGCAAGCTTGTGAGCAGCACCAACTGGCCCTGTCCATGTGGGACATAGGTCTCAGTCCAGAAGTGACTTTACAATCACCCAACCAGTACTCAAGGTTGAGCTTGAACAGGGTTATTGAGGAGAACTGATTCTCCTTCAGTAGGAGCCTAATACAGAGAAGTAAGAATCATTATGGGATATATTTGTCTCCCCAACATGTTCTGTTTATGTCATTGGCTAGGTTGAAGACCCTGGGGCAAATTATTCTTGTCCCATTTGAATTTCAGATGTCCATCATTTCCAGAAGGGCAGGATCTGAGACTGCTCTGCAGGGCAGGCATAGGTCACATCTCTGCAGCCTGCATGATACCAAGTACAGTGACAGGTATGTCAGTCTTTTCATGTATGTCATGTTTGGAGGCCTGTGATTCTCAAAGGCACAACCCTGTGTTTTTTCCAGGTCCCTAGTAAGTCAGCTAAATTGTGAACGCTGCTTAATCGAACCAACTTACTCAAAATGACAAAATCTCAAAAGTATGGAACAGTGATTTTTTTCCTAGGGAAAAAAATCACTGGGCCGTTTTTGAGACTTTGCCATTTCCTCCACTGTGGTGCAATCTAGGAGTTGGTATATTTAAGTAGGTGTGGGGGCAAAGTCCCCCACTTTATTTTGTGTTTTTTTTAATGGATCAGTGATTTTTTTTTCCCTGGGAAAAAATATCTGATCTGTTTGTTAGATATTTTGTTTTTTTCGGTGTCAGTGGGTCAATTATATAGTGTTCGCAATTTAGTGTGTTTGCTTATATAATATAGAGCCATTTTCTCCAATTGCTGCAGGTGTCTGGTAATGTACAGACATATGTGAGCATTGTACTTCATTATTGGTGTGATAAGGGTAGAGTACTGCAGAGGTATGACTACCCTGCTCTTAGATATGATGTCCATATGTATAATGTGCACAATGCAGATGTGTGTGTCACCACTATGGGTACATAAAGATGAAAGTGTAGATTACTATCAAAAAGTCTCACTACACTGTTTGACCTTAGAGGGGTGCTATGTATATCATAATTAGGAGGGGATATGTCATTGACAAAAGGGACAATAAGTTACCATCACTGGGGGAATCTATATAAGTGCATTCCGTTAACAGTCATCTGCAAACTTGGTAAACCACAGGCCATCTACTGCTGCCTGTGCTTCAGGGAAGTATTTTCCAATCAGTGGAAGGCCCAGCAGAGATTCTTGTGGTATTCCACTGGTGTGTGGGTTGGGGTGAAGGTGCAATCCACAACTTTGAGACTGCATATTCTGTCATTTAGCCAGTTGGCTATCCATCTAGTACTGTATGGCCTAATTCCCAGATGGGAGATTTTCATTATGACATGAATGGGAGATAGTGTCAAAGGCCTTGGATAACTCAACATAGGCATTATGTCCTGTTATCCCTCATCCAGGTCTTTGGGGTCAGTATCCAAGAAGTCCACATGAGTCAGTACACAAGATCTACCCTTGACAAAACCAAAATGGGTAGGGTCAAGTGTGTTGAAGGTCATCTATGTCCCTGTGGATATGGTCCATGCTCATTCCTGTACTATAAATAAGACTCTTTAGGCATATGGGTCAATAGTTGTAGATCTGCATCTTACCAGATTGATGTGCATTGCATAGCACACAACATTTTATATTACTTTTTGAAGTGTGGTTGATATATGTGCAGAAAAAGTACTGAGATCCCAGGATTGCAGTGCTTGGGAGAGTGCAAACACATGGATGTATTGTAAATATGTGACATATTGTTAGACAGGACCCTACTTTGTTATTTTCCACATGTGATTTCATGTCATACACAGGAAATGGAGAAGTACACAGCAATAATACAGCATAAAATGTACATATTCAGTGCACAGCGAGCAGCTGGTTTGTGCAACAGTTAGCAAAATGCATACGTATGTGAGATGCACATGTTTGCACTTAGGTAAGCAATGCGTAAATGTCAGTCACATTGCTAAAGCTGACAGTTTGTATTGAGTCTATGAAATATATCTGCTGCTTAACTGACTCCATGGCAGCACATGTTAATGCATTGATACATTCCTTTTTATGGCCAGATGGTACTGGGTTCAAATGCAGCTGCATTTTATACTTTTAACTACTTTCACATTACCATTGTTGTACATTGGTGCACAATGCACACCATCGTGCAATAATGCATTAATGAAAAAATGAGAAGATAAGACAGTGATGAAATGGGGAGCAAGTGGGGGTAAGAACAAAGGAAAAGCAGGGCAAGAATGTGCAGGAGGAAGGTAGGAAAGAACCATAGTTGTCCATTTCTTTAACAGTGTAAAGTGAACATATGTGCAAAATATTAACTGAATTTGGACAGTCACCTCCAGAGAGAGAGAGAGAGAGAGGGTGACCACAACACAATCATGTTGTGCAACTAATTAGACTGAATCAAGTGTGTCAACAAGACAAGTGTGCAAAATGGAGAGCTATGTATGGGATGATTTTTTTTTTGTGGAACAGGTGCCTATGTTTTTTTTTTCTTGAGAGAGAGGAATATTGGAAAAGGGACATAGGTATGTCTGGGTTGGGTAAGTTGGGTAGGTGAGGAAGCCAGTACATACAGACAAGACAAACAAGACAAGACACAAAAGGTTGGGGAACACAATGATTGTGGTGAGGGTTTTGACATCCAGAACCCATGGTCATCAACCTGGGTGACAGTCAGAATCAAGTCCTCACCCACTGGACTGTCATTACTGTCACCTCATTCTGCTGCTGGCTGGAGTTCTTGATGTCTCCATCTCCTCCTCCTCCTACTACATCTCCATCTCCTCCTCTTCCTACTACTGTGTAAAATGAGGGACAGCTTCTTCTCCAGCTGGCATAAGTGTACACAAACAGTGTGGTGCACAACCCTACACACAATCCCTAAAAGCTCAGTGCAGGTGATAAAATTGCCATCTCCACTACTGCTTCCTGAGGGTACCACAGGACCACCCTCCAGGGCAGGACTACCTGAGGGCCAGGTAGTGCAAGGGCAGCAGAGGTGGTGCTATCACGTTGGCTCCCAGATGTACTGGGCAATGGTGCTGGAGCCAGTGGAGGAGGGTGCAGATCCTGTGGGGCAGGCCTACCCCTCTGTGCTGTGGAACATTTATTGATGTGGTACACATGGAAGACATGAACACATTCTGATGATGTAATAAAATACAACAAAAAAAAAATAAAATAAAAAAATAGAGATAAGGATTGGAGTGAGAGAAAAAAAAGAGATAAGATTAGTACCTTCATATGTGATATACAATGCATTAATACAATTGTTTGACTCTATTATCTTAACCTTTATTTTATTATTTATTTATTTATTAAACATTTGATTACCAGGAAAATCTGACTGGAACAGCCCATTTTCAGTGGAGGCCTGGGGAGAAACACTCCAGGTGAATGTCTTTATACTTAAGACTACCACCTTCTAACAAAGAACTTTTACTTTTAGACTACCCACTCCTAACAGATGGACACTATACTACAGATTGCAGCAAGTACTCCTTGACAAGTGCATACTTGCTTTTACAGTTGAGATATAAATACCAAAAAAGCTATCTTTAACTTTTAATGCTACAATAGCGCTACTCTTCTGCTGCATACATATCACATGCTTCCCTCATTCTCACCAATCTAGCCCCGTGGGCTCAGACATTGCACTCTCGATCACTGGAAGCTGTGGAAAAAAATAGAAAAAAAACTGAATACTGTTATGAATACCAGTCATGCCTATATTCAGCTTCTAAGTCTTACAAGTAATCTCTGCAGTTGATACTTACACAGTTGCAGGATGTCTGCAGTCCTAAATTACTCAAGCCAGTCATCAAGGGTATCCCTGTTCCTCCACCATAGGTCATTATAGTGATGCATACATTGGTCACCAATGCACGGGATACCAGCGGAACTGGCCAGAGCCCAGGCCACACTATGTCAAGCTTCCAACTAATACTGGGAACCAGAATAGTCCCCCTGCAGAAGCCTGGTACTATGGTGTTTAACTAGGAGTCCAGTAAAAATGTTGGACTCCTGGACACCCAATCTCTGTGACTTAAATCTGACACCTTCTTCCGAAATGTCTGTCATGTCTACTATGGATCAAGAGCAATAGAGAGTGATGGTTTCCCACCACTTCCAGTTATTGTGTTTACTGGGAGTGTGCACACTGACAATCTTATGCTCACTTACCATCATGCAAACACAGTGCTCAGCAGTTGGTACCTATGCCCACCATGCTTGAACAAAGGTAAGCAGAGAGCAAAAATAGCAAGAAAAGCAAATTCAAGGTTATTGGATGTATAGACAGTTGTGTAAATGAAGGTCATGGCAGTCTAGATAGCAGAAATATACTTACAGGAATATAGTACACAATATACCCACAGTTATACATTTGAGAATAAATGTAATAATATATAGATAAATGAATATATAACTGACACAATACTCTTGCCTCAGCCCTCATACATAGCTACACTATGTCAAATGTTATAAGTGGGAGTGACTATAATGAGAAGTGGAGCAACAGTAAAAGTGTATAGAATATGTTGTATTTGAACAAAGTACCTTGTTTAGGACACTGCTACACTTGTTGCCACAAAAAGGTTGAGAAAACACTTGTCTATGTTGCATTTCATTGCTATAAACTGCAATGTCACAACAGTAAAACAAAGGTTGCACACCCTGAGCTAGAACCCAGGGCCATCTGTATTGCACCCCTACACTTAACACCTGCTGCCACAGGACTAGTTTCATGGCATTCCCTATTTTACTAATCATTCTTATTCTTAAGGTCTTGCTGTTAACCACAGCACAATGCTGCTTATCAGGTTTGCCTCATACCCAATAGTATTAATTGAATGCATCCATTTTCTATTTTTAGTTGTCTGGGTCCTGTCTGCTTCCTAGGTGGTCCAGTTGTCCAGTATGCTCACTGGTGCACTTTGCAAAAATCAGACAAGCACAGCCAAACCTCACATTCATTTTTCTCCATCTCCCATGCTTGCGCTAAGTGCTGCAGCAGGCAAACACTGGCCAATAAAAGAAAAGAAAAAGAAAAAAGAACAAAATGCCAGAGGTAGTTGAAATGAGGAAAAGCAACCTATGACATACACACTAGAGATATTACCACATAGATCAAGATTCGAACTCTCACTCCAATGCATCTTCAGAACACAGGATGGGTGCCTTATCCCTCTTTGCCACACAAACAGCTTTGCAGCAAGGAACTTAACTCAATATGCACACAACCAACTGCAACAACATCTAAAGTGACATCAAACCATATGAGTATTATTTGTACATTTAGTAGTTTTGGATGTAGTGCACCTAATAATCACACAATCTGTTGTGATTATTGTTTGCAAATATACAGCTCTGTCTTACATTTCTGTGTTTGTTGGCCATTGTTCCTGTATCTGAGCAGTAATCTGAGACCTGCAGTGTGTAAGCCATTCTATATCATTGGCCTTAAAATGTGTGAGGATATTAAGTAGAAATAATATCATATGCAGTTCCCAAAAAATGAAGGGCAGATTGGATGTGAAGGAACACAAACTGTGACTTGTGTGCTGCTTAATTTCATTTCCAGCTTTATATCTAACACTTTGTAGATGTGACCTGACATACCCAGTGGAAGTAAGGCAGACTGCAGTGCTGTTGTGTTTTCCTCCTTCTAAACACTAATCAATCGCAGTTGTAATCCATTAAAACCAAACACTGAGGGAGTGGCTGCACTATGTTTACATCCCTACACAGATCCAGTTTTTTGGGATTCAGCAATTCTAATGAATTCACACCTCATTTGCATCTTTACCATGCTGACAGCCCTGAATCTATACCATATAAAATGGCTACCATGTAGAAAGGCAAACTTATGGTGAGGAGACTTGTTTATGTGGAGAAGACTGAAGATGTGCTATTACTTTGGGATATATTTGCACAGAGGAGTATTGAACTTCAGAAGGTATGCTTTGATTTGTTCAGCTACATACTGCATATGCTGGAATGTATTTATGAAAATTCTGAAGCAAAGGATTTTACATTTTTATCTGTATGCATTGCTTAGAAGTGTACTGATGGCATGGGCATGTTTCCCACACCATGTCAGAGGTATACATGATTGCCAATACATAAAAATGTAATTTGTTGTGATAAATATGTACAAATGTTTCAAAGACCATTCCTTTGATATGACTTTTAGCATTTCAAAGATCATTTATTTGCAAAATGTGTCATTTTCCTGTTCTTTTGGGGGCAAAGGTGAGTTATTGTTATGGCACAAACAAGGATAGACTGTTCTTTTGTGGGTGGGGGGAGCAAAAGGTGAGTTACTGTTATGGCACAAACAAGGATATGTTGCTTCTGTTACTCTCCTTGTCTTGCATGCTGCCTGTTGTTCATATTTCGCATTTGTAGACTGTTGTATGTTTTTACAGGGTTTAGTACTGACTGGCTACCTTTTCTATTTTATCTGGAAACAAGTAATCCTTACTTATGTGATATGTATGTGTATTATTTTCTGTTGCCTTGTAGGATACTTAGGAGTATGCCACCCAGGCATCTCAATCCTCGGAGACTCCCCTTCAACAATGCTGAGAACCAGGTCATAGTAGATGCATTTAGACAACATGGTGCTTTTCTGCTGGAAAGGGGATGGGAATATATGGTACATAGGATGCAAATTTGGAAAAAGATAGTTGCTGATCTGAATGCCATGGGTGGCCATGATAGGACATATGAGCAAGTGCACCACAGAGCTACTGATATGATCACATCTGCACGGAGAAGAGCAGCTGCAGTGGGCTGTGACCAGATGGGTACAGAGAGAGGGCCTTCTAGGGAACCACCACTAACACCCAATAATGAGTTCCTGGCCAATATCAGGATCCAAGACAGCTCACAGGAGAGTTCAGTACAGCATGTCCTGGATGTGGGAGCAACAGGGTCAGAGACAGCAAGCACATCCCAGGAGGCACTTTCAGATAGGTTTTGCTATCTCAAATGTTGAATACTATTCTATAGTAAAATAATTGAAATCAATATATTACTTCTGTGTCACATGCATTTTTTTTATGGGCGGGGTAAAGATTGGTACAGTTATTAGCTTAGGTTTGAGTTGACATCCACATCCTTGTTGACAGTATAGTTAATGCACATAAGAAGGAGTGCAAGTATTACCACCTTTGTTACTTTTAATTGTGATACTGTTGCCCTTACCTCTTGCTTAACTTCTTCCAGACCCATCTGGATTACAGAAGAGACTCTCATCTGCAGATGGTACGCCACACATTTTTATGTCAGTATTGATGAGCAACTGAAAGAAGTATTTTAGTGTGTGCTGTTGATTTCAGGTCTGTTGTGTGTATTGCTGTAGTGCCTGTAATAGTGGCACCACTGTTAGTCTGTTAACATATATTGGAATAGAGTAGTGTAGGTATTAATATTATCCTGTGTTTCCTTCTTTTTATCACAGTTGATCATGACAGTGAAAGTGTGGGCCCACTGCCACCTGATGTCAGTGTATTATCAGACTCTGATGATGATGGTGGCCAAATTGAGGCACAGTCAGGGAGTGCAGAGGTTGAAGCTGACACTGTGGTTGACATACAGCATTCCCTGCAATTCCATCAGACACAGCCAGTAAACCTACACCTACCCATTCCAGTGACACCACAGATATTGGACCGGTGGAGAGCAAGGCCATTGGCCAGGGAAGTATGGTTACTGTGGCTTCAGTGCCTGTGGATTCTGGCTATAGCCAAAGTGTGAGTGAGGTGCCATGCAGGAGGGTTGGTAGAGGTACTCTGAGGGGGCCAGCAATTCCTCCTCCACCTGGTGCAGCCGTCTCTTCCTGTGCCACTCAATGTAAGGTTAGGCCATCATGGAGGCACACACATTCCCATAGGTGTTCCAGACAAATGCTCAGGGGTGTAGATGTGGCTCAGGCTGACATGTGTGAATGCCTCCTCCATATTGCTGATTCCATGGATCAGGTGAATGACACGTTGGAATGTGGGGTGTCTCTTTCATGGAACATGTGGCCTCTGTGATGGAACATCTGCTGGGAGGGGAACAGCATCCTCATGGGCATAGGTCAGCCATCTCATCTGCTGTCAGCCAATGTGGCCCTGCCCGATCACACTCCCAAAGTGGCAGTACTTTCACTGCACCATCAGTGAGTGCGCTGTCCACACCCGGATGTATCAGGCCATGGGGTCATGGTCTTGGGTGTCCCCATGAAGGGAGCTTGTCCAGCTAACATCAGGCACATTCAGGAAGCAGCAGTACAACTGACTGTGGGCATGGATGTGCCAGTGCAACTCCTGGCAGAGCCAGTTCTTCTGGTTGGGGACAACAACGATGAACTGCCACCTCTGCCATGCATGGCTCACACTTGTCCAACATACCAAGACATAGAGTCAGCACAGTGCTTGGCTGTGTCCATGCAGTCTCTTACACACCAATTTTATCTGGAGGATCCCTACAGACACACACAAAACAGTTGCATGGTTCAGCCATGCAGCTTCAAATTCATTTTGTCTCACTGGCTATTTGTTGGTTTATCGAGATGTCTGTCGGCTTCTCTTTCATACTCACACACATTCACTGATCTTTGGTGTCAACCTAGGCCTCCTGCTCCCTCACACAACACCCTATACACGTGATGATAACTGCGCCATATCCCTGTTTTTTAACTTTTGGATTCAGGGATACATAAGCTTTGTGTCTGTTGCTCAGAGTGCATATCTGACTTGAAGTGCTTACTATATCTGCATTTGTGGTGTTGAACTGGTAATTTTACCTTTGATGTACATTGGCCTTGGAAAGTTGCACAACTGATGGCATCAAGATTTCCCATCTTTATTGTGAATGATCTTGTGAGGGTTGTGAAGTCAGAAACTGCAATGTGTATCATTACTAACTTCTCTCTTTAATGAATTTCCATTACACATGTATGGTGCTAAACTGGGCCATGCAGTGACCATCACTACTGTTCAGCAGTATGACTGTGTAACTCTTTAATCTCTGAGACCTACTACTTAATAATGAACACATATAAGTCACACAAATCTCTGCTATCATATATTAATATCATTTCAGTACCAATCTCCCACCCCCTAACTGCTTACAGCACCAATTAGTGTGATGCAAGGATATGCCACTCATTCATATAATTACACAATACATTCCAGGTTAGAGACACACTTGTAAAGGCAGCAGCTGACATGGTTGTAGTTCAGGGCTGATTTTACCAGATGCAAGCAGTACACAGCCAATACATGGGAAGGTACAGGTTGTGTGAGTTGCCTAGCATCAATGTTACTATATGTATGTGTGCAGGAGGAAAGTTTTAGGCCCCTAGGTAGTGAGTGAATGTGCTACTCTTTGTTGCTTAAGCAATGCAAGGGCAAACTGAGCACGCCTATGTCTGCCTACACCCACAGCAGCTGGTGGCTCCCCCCTGACTCATCTGCCTGTGGCTGTGGTGACCTTGCCATTGCTGCTGGGATATGTGCCTCTTCCCATTGCTGATCCTGTTGAAGCTATTTCCTCAGGATTGTTGTGCAGCATGGAAAATATTGTGAATATTTCTGTACACATGTTCAAGATGATTCCCTGCCATTAAAAAGAAGTTGGCAGTTGGTAGAGTGGCAACCCTTTCTGTTAAAGTAGAGCATTCCTCTCAATCTGGAAAGATCAAAAATCTGGACAAAGGCCCATAAAAAGTAGATACTATTGGCCAAAAATCTGTACACTGGTTAACATAAAATGTGCATGCATAATTATGCAACTCTGCCCACTCCAATGGAATTGTGAGATACTGACATTCAAACGCAGTCTCGTTGTTTACACTGGGGATCATCCAATGTTCTTCTCTTATATATATTTTTTTCATTAGTTTTGGTGAAACTATCTTGAGTGTTTTTCTTTATCTGGCAACAGCATTATCAGTCATAGAAATGTCCCCATCCAAACAAGCAAGCTGTGTATTAGTAGAAATCATCACAACACAGTGCTTCTCACTTCCTCATCTTTCTCACAACAAAGTAATTACTCCTTCATCAAAACATATAAGCTTCAAAAAAAAACAAAAACTATCATGAACTGTAGTGTAACTCAGCACATACCTAACCCCCCATCAGATTCAGTGCACCCTCCAGGACAGTGGGCAAGATTCAGGAAGGCTTACACGGAGTTCAAGAGTAGTGTAAGCCTCCGTGTAAGCCTCCCGATTCAGGAACAGCCCAAATCTCCGTGTAAGAGACAGCTAACACGTCTCTTACACGGACTGGGCATGGAAATGCTCAATACCTCATTTGCAGCTTAAAGATATGCAAATGAGGTATTTGAGCGATCCACGAAGCCGAAACCAGTCCGTGTAACGGACGTGTTAGCTGCAGAAATGTACTCAGCTGACAACTGAGTACATTTCTGCAAAATTAAAAACGGAGCTATGTCAGCTCCAAATAAAGGGTGCATATGTTTCATTAAGCATGCCAATGGCCAAATATGTGGCCATTGGCATGAAAACAGTTGCAAAATAAGTTATATAACTTTTTTTTTTTCACGGGATTTCTGGGTTTAACTGCAGCGCACACCAGCATAAACGGGTGCGCTACCTAAAACAAAAACGAAGCTTGTAACCCCACAGTTGTGGGATTTCTGTATTACATGCAATGTCTATGCTAGGACTTGCAGACCAAAAACAATATGGCCTCCGTTTAGTGGTTGTCAAGCGGGGGAAGCTCCGTGTAAGACATGTAACTAGTCATTACTAGGCAATCCTATGTAAATGAGGGTTACAATACTGAATCACACTGCCACATAGGTAATGAGCACTTTCTGAGTAGTGTAAGAGTTAGAGAAGGGGGAGGAACAGAGTAAGAGGTAGGTGACATCACGGGGGGAAGGATAGTAATAAATGTACCAGATTGGAGGGCAATGTAAGGTAAGAGATGACAGACAGACATCAGGGAGGGAGGTGTGTCCCAACAGAACACTAGGAAAGTCAAGAAATTGAGGGTATACGCTATCCCTACACTCAAAGTTTCTTGAAATACATGCATGCACGCGTGTGCGTGCGTGTAAGGCAGGTTCAACATGTGGGAGCGTGTTGCAAACCGTTTACAACGGTTTGCGCGGGTGTGCACATGTGTAAGGCAGTGTGCACGCGTTTTAACATGAATCAGCCAAGCTCACACTGTGTAAGGATGTGTCTTGGCGTGTAACACTGTGTAGGGATGTGTCGCCGCGTTTAAGTGACTGTGAGCGTGTTTAAGCTGGTGTGCACATTGCTCCTCCTCAGGAAACAGAGAGGAAACAGGAAACAACTAAAATACAGGGAAACTGCCAGAAGATACTGCTGGAGTTAATTGGTGGAAACAATTAGAAGCAGGCAATTACACAGGCAGACTAGAAGCCCAACCCAGCACTTAAAACTCTGCAAAGAGCAGTGCAGGCTGTTTCTCACAAGAGATACTGCCAGAAACTAAGCTATCAGAATTGAAAACTGAAAAAAACTGAACTCAGAGCAGAAATGCTAGGGGCTGCCATAGCTATTATAATCAGGCATAGGTGAATTGCTGAGGGTGGTGACAATGCAGATGCTGACAGACAACCCAGAGTGAGGAGAAGGAGAAGAGTATACAGGCCCAGGGTCACCTACCATGGGTTACATGAGCTGGAGATAGTAGAGCGCTACAGAGTGGACAGAGACCTTCTGCAGCAGATTGTTGAGCTGTGCAGGCCATATCTCACACACAGAACCAACAGAGGGGAACCCATCCCAGTGGAAACCAAGGTATGTGTTGGCCTAAGAATACTAGCAACAGGTACCTTCCAGAGACCAACTGGTGATATGATGGGGATATCACAGGCATCAGCCTCCAGAGTACTGCACCAGTTCCTGGATGCCATGTCAGCACATGTCAGTGATCATATATATGTCCCTAATGACCGTGAGGTTGTGACCAGCAATATGCGTCTCTTCCAGCAAATAGCGGGATACCCTGAGGTGCTGGGTGCAATAGACTGCACGCACATATGCATCAAAGCACCAGCCGGTGAGCGTGGTAGAGCCTACATTAACCGCAAGGGATACCCCTCCATCAACTGCCAGGTCGTGTGTGATGCCCAGGGCATAATAATGAATGTGTGTGCTGGCTGCCCTGGGAGCTACCACGATTCCCATATCTGGCATCTGACACAGCTGTACTAATCATTTGCCAATGGGGACTTCCCACACGGACACCTAGTGGGGGATGCAGGTTATGCACTTGAGCTGTGGCTGATGACACCCATCAGAAATGCACACACACCTGAACAGGAACGCCATAATGAGGCACACGCACAAACATGTAATGTCATAGAGCGTGTGTTTGGGCTGCTCAAGTCACGGTTCCGGTGTCTGGACACATCTGGTGGAGCCTTGCAGTACACACCAACTACATGTACCCAAATGATCATGATATGTGCTATGCTACATAATATGATCCTGTGGAAACAGCTGCAGCAGGACCAGCACAGGGCTGGGCCAAACATACCCCCACCATTGCCAAGGCCACAGCAGGCAGGGGGTGACTCGGAGGAGGAACAACCTGACCTTGTCCCAGTAGGCAGAAGGAGGCGTGCCCAGTATGCCCTGGCCTTGGCAAAGAGGCAACACATAGCACATACTCTTGGTCAGTAGGAACACTGGGACTGATACCCGCTCTGACTCACTCATACAGGAACAGGGATGCCTAACATGACACAACCTGCTTCCAAACATGTACAGGGAGTGTAGTATGTGCATCTGACAGAGGCGGCCCTGCAGCACCACCTGAGGCATGAATGCCATGTGTTAAGTAATGTAATATCATGTACCATATGCACACCTGAGGACCCCAACTAACATCCACCCTCAACAATCATAAACCACAAAAACACAAACCCACCTCATGGGTACCACAAGGGATAGGAACCTAGATGTAATGCTACCCAATGCCAGAAGTATAAACATCAAGATGCGTGCAGTGTAAACACACACAGTATAGAGAATGTAGATATCAGTGCTGTAATAGAAAACAGGGTCAAAGCCCACATCAGCACCCTGACACTACCAGGTCACACCTCATACAGTGATGTACATGTGCAAAACATGGAACAAGATAAAAATGAGGGTGACTAGCAATAAATGGCATGGATAACCACACACCCATGTTTGTACCACAACAAGAAGCAACATGGAATAGCCATGGTCAAAACCAATGGCTAAAACTGACTACTACTATATAGCTTGCTGCAGACCACTGTCCTAATAGCAGGAACTGCCCCAGGCCTATGTTCAGAGGTTTATAGGTTCATACTAGGCTATCTGCCCTAGGGCATTTATAAGCCTAGCCCAGAGTTTTGTGGCTTCTGCCACCCCTTCAATTTGATGGATAATATGCCCATTATTTTGCTGTGCCTCTGTCAAGCAGTGATACTGAGGTTATCCCTGGGGGTATACCTGCAATCTCCCATCCATTGGTCAAGATCTCACTTGAATAAAAAGCCAGTGAGGTGCTCAGCCTCACATGTACCAGGATGTTGTTCCACAGCATAGGGTCTCTCTGGGTGATGAATCTGTCCCTCCAGCACATCCTATTAATATCTGTGTTGAGGTTTAAGTCTCCTGCCCTTGTAGTTCTGATGGATGTAGAGGTCTTGAGGTGAAGCATGTTCATTAATTCTGGGATGGACATAGCCTTGTATGTCAGGCACAGGTCACCTCTGAGCAGACGGTAAGCGACTGAATACAGCTGGAATTCCTTCAGTCAGGCAGCATAAGAAATATGTTTGAGACCCTTTCACCTCCTGTTGAGGAATTTGTGGGCCCATCCAATTGCCGCAGGTGTTGGGTCAGATACATTCTGAATGGGGCATTGTATGCAATCATTGGTCTGATGAGTGATGAGTACAGGGGAACAATGACCTCCCTTGATCTAGATGTGAATCCCTGCATGATGAGGTGG
Organism: Protopterus annectens; assembly: GCF_019279795.1. Taxonomy (NCBI): domain Eukaryota; kingdom Metazoa; phylum Chordata; order Ceratodontiformes; family Protopteridae; genus Protopterus; species Protopterus annectens. Next base: position 1,399,419,909 of record NC_056735.1, read on the forward strand.
CCAATGTAGAAGGTCTTCCAAACTACCCTGGCAATGTGAGTGTCAAACAAATGGTTACTGTCAACCTGGGTGCCCAGGTCCCTGATAACCTCCTCTGTGCTTAGAGGATTGCCACCTAGATGGGAACTAGTGGTAACCTTGTTCTTCCTGAAGGGTATGGCTATGCATTGTTTAGTGTTTAATGTAAGGCCATGGCTCTGGCACCAGTTATCCGTGTCTATGAGACCCTTCTGAAGGATGTCTGTGTCAGATGGGTTTCCAACTATGCTTCCCAGTTTGCAGTCATCTTCAAACTTTGTCAGCCATAATCCTCCTGTGTTTGCTCGTACTTCTGAAAAGTAGATGCTGAACAAATGTGGGCCCAGGACTGAGCCCTGTGGGACACCACTTGTGACAGCTCTGGAGTGTGACATGGCACCAGCAACTTTGACCCTGTGTGTTCTGTCACTTAGCCAGTTTGCAACCCATGCTGTGATGTATGGGTTCACAATTAAGCTGGTGATGTTTTCAATGATACCTGAGTGGGGTATTGTGTCGAAAGCCTTTGCCAGGTCAAGATAGGCTGTGTGGACTGCCTTGCCCACGTCAATGGCCTGGGTGACTGTCTTGAAAAAGTCAACCAAGTTTAAAAGGCATGATCTGCCCTTGGCAAAGCCAAACTGGATTGGATCCAATGTCTGCAGGTCCCCTATGTCTTCAGTTATAATTCCCATTATGATCCTCTCCATAGCTTAGCAGAACAGGCTTGTCAAGCTGATGGGATGGTAGTTTCCGGGGTTGGTGGAGGCACCTCCTTTGTGAAGTGGGTCCACCATTGCCGTATGCCATTCCTTGGGCACATATCCTGAGGTGAGGCTAAGATTAAACAGCTGCCCTAACTGCGGGTGTAATTACTCATTGAGTTCATGGAGCACACAACTGGGGACACCATCTGGTCCCATGGATAAAGTGTTTTCCGCCTTGGATAGAGCAGTTCCCACCCCAGCATTGTAGATGTTTGGGGGCTACAATCCTCTGGTGTAGATACCCTCCAGTTGGGGGAGGGGGTGAGAACTCTGCACTGAACCTGTCAGCCACTATGTTGGCAATGTCTGTAGGTGCAGTGATATCTACATCATTCCGAACTAATTCTGAGCATATCTGGGAGTTCCCTCCCAGGTTTCAAACATAGGTAAAAAAGGCCTCATGATTGTCCCTTGAGTCCTGAGTGGGTTTACTCTCAAAACTTGCCTCGGATGATTGTATGGGGGAACCCAGTGTTTTACTCACAATGAGCAGGGGTGTCTTCCCTCCTATGGATTACGCTCTATCTCGTAGTAGCTCCTTCCTTGTGTTGTAGAGCTTGTTTATGGCTAGGGTGCACCAGACTGGATGTTTGCCTGTGGTACAAAGAGTCTTTGTTTTGTTTGGGATTGCCTGATCCATGCAGTCCTGGAGGTGCTGGTAGAAGGCATTTCCAAGTGATACAGTGGCTTGGGTAATGGTGTCCGCTGGCTTGGGGGCCTTGAAAGAGACCACACCAGTCCTTAGAAATGTGAAGTCGGCATTTGAGAAGGTCTTCACTGTTTGTTTTTCTATCTGGGGTGTGGGTGGGATGTGGACTCGCACTGAGAGTAGTCCATGATCTGATCTCACCAATGATGGGTATACTTCTGGTGTTGAACAGTGTGACCCCATGTTCGTGATGATGAGTTCTAGTATGTTGCCTCCACTTGTGGGGATTGGGACCAGTTGTTCCATGGCATTTGAGTGTATGAACTCTTGGAACCTTTGTGTTAGAGTGTTGTGGCTTGATTAGTGATCCCAGTCTATATGTGGATAGTTGGAATCACCCAGTAGGATGGTGTTTGGAGATACATTTATCCCCTTCAGTGTTTGCAGGATAGCTGTGTGAGGTACCTGAGTTTGAGAGGGTGGCATGTAACATGCTACAAACTGCAGAGCAGTCTTGCCTACGGTCACTGGCACCTGGATGGTCTCCGATGCATCGTGTGTTGCCACCAACCATGAGGTGAGGGTGTCCTTGATGAATAGGTGTTGTCCGGATTCTGGTGCCGGAACGCATGATATGAGGTAACACCCGATAGTGCCGGGGTGCTGTCAGAAGCTGTGAACCAGGTTTCAGGCACAGCACAGACATCAATGTGCTACATACTGAGAAGGGCATAGAGTGTGTGCAGCTTGAGGTTGAGACCTCTGGCATTGAGCAGCATTACCCTTAGTGTCTTTCCTTTACTGTGTTCTAGGGTGGTAGGTGTAGAATCTGAATCTTGCATAAAAAAGGTACAATGGAGGTGGCAAGAGCATCATCCGAAATCCGGAAGCCCAGGGGTGACAGGTGCAAGCCGTCCCTTGCAAATCACCGTGGCCTGTCCAGCATGTCATCCCAGGCAGACAGACATTGGACCCCCTTTGAATGACACCATAGTTTAAGCAAAATATTACAGCTGATCATCTTGTCTCTGTTTATGTGGCATCATACTTGGTGAAGGTAGGATACTGCTGAAGGTCAGGGTCACACCTGCCTGGCCTACATAATCAGAGGGATCCTCTATGCCTCTTTCCATGTAGTCCAGGGAGGTACATCTCAGGTCGTTCACACCAGCATGGATAATGACTGGGTCAGACTTGTACTTGCAGTGGAGTGACCTGAGTGCTTGCATTATGTGGTGGATTCCAGTGCCCGATAGGCAGCTTACTGTGACCTCCTCCGTACCCAATCTGGTGAGGGACGTCAGTGTGTCTGACTATGGAGTCACCTATGACAAGTGTGTCTGGCATTGTGTTTGGCCTTAAGGGCTGTGACTGTTTGGCACACCGACTCTGTGGTCAATGTGTTGCATGTGCTGTGCCCTGTGGAGGCAGTTGTGTGAGTGTCTGCTGTGGTGGCCACTGCCGTTTTGGTAGAATTCTGATCAGAGCCTCCGAGTATGTCTCTGTGTGTCTATGTGTATGATCTTAAGTTGTGATAGTGCCATGTGAGACTGGATTTGTGATGTGTGTGGTTACCTTCACCTTCTCTCTGGTCTTGCTAGTCCTATGTTGAGAGAGCTCAGCCTCCACTTTGGCTATATAGTTGCATCTCTCACAAGTATGTGTGTTTTATGGGAGAAGGAGAGGGTTGTCAGTATGCATGAGGCAAGTGTAACATTGCCTCAATATTCCCAGGTTCACCAGCTGAGCAGGAGAGGACACTAGCAACTGATCCCTAGACATGCTAGAAGGAATAGACAAAACAATGTTGGAATACAGGGAGATATCAAGCCCCCCAAACCACATCATAGTGTTTGATTGACAATACCTACACATACACCGGTGTTTCATAGTGTCATAGTCTACTACTAGGCTATCTGCCCTAGTGCATGTATAAGCCTAGCCATAGTGATGTGGCTATTGCCACCCCTTATAGTGGTAATAAGTGTACAGAATAGATTCTGAATATTGTGCCTCTGACTTAGTAGTGACACATTATGACCCCCTTACGTAATTGAATAACATGACTGTGCCTCTGTCTAGTCTGTGCCTCCGTCTCATATGCAGTTGTCCAGATTTCTCCTGAAGAGAGTCAGTGAGGGACTCTGTCAAACATGAACTGGGATACTCTGCTAGAGTGTGAGATGCCTCTGAGTTATGACTCTGTCCCTCCAGCATGTCCTATACATGTATGTGCTGAGGTTCAAATCCTCAGCTCTCATGGCTCTGGTGGATTTCGATTGCTTGCAGTGGAGCATGTCCACCAAATCCTGATTGGACATGGTCTTGTATGTCAGGCATAGGTCACCTGTAAGTATGCGGTATGACATTGAACAAAGCTGGATTTCCTCTATTCTGGAAGCATATGACATGTGTTGAAGAACCCTGATCTTCATGGTAGGTACATTTGGGGTGTCTCCAGCTGTTGCAATTGCTGGGTGAGGTACATACCATATGGGGCTTTGTATTCAATCATGGGCCTGATAAGGGAGAAGGATAGTGGAACAATGACCTCCTATGATCTTGATGGAAAACCCTCCATGATAAGGTGGGCAAGATAGAAAGTCTTCCTAACCACTTTGGCAACAGGGGTGTCAAAAGAGATGTCACTATCTACATGTGTCCCCAGGTGTCTGATTTGTTGTCTGTGCTCAGTGGGTTGCTGTCTATGTATTGATCTGTGGGTACTTTGTTCCTCCCAAAGGGGATGAATACACATCAGTTGCATTCAGTTTCAGGCCATCGTCTGGCACCAGCTATCCGCCTTTGTGACGGCATTCTGTAGTATGTGTGTGCCGCTGATGTATTCACTATGGTGCCTAGGTTGCAGTCATCTGCAAACTTAGTCAGCCACAACCCCCTATGTTTGCTTTCACATCTGAAAAGTAAATACCAATTAAGAGGGGTCCCAGGACACATCCTTGTGGGACACCACCTGTGACTGGCTTCGAATCTGACAAGGCACCTGCAATGTTGACTTTATGGGTTCTGTTTCTTAGCCATTTTGCAACCTATCCTGCGACATATACTGTTATATGTCAGCTGTTGAGCTTGGCTATGATGCCTGAGTGTGGTATTGTGTCACAGGCCTTAGCCAAGTGCAGGTAGGCTGTGTGGACTGCGTAGCCCTCATCGATGGCCCTACTGACAGTTTCATAGTAGTCAACTAGGTGCAAAAGGCAGGATCTGCCCTGTACAAAGCTGAACTAGGTGGGAACAAGGGTCCGTAGGTCAGTAATGTGTTTGTGTAAGAGCTCCATAATGACTCTTCCCATATCTTTGCAGACAAGGCTGGTTATGCTTGTGTGGTGGTAGTTGCCATGGTCTGTGGAGGCATCTCCTTTGTGGAGTGGGACCACTGTTGCCGTATGCCAGTGTTCAGGTACATATCCTGTAGCAAGACTAAGGTTAAATAGCAGTTGTATATACGGGTCCAGCCCCTTCTGGAGTTCACATAGCATGCAACCGGAGATACCAGCAGGTCCCATGGATGCTGTGTACTTGTCTTTGCTGAGTGCGGCTCTCACATGGACATCCAAGATGACAGTGAGGTTACATACAGCAGTGATAACTATCTTCTTTTGGGGGTGAGGGAGGGTGTAAATCGCACTGAAGCTGTCCGCCGGAATGTTGCCAATATCTGTCAGGTCACTGGAATATATGTTGTTGTGTACCAACTCTGAGCATATCTGAGGGTTCACAACCAGGTGTCTGACATAACTGAAGAAAGCAGTGTGGTTACCTTCATTGTCTTTGGTGATTTATGTCCCCAAGTTGACCTTGCATGTCTTTATGAGATAATGTAGCTTTCTACTAGTGCTGATCACAGCTGTCTTCCCTTTTGGAGATGTAGCTCTGTCTTGCATTAGTAACCCTCATCTGTCATACAGTTTGTTTATGGCTGGGGTCCACCAGACAGGACACTTTCCCTTTGTGGAGAGGGTCCTGTTTTTATTTGTGATTGCATGGTCCATGCTGTCTGACATCTAGCTAAGGGGAGGTCATTGTGGTTCTGCAGTTATCTTTCATCAGCATTAGAAATGAACACAACAGCCCCTGTGGGGTGTACCTCATGCAGACACATCCAGCACCTGTAAAGTCCATAACAGTACCTCACCAGGAGTATGACAGAGCTAGAACACATGTAATGTGTAGCCTGATTAAACAGAGTGCAGCTCCACACACGGCCATGCTGTCCACCCAGATGCAAGCTGTGCCTGATGTAGAAAGCCATGTCCAAGCTGGAATCAATGCACATGCTGCACCTTGTACAATCTGAATGGCAGGGAGCTATGCACATGAGGGACCTGAACCCCAGCACTGACATATTTAGGACAGGCTGTACTGCATTATCCAAAACACAGAAGCCACCCCCACGCATGAGTAAACTACCAGTACAGGTTGTCCGTAGAGACACTCGTTGAGTCCCCTCAACAGGAATCCTAATGAGTGGATGGGAGATGGGAGGTTTACCCTGGGTATCAATGTTATGTGACAGGTAGACAGAGGCACAGTATACTAAGCAAGACATATGTCATGGCAAACTACACTTACAATGTGTTGATGGACAAACACACTCTCCGACTAGCATTAGAAATGGCCTAGGGCACATCGGTAGTGTTTGCCAATGTACACCCATGTTGTGGAATACACTACTGATGTTGGATGAGGCTGTTGTAAGTAGTTCACATCTGAACATAATGCAACATGGTCAGATAGGTTCATAGGTACATAGGTTTATACTAGGCTATCTTCCCTAAGGCAGGTATAAGCCTAGCACAGAGTTCATTGGCATACACCACCCCTTATATGGAAACAGTACTGTGCCCATTATTTTGTCATGCCTCTCTCCAGCAGTGACACAGTGATGATCCCCGGGTTAAACGTATGACCTTCCATCCACAGGTCAAGATACCTCTTGAACACAGCCAGCAAGGTGCTCTGCCTCACATGGACCGGGATTGTATTCCACAGCATAGGGAGTCTCCGAGTGATAACTCCATCCCTCCAACATGTCCAACGTACATCCCTGCTAAGGTGTAAGTCACCTGCACTAGTGGTTCAGGTGGTTCTGCCGATTCTGAGGTGGAGCATGTCCATCAATCCCTGTTTGGACATGGCCTCGCATGTCAGGCACATGTCACCTCTAAGCAGACGGTATGTGAGTGAATAGAGTGGGAGTGTCTTCAATCTGGCAGCATATGACAGCTGTTGGGGTTCCTTGATCCCTTAGGTGGGGACATTCAGGGTGTCTCCAATTGCTGCAGATGTTGGGTGAGATACAGCCAGAATAGGGCATTCTACGATCACCGGTCTGATAAGTGAAGAGTACAGGCAACAATGACCCACTAGATCTGGATGTGAATCCCATCCTGATCAGGTGGGCAATGTAGAAGGTCTTTCTAGCCACATTAGCAACGTGAGTCTCAGAAGAACGGCGACTGTCAACCTGGGTCCCCAGGTCCATGATAACCTCCTCTGTGCTTAGAGGATTGCCACCTATATGGTAGCTTGGGGTTACCTTGCTTTTCCTGAAGGGTATGTCTACACATGTTGTGCACTTTGACTTCAGGCCATGGCCCTGGCACCAGCTATCAGTTACTGTGAGTCCCTTCTGAAGGATATCCGTGTCTGATGCACTGTCCACTATGGCCCAGTGTGCAGTCATCTGCAAACATTGTCATCCAAAGTCCTCCCATGTTGGCCTGTACTTCTGGGAACTACATGACAAACAATGGGCCCAAGGACTGAGCCCTGTGTGACACCACCTGTGACCAGCCTGGAGTCTAACATAGTGCCAGCAACTCTAACCCTGTGGGTCCCGTCCTTAAGCCAGTTTGCAACCCATCTTGTGACATATGGGTTTACATTTCAGTTGTTAGGGTTTCCCACAATACCTGAGTGGGGTATTGTGTTGAAAGTGTTTGCAAGGCCAAGGTAGGCTGTATGGACTGCCTTTCCCCAACAATGGCCTAAGTGACCATTTTGAAGATGTCAACCCAGTACAAAAGGCATGATCTGCCCTTGACCAAGCCAAAATGGGATGGGTACAATGTCTGCATGTCCCCTATATCTTTGTTTATGAGCTCAATTATGATCCTCTCCATAGATCTGCAGACTACACTTGTTAAGCTTATGGGGCAGTAATTACCAGGGTCTGTAGAGGCACCGCCTTTGTGCAGATGTGCACAACTGGACCCTAACCAGGCTGGTGTGCACACTATGGAAATGTAAAGCGGTGATAGGACTAAAGCCCAGGATACTGACCACCACAGTGAAAGTACTGAAACACTACACTATACAGTGCTATAGTGTTAGGTCAGTATGAACGGATGTTGACAATTGTGTGCAAAGTATCCCATGCAAAACCTGCAGGCACAGTATACTCCCTGTTTTGTTCACACAAAAAGCATTTGGACAGTAACTACACAACATGGCACAGAACACACTACCATAAACTGGAGGTATTTGTTGAAGGTCACACTCATCCACAAATGTGATGGGCTGCAGAGTTCAACATATGTAAAGCCCACACTGGGCATGCTCACACACTTAGATAAATGAGACATCTTTCACACAACATGCCATGGGAAGGCTGAACTGGGCATGCTCACACACTTGGTCCAAATGTTACTCCTAGCAACTGTGAAAACACACCAGAGGATGCTCATTCCCCTTTCTAGGCACTGATCATGTAAGCACCCTATAAGTATATCGGAGAAAAGGAATCTCTCAGTAATGCGAGTAGTGCGCTCTGCTAATGTGTCCGTCTCTAGTGTCATAACATTGTTAGGTAGGGGTTTGAATCCAGCAGGTGGCAAGTGTGTGTGTAGGTGTGTATGAAAGAAACGTCCCTTTTGGCAACTGGGAAAACACACCACAGGATGATCATTCCACTTTCTAAACTCTGATGATGTCAGCACCCTATAAGTATATCAGGGGAAAGAAAAGCTCCTAGTAATGCGAATAGCGCACTGTGCTAATGCGTGTGTCATAACATAGTTAGGTAGGGGTTTGAATCCAGCAAGTGTGTGTATGAAAGAAACATCCCTTTTGGCAACTGGGAAAACACACCACAGGATGATCATTCCACTTTCTAAACTCTGATGATGTCAGCACCCTATAAGTATATCAGGGGAAAGGAAATCTCCTAGTAATGCGAATAGCGTGCTGCGCTAATGCGTCTGTCTTTAGTGTCATAACATAGTTAGGTAGGGGTTTGAATCAAGCGAAGGTGGGGGTAAGTGTGTATGATTGATATATCCCTTTTGGCAACTGGGAAAACACACTACAGGATGCACATACCCCTTTCTAAACGATATCACAATTATGTATGGCTTTTGATTACAGACATGCCACGTGTGTTTTGCACACACAGAATGCCCATGTGTGTGGGTTGTCACTCACAATAATGCATGACATTGATTAAACCAGTTATGGCAATGCACACATGATGTATGTGTGTGCCAAATACACATATGTACCTGTGACCTTCAATAGTTACCATGTGTGATGCCTGCCACATGTGAATACATGGTATTTGCACAGGGTAACATTATGACCGTGGTCTTCTGTGCAGGTGCTGCATGTGGGATGTGTATATACAGTGTGAGATGTAGATGCTATCAGCCTAGTAGTGAGGGATGCACACCTGGTCTGGGGCATATAGTCTACATGTTGTTGATGTACAGGAGCTGCATGTTTTCACCAGTTGTGGGAGTAGTAAGACAGTATTCCATAGCAATGCAGTGACTGCATGCTAAGAACCATTCAGCTAGGGTGTTGTAGCTACACTAATTCATTAGCATTCAGTAATTTGTCAGAATCCCTGGTGAGGGTCTGATGCCAACCAAGGTCAGGGGTCTACCAGCCTGTGTCACTTGCTCAGTGATCCCTTCCATGTTCCCTATCATGTATCCCAGTGAGGGACATCCCACATCAGCTGTGGTGGCATGGACAATGACTGAGTCATATGTGTCCATGCATCTGACTGACTTGTATGTTTGTGTTATGTGGTGAACCATAGTGCCCCATGAGCATATCACTGTGACCTACACCTTTTCCAGCCTGGTGAGCATTGTCTCACTGTACTGGACAATAAAGTACCTAACACAACTGTGGCAGTAGTGTTGTATAGCTGTACAGACTGTGCTTGTTTGACACACAGGATTTGTGTGCTATGTGTTATGCGTGCTGTGTGCAGGCCTAATGTATGCCTGTGTGCCAGCTGCAGAGATGTCTGCCAGTCATGCAGGATGCTATCCTTAGGCTTCACAACTGACCTGTTGTGTTTCCATGCTTGTATTGCTGTCCGTAGGTCCACATCAGATTGGTATTGCTGTCACTGTAGTATGTCATGCCACCAGACAGGTTATGCCAGTACTGGATTCAGAGTGCTTAGTCCACAGTTTGGCCATGTGTTTCCATCTCATACATGTGATGTACATCCATGGGTAGGAGATAGGGTTGACTGTGTACATGTGGCAGCTGTGACATTACTACATGACACACATATTCCACAACTGTACCATAGAGGTGACTGACAACTGACCTTTGCACATGCTACCATAGTATTGAGATTACATTGGTGATTAACAGCACATAGGGCCAATGGTGAAAAAGATACATAGGTCCATAGGTTCGTACAGGATGTCTGCCCAGGGCATGTATCCACCTAGCCAGAATGTGTGTGCCTTTCAACATGCATTGTGAATCTGTCTTGCTATGCCCTTTTCCAAGGTTAGTATACTGTGCCTCTGTCTCACAGTGACACATAAGTGATACCCAGGGTAACCCTACAATGTCACATCCAGTCATTAATATCACTCTTGAAGATTGTCACTGAGTCAGTCTGCCTAACCTCTATTGGGATAATATTCAGGAATGAAGGGAGCCTCTGAGTTGTGAATGTGCCCCTCCAGCATGTCCTATGTATATCACTCCTGAGGTTCATGTATTTCCAGTGTGTATCCTGGTGGGATCTGGATATTCTGAGATGCAGCATGGCCATTAAGTGAGGGTATGACCTGGCCTTCTATGTCAGGCACAGATTGCCTATGAAGAGGCAGTATGTCACTGAGTAGAGCTGCTGTTACTTTAACCAGTCAGTATGTGGCATCTGTTTGAGCCCTTTGATCCCCTTGTCGAGGTACATATGTGGTATCTCCAGTTGCTGCAGGTGTCTGGTAAGGTGCATGCCGACAGGTTCATCATAGTCAATTATGGGCATGATGAGGGATGAGTAAAGGGGCACAATGTCCTCCCCTGATCTACATGTGGATCCCATGATGATGTGGCCCATATAACATGCTTACCTAACCACTTCGTCCATGTTGTTGTCAAATGGTAGAATGCTATCAACCTGTGTACCCCAAGGTGCATAATTCCTTCGTCTGCACTTAATGGATTAACACATATGCGGTACGTTGTGGTCACTTTGTGTTTGACAAAGGGGATGACTATACGCTTTCTGTCATTCACGTTGAGGCCATGGCTGTGGCACAAGTCGAGTGTTTGCAAGAGTCCCTTTTGGAGGATGCGTGTGTTAGCTGGTGAGTTGATTATGGTGTCCAGTTTGCAGTCACCTGCGACTTGCTGAGCCACAGTACTTCCATGTTGGCCTGTACCTATGATAAATATATAATGAACATGACAGCTCCCAGGGCTGTGCCTTGTGGGACACCACTTGTACCAGGTTGGAGGCTGACATGGCTCCAGCAATTCTACCATGTGTGTTCTGCCCTTGAGCCACTGTGCAATACCCATAGTGACATAGGGGTTAATATGTACACTGGTGAGCTTCCCTAGAATGCACAAGTGGGGTATTGTATCCAAGACTTATGCAAGGTCCAGGTAGGCTGTGTAGACCTCCTTCCCCTTGACAGTGGCCTTGGTGACTGTTTCAAAGAAATCAAACAGGTTTGAGAGGCAGGATTTGCCATTGACAAAGCCAAACTGTGTATGGTGACATGTCTGTAGGTCCACAATATCTAGATATGTGAGGTTCATGATGATCCTTGCCATAGCTTTGCAGACAAAGCTAGTCAGACATATGGGGCGAGTAGTGTCGAGGATCTGTGAAGGCACCACCTGAATGTTGAGGGACCACTGTTGCTGTATGCCACTCTCTGGCCACATATCGTGTATTAAGGCTGGGATTGAACAGTGGTGTTATGTCTGGGTGTAGCTCTTCTTGTGGTTCATGTAGGACACAGCCTGGGACACTGTCTGGTCCCATTGATGCAGTGTTTATTGCTCTGGGAAGGGCATCTCTTACCTGAGCATCTGTGATGTCAGGGGGGGCAGCACTGTGCCGCGAGACATATTTGCCCTTTTGGTGTGGTGGGGGGAGAAGGCAGCATTGAACCTGTCCACTAGGATGATGGCAATGTCTTTGTGTTTTGTATTTTGTGTGACATCTTGGATTACCTCTGAGCATATCTGGGTAGTACCACCCAGGTTACTAACATAACTACAGGCAGCCTTGTGATTATCCTCAGTGGCTTGTGGAATCCTCTCTCAAAGATGGCCTTAGACAATCATATGGGTGCCTGTAGTTGTCTTCCAATACTCATCAGTGGTGCCTTCACATTTTGGGAGGTTGTTGTATCATGTAGTGGCGTCATCCTTCTATTGTATAGTGTGTTTATGGCTGGTGTCCAGCACCCAGGACATCTGCCTTTGGAGAATTGGGTCATGCTTTCATATGTGGCTTCATGATCCATGCATTCCTGAATGTGTCCATAGAATGCCTTTATACAGGTATCTGCAGTCTGGTCCATATTTTCAACAGGCCTTGGGCCTTTGAAGGTTTCCACATCATTTATGAGGGGTGTGAACTTGCTTGACATGAGCTGTTGACAGATGTGCCGCCCTCCAGACAGAGCAAGGTGAGGGTCACAGTTAGCTACCTGTCGGGTGATAGAATGTGCCACATAACACAGGCACACAGGTCACTCCACAGCAAGTACAACTATGAGGCAGACATTGTCCATGCTGGTGCAAACAACCTGAGACGGACCTCCCTGGACCACATGGAAAGAGACACAGAGGAGCTCTTACAGCACCCTCTCAAACTCAGGACTCCCACACAGCCTTCATGCTGACACAGGAGAGTTTAGATTACTCTGCAAACACCATCATACTGGGTGACGTCAGCTACCCAAACATAGACTGTGAACATTACACAAGCCACAATACCCAAGCTCTAGGGTTCCCATAGATCAGACATTCTTTGGCTATGGAACAGGTAACAACCTTCCCACAAGAGGGGCAGATATACTAGACCTGATCATCACAAACATGAGTACAAACTGCTCACCACTGGGAGTATATCCCTCATTGTTGCAATCAAACCATATACTAATCACACTGGAGTACTGGATCCCCCACATATGCAAACCTCAAACACATCGATGTGTGTGTGGGAAATGTCCCTATTAGCAACTGTGACAGTACAGTACAGGATGCAGATCCCCCTTTTGAAACACTGATGATGTCAGGACTGTATAACTATATTACCTGTAGTAAAGCTCTCCAGTAATTCGCATAGCGCGCTCTGCTAATGCGTCTTTCTCCAGTGTCATAATGTAGTTAGGTAGGGGTTTGAATCCTGCAAAGGGAATGTATGTGTGTTAGTATGAGTGGGGTTTATGTCTGTGCACGATGCATGGAGGCTTAACTGCCTTTTGCCCACTGGGAGAACACACTACAGGGTGCACATCCCTCCTCCTACACACAGATGATGTCAGCACCCTCTAAGTACAGCATTAGTAAGGATTTCTCCAACTACTGCAAATAGCACACTCTGCTAATGTGTCTGTTTCTACTGTCATAACACAGTTAGGTATGGGTTTGAATCTTGCAAATGGAAAGTATGTGTTTTACTGTTGGTGGGGTTAGTGTGTGTGCACAATGATGGGGTGGGATGTGGCTTTTGCCACATGGGGCTATGCACTGCAGGGTGGTCATTACCCTTAACAGGCAGTGATGTTGATAGCACCCTATACAAACAAAACTACAAAAGAGAAGGTGGTGGTACCAATAACACATGTAAGGTAACACTTCTTCAAGTAATGTCCACAAAACGGAGTAGGATAATCAAACAATTCTTTTATTCTATACAGACAACATGACAACAGACAACTACCAGTACTCAGTATAGTGTTACATGCTACTGTAACACGCACATGTACCCGAATATACCTAGATAGTGTTCTGAAGCCTGAATGTGGCAAGTGTGTGGATGTGGGATGTGTCTGTGTGTGCATTTCCGTATGGGAAACATGTTTGATGTGGCAATCAGGGTACTACAGTACCTGATGCACATTACATCTTTCAACTGATGAGGTTGCCTGCACCCTGTGAGTACAGGTAGAGAAGGGGACGCCAGTAGTAAACAACATAGTGCACTTCTCAAATGTGTACCTGTCATGTATCAACAGCTACTCATGTAGGGTGATAAATAATGGGAATGGCAGGTGAGCGTGTGCATGTGTGTGGGTAGCAGGGTGTGTATAAATGCATGTGTGACAGAACAGATACATATAGCTGAATCTACATAACAGCACAAGATGTGCATTGCCATAGTCAATGTTAGCATGTGATGGTGTGCAGCTGGTACACTTTGGTAAGTAGTATGGGTGCAGATAACAATTGAGGACATTCATACAGTTACTGCAGCAGGACTGCTGGGATATACACACAATTATACTGGAACAGTGAACAGTTACCAACATGTTACTATTTATACACATCTATGTAGTCACCCTGTGCATCAGCAACGTGTTTACCTTTACCTGCACCGATGTTGTAGTATGCAGGAGGTGGCACAGTGTCATCATATGCACAGGGTGTGGGTTAGGTATGCCCAAAAATAAAAAATGAACCAGCAGCTGAACTCCAGGAAGCAACCAGTGAACCAGTTGAATGAAAAAACCACGAATTTTGACCTAGGTTTCGTCTTTAATCCGACTTCATCAGAACACAAGTTAATACTAGTAAAAGAAACACCTTATATACACATTTAAAAATGACATCATCTCCAATCAACTGAATGATATCTTATTACACTCAATTAACACAGTGGAATCAATTAAAAGGCCAGCATACACCAAAAAAGAAAAAACATACCCTGTTTCAACCATCATTAAAAACTGTTTTAAAAATAAAATATTTGTACTTAAATTAACCTTGTCAGACTAATTTGATACATTCCAAACCTAAAATATTCTTAAATATACCAACTTATACAAAAACTAAGCATTTAAATAATATAATGTAATGTAAATAAATGCTAAGTCACCCCAATATATTTCTTAATTTTAAAATAGGCATAATAGAAATGCAGTCATTAATACCTGGAAATTCCAGTGCATTAAATAACAACTGCCATTTCGTCTCAGCTATATCTAAATGTACATCCAATTTCCTTCCAAATTTGTCCACAATAATTTGCTGTAGCACACAAAACTTAAATTGATGCCCACTATTGATGTCAATATGCCTGTACAGGGCATTGGTCTTTTTCTTTAGCCTAATATCCGACTGATGTTCAATAATACGATCTCTTAATGCCCTGCAGGTCTTTCCTATGTAGAAGGCTGGACATTGTGTGCACATAGCCACATACACGACATTTGTAGTGTAGCAATCAAAATGGGCTCCAATCCTAACAGTGATTCCAGCTAACTTAAATACAGCACCCGTAACATTAATCAAGTGACACACACTGCATCTACCACACTTGAAATTACCCTTATTCCTACAATTTACGGTTTGTGTGGTGTCACTCTTTTCCAATAATTGCTTAAAGGAAATACCTTTCCTGTAAACACATTTTGGTGGTCCCCCTAATTTCCCACTAACTATATGATCTATTTTTAAGACTTTCCAATTGTTGACGATGATGTCAACAACATAAGGGGCATCAAAGGAAAAGGTGGTAATAAAGTATAATGCCTGGTCACAACCACTCCGTGCGTCAACATCATCGTTCCTGAGACTGATTTCACGCATGGGTACAGTATTACCCTCAACATGCTCATGCCTAGTACCCTGTTGTCCATACAATAAAGCCCAATAAACACCATTAGCCCTTTTAAGTTTAACTTCATCAGCTATGCAATCACACAGAGCCAATGGATACCCACGCCTAATAAACATTGACTTGATAAATTCAAGCTCTTTATTGAAATCTTCCTCCAAACTTGTCATTCTCGCTGCCCTGACCATCTGCCCTTTAACTATTGCCTTTTTCTGATGGTCAGGGTGACAGCTTGTATAACTCAAATATGAGTTAGAGAATGTAGTTTTTCTATGGATAGTGGATACCAAAGTTGAATCAACCGAATTTAAGGCCAAGTGCACATCCAAATAGTCAATTTCAGCCTTGCTCATATTATAAGTAAATTTAAGGAAATCAACAGAATTGTTGATGAATTCAATGAATTCTCTAAACTTATCATTCCCACCTTCCCAAATGATGAACAAATCATCCAGGAAATGGGTGTAAAAGCTAATATGGGGCATAAATCTACTAGTGAAAAGAAATTCCTGCTCCCAATATGCCATTACATAATTGGCATATACTGGGGCACACTTGTATCACGCCAGTTGTCTGCTTGAAATAGGCACCGTCAAAACAAATAAAATTATTTGTCAACACAATTTCCATTAAACCCACCAACAAATTGATTCTGTCCTGATCAAATAACCCAGTTTTCAATAATTGCACCTCCAACCATTCTAATCCTCTTATTGTAGGGATAACTGAAAATAAGTTTACAACATCTACTGTTGCCATAATGGTATAGTTGGTAAGTTTAACGCTATTTAACCTCTCCAAGAAAGACCATGAATCCTTTGAAATGTAATTAAATACCTTTAAACCCTTTTGTAGCTCAAAATCCAGAAATTTACTTATGAAACAGGTTTTACTACGTTTTCCATCAACAATTGGCCTAAATGCCAAGTTATTCAAACCCTTATGGATCTTAGGTACTCCAAATATCCCACTCACCACTGGATAATCATTAGCCAAATACCTAAATTCATCCTCATTAATATGCCCCTGCCAAAGTAGGTCCTCAATGTACAAATTAACCTTCCTATAGGCAATGTTTACCTCATTGAGACTAACTTGCTCGTATGTGTCCGTAGCCAATAATGACTTGATACTATTTACATAATCCACCCTGTCAATCAGCACTAAACCATTCCCTTTATCGGGCTTCATAATTCTTATGGAAGTATCATTTATCAAAAAATCCAATAATTTATGTTCCTCAATGGTCAAATTATCATTAATGTCAAAAACTTTTCTATAACGTGAATTCGCTGCCACTCTGAAATGCTCCCTAATGTACAGCTCACATATTCTTTCATATGCATTGGTAACGATGTTAACCGGGGGCATATACTTACTTGTTTTTTTCAGGGACAAACCCTCTGAATTTCTATCAACCCCATCAAATAACAATCTCAGGTTAATTTTCCTTACTAACATTTTTAAATCAACCAGAGTGTTAGTTAAACCCCCCCGAGCTAATGGGACAAAAGTTAAACCTTTTGCCAATAAATCAGCATGCTGTTTTCCAATAGCCTTAGTAGAATAATTATATATTTTGAAGTCATCGTGACTATTAACTATAATGACAGGACTACTAGGTCCATGTTGTGCAATTGATATGAAATTTTCGCCCAAAACTTGTATCAAATCTTCAATTTCACAATCTGAATTATAATTAGCCAAGCTATTTTGTGACACTATGTCAATTTCTTGCCCATTTTCTCCTTCATTAATAATGTTTACATGCGCACTAACTTCCCCAAAAAATGTTGGGAAGGTGTGCAAACTAATGTTGCTCAAAGAAGCACAATCAACCTCGGTGTCATGCCCAGAGATGTTGCTGTCCAAAAGACTAATATCAACTATATCAGGGTGAATTCCTCTGGTACCCAAAGATTGCTGAATTTCACCACAATATTCTTTAATATCACCCTGACCAACGTTCACTGTAATCAAGCTCGAATCCACAAAGCTTTCCATTTCATACATGAATGCACTAGCGGCATTCCCCAAAGTTGACCCACTTCCAACTCTGTAATTATAATTAACATTTGATGGCGTACAATCCAAATATGCTCGCCCCATCATACCTGCATCCGTACCATCAGCATATGAATTGAAATTAATATTAAACAAGTCAACAAAGTCATCCCCATTTGTCCCTGCATTGTTGCTGCTAACAGTAACGTTTTGCGAACATTGTGTGCAAGAATTATAGTTACAAACTTTTTTATCATCATTAAAACCTTTTACATTAACACAAGAATGGTTTTCATCTTGATTTGAATGTCCAAACATCGACTCAGTGTCATGATAAACTAAGTATTCACATATTTCATCCGAACGTGTTGAATCAGAGGTAGCAATCCCCCTAGCACAGTTAACATTTGAATTTACAGCGTATGTGGGCGCGAACGCCCCACCAGGCTCACAAGCCGACAAAGAACTATTCTCGGCTGCCGCTACTAAATGTTCAACAAAACTAATGTCAACGCTGTTTAATGGCTGCATGTCACCTCCAAAAAGCCGCTCATTGACTTTACAATATGTACTTAATTCATTGCCATCCTTACAACATTCTACACAAGCGAATGCATCTGGCGACAGTTCACCTCAATTATTGCTGTTGAAATTAGTAAAATTAGTCAATGAGCCTGTTGCATTCGACGCAGATAAATGTCTGCTCGTCTTTAACTTAGCAGGGATGATGGAATCACCCACATTGTAGTGACCAAAATAGCCAACACTGTTTAATGAGTAAGGAAACTGTTCCAATTGAAGGGGCTCACCTGTATGTTTGAATCCACACCCAAAACTTGCGCTTTCTAATGGGCTCGATTGCCCCTGTTGTTTACGTTGACAGAATTTGAAAACTTTGGCTTTGCCCCTTGTCTGTTGTAATCGATGAACCTGTTCTACTCGTGTCGCTGTTTCCGCCCACGAATCCTCTCCGACCTCCTTGGTTCCACTTCTAAAGGGAATTCAGCCCGCTCATGCTCTTCATTTAAAGTATCATCATTAGGCGCCACCTCCAGGTCTCTGCTGTAATGATTTTTGTTTAAAGGGACCTTACCATAGCAATTACCCTCAGACATGGGGTATGATATGTTCCGCCTATACTCATTACTGTCCCTTTCTATTTTTTTAGCTTTCCTTGTAAAGATAGTCTCACATTGATTATTTATTTCTACAAGCAAGTTGTTGTAATTAGTCAAATAGTGATCGAAATTCAAATCAGCAGTAATAGTCTCATTCATAATTTTTAGGTATGCCCAAGCCAGCCACTGGTAACACCAATTGACATGTGTGTGTATGTGTGTTTGTGAGGGGCAGCAGTACAGGGTGGACCGGTGTTGGTGCAGTGTGTGTGTGTATGTGTTTGCCCTAGGTGTTAGGTTTCTGCATGTGTGTAAGCATGCACACAGTCCCACATAATGGCTGCCATGTATAGGGTTTTGTGGACAGCCACAGACTGCACCTGTCAGGTCATCCAGATCAGTGTCTGTGGGCACGGACACGGTACCTGTGCCTGGCAGGGGTGTATCCGGTACTAACCCAGACTGGGTACTGTCATCGGAAGCAGGGGTGTGTTGACTGGACACAGTTCCCTGTTGGGACTGTCCAGAGCCACGTGCACGTGGTCTCCTGGGGCGTCTTGATGACAGCACAGACCCAGCATTGCTGGGGCTGGTGCTGGCACTTGAGGTGCGTGAGTGGGCCTGTTGTCGTCCGCGGCCACTGCCAGCTGGTGCTGTTGCTGGCATACAGCCACGTCGACGTCGCAAACGCACACCATCGCCCTGGCCCATGGACATCTGGTTGTGGAGCAGCTGTTCATGCCCCCACAACATCTGTCAACGACATCTGTGAAGTTATGGATAGCATTCGCAACGTCACGCATGCCGTCTGTCATGGCTGTGCGACATGCTCTCAGCTCCCTCAGACCCTGTCTGGTGTACCTTTCCATACGTGCCTGTGCCTGCATGACAGTTCAAAACATAGTGGAGGTTGACATACCTCCTTGGGCACATCGGCCAGAGGCAGTACGGCCACGGATGCCCCCACGAGAACCCATGGGCGACTGTCTGCGTGGTACCATTGGAGGCCCCTGCTCATGGCTGCCTTGTGGGGATGCATGTACCACAGGTACCACATTACCCTGATCTATGCCCACTGCAGACTGTCCATCACCTAGGGACAATGGTGACAAAGGATGTAACGGCAGGATGACTGTGCGCATTGACGGGGTTGAAAGCTGTGTACTATCAATTGGCTGACCAATGGTGGACCCAGACACACCTTCCTGCACCATTACAGACATTTCATCATCATCAGTACCTGGGGCACAAGATTCAGGTTCCCTGCTGCAGGTCACCAGAGCAGCACCAGAACCTATGGGAGGAAAACATGGAACACAGATTACAGTCTCAATACATATTTGACAGAGATGCACTTCAATACTAATGCACACATTCAGAAATGGACACATGCACTCATGGACACTAACACACATGCACACTTGGGCACAGGCACACTTGCACACATGCACACCCCACAGTAAACACACACATCAGTACCGTGTCACACTACTCAATTTACTACAACTGTGTATTACAGGTATTGTGAACACAGTCACCAGCATGTCTACTACAGAGTTACACTACTCTTCCTAGTTTTATAAATTGTTTTACAGATAATGTTAAAAAGACTCACCAGCATGTATGGCCTGCCTCGTTGCTAGATGGGAGGGACCTGGAAGTGTGAAGAGAGTAATGTCAGTGGGCACATGTGTGCCATTTGTTTTGCACATGATACAGTACAGTAGTACACTAGTTCCCTTATACACATCAGCTGCACATAATGTCTGTATATATATCATGATGACAGATACATACCACATGCACACCTTATGCATGCATGAAGTAACAGTGTACAGAACAGTCATATGTACATACCAGGAGTTAACTCTAATCTCACCCTTACCTCTCTTCAAACGACAACTCAAACTGTACTTCCAAAACCACTGGCTTTGTTCTTCTTGGAGTCCAGGCTAACGTCCCTCTCCCTACCCTCTCTTTACCTTTAACCCCTCATTGTGCATAGAAACTAGCTTCTACCCTGTTTCTTTCACCTTGATGTCCTTCTATGCTCTGACCTACTTCTCCCATCCCTCCCACCTCCTCTTGACTGTCTTCCTTCTTTTCCTCACTTCCCTTCTTGACTCCTGCCTCTTCCATATCATTGTATCTTTCATACTCCTTCTACTTCTCTACCCTTCAGAGCCCTAACTATTATGTATATGGCTTTTGCCTTATTGCATAACCATTATGCTTTAGGTAGGATTGCTTTGAAACCAACGGTACATTGTGTATGACTCTAAACTGTTTGAGTTCCTTACATGTATGTTGATTTAATTAACAGGCTGGTGTACAATTCTATCATGTTGGCTGTCTGTATTAACAACTTGTCTGTCTGCCTTTATTACGTTATGTGTGGAGCTTTTCTCCACAGGCCTCTACTGAAAATGGACATATATCCAGCTAGACTATCTGGGTCAACAAATGTAAAAGTAATAACAATAAATGAATATGGCATCTTACCTGCACGCTCAGTGTCTTGCTGCTGTGTGGATCCAACCTCCATCATGATGCATGAGTGTTGCTGTTGTTGTTCTGGGGGTGGATCCACAACACTTAGCAGTAGCCCCTCCTGTCTGGTGAGGGGGGGATGTGTGGCCACCCCCACACCTGCGGCAACCTGTTGCCTGCGGATATCTGCAGCACGCTGGCGGACATTTCTAATCAAATCACTGCAGTGATGTCTCACCTGCTCATATGTCCTATCATGCATGCCAACATAATTTATCCTGCTAACGAGGTTTTGCCACAGTGCAGACCTCTCCTGCTGATTCTGGGTGGTGCGTGAGAACAGGATGGCATAGTCACGCACCAGGCTCTGGTGAATCACGTCATCCTCTGCAGCAGAATATGATGGGTTCCTTTTTGGAGCCATGTCAAACTGGAAAGGTACACAAACAGGTTATCAGCATAGTATCTCAACAATACATGGTACACATTCTATACAGGGAGTATTAACTTCTACTTATTACTGCTTGGTTAAAACTTGATTACAGTGTAGCTATCATTCTATGTCATTTGTACTAAGCACTTGGCCTTCAGACCAGTTGTTTTACATTAGGGAGGTTGGTGGCAAGCACTGTGGTGGCAGGACACATATCTTTCATCCATTGAAGTTGGGAACTGCTGATTGAGGGTCCAGTGTACAAGTGTATTAGTTCTGGTATGGGCAGTTGGCCTTCAGGCCAGTTATTTAACATTAACAAGGTTTGTGGTCTGCACTCGTGTGTGACAATAGGCTGTACTCTGCCATTCATAGCTGGGGACATCTGGTTTCAGGTTTATAGTGCCTGCATATCTGAGCTGTATCTTACTGACATTGCTACACCTTGTTTGCTGTAGCAACCACTACATCCAGGCCTCCTGGATCTACCTTTGTTTATATGCTTGTTATTTGTTAGCTTGTTATTTCACTGGTATGCTACTTCCACATAGTACACAGCTTCTCAACACGTCTGTGACTCACTACTGATATCTGCATTGCTTACTGTACGTATTTCCATGTTACACATGACAGCAAGTGACTGCTTCTCATTGTTGCATTTACTTAATTGTGACACATTGCACTTAGGTTACCTGGCACTTGCTCACTGACGCTTTTATATCAGTCAGCAGTTGTAGGTAATGTCAGTACACCCTCACTCCCCACTGGACCTTGTTTTCAATCATTAATTATTACAGAATTCACAATAGTATTCTAGCATGTCCAGAGGTCAGTTGTCAGTTCCCTCCCCAGTCCAGCTGGTGAGTGTGGTACTCCAGAGACAATGTTAGAACAGATGCGTGTACACAGACAACCCCCTCCTCCTAAGAACAAATTCAAACTCATGTGAGTGATGCAACCATATACCAAACTGGAGGCTAGGCTCTGTCTACTCAATACCGCCATAACCAGTCAGGTGGCGAAGGAGACCACTCACTACACTTCCAGTCTCACATAGACCTACCACAACAGCGGACCTAACACATGATCACACATGAACATACTTGTAGGCTCGGACCACAGCTCTGCCTATGCAGCAGAGACCTCCTAAGCAGACATCCAGTCAACCACTACCACAGAAACGAACATGTGCAACACATATCACACAAAGCCAATGTGCTGAACACTCACAGCCATTAACAGTAAACAACACACCTCATACACCTGTACTAGGTGCCTCTATCATCAGGCATACTAACATCACGTTCACCAGGCTTAATGAGATGAGGGTCACGGTGTGCAGCCTGTCGGGCACTATGACCTGCCACATAACACAAACACTCAGGTAACCCCAAGGCAAGTACAGGTATGACTCAGTCAATGTCCATGCTGGTGTGAATGGCCTGACACATTCCTCCCTGGACTACATGACATGAGACAGTACAGAGCTCTCTGAGCACGTAGCCCAAGACAGTTTGACCCTGACCTTGAGTAGCATCCTACCCTCACCTAGAACGATGCCACAATATCAAGGCACGATGATCCCTTCCAACAATTGACTGACATACTGGTGTCATTCACAGGTGTGCCAATGCCTGCCATCTTGGGGTGGTATGCTTTGCTAGGGACAGCTTGCACCTGTCACCCCTGTCCTATTGGAATTTGGCAGAGCCTCTTGCTACACCCATAGTGCCTGTATTAGGCAAGGCTCATAAGGCAAACCCACATCCATTTGTATCACAAAGGATGAGGAAGTAAGAGTGATGCTACTCAACACCGGAAGTCTAGACCTAAGGATGTACGCACTCAAAACCCTACTTAACATTCTGGACATCGATATCTGTGCAGTAACATGAACCTGTTTCAGGTTTCACAGGAGCACACCAGTACTACCAAGTTATAGCTTTTACCATTCTTGTCGGCCCCGACACTTGAACAAGGGAGGGGGAGTATCAGTATTCAATGCAGATTCCCATGCCTCCACATTGGTGGCACAGTACAACATAGGTGTTAGGCCATTGAGTACAGAAGACGTAGTTGGGGACCTGTGGAAGAAACATGGTAGCGGTCTGTCATTTGTCAACCACATGGCCAACGTGGATTGAAAGACATGTTATATAGCCCAGCTAATCATGAGGGATTCACATGTATGGCAGGGAGGTCATTGTGCCTCTTTACTCATCCATCATCAGGCCTATAATTGCGTACAATGCACCTTTTGGGATGTACCTAACCAGACACCTACAGCAACTGGTACAGGACAACAGTACCTCATCAAGGGGATGCAATGGCTCACACAGATGTCATATGCTGCCCAGGTAAAGTAAATCCAGCTGGACTCAGTGGCATACTGCCTGTTCAGAGGCAATCTGTGCGTGCCATATGCAGCCATGTCCTACCCAGCAGTAATGAACATGCTGCACCTCAGGCAATCAGAGTCCCATACAGCCACATGCTCAGGAGAGCTGGACCTCAGCACTGACATACATGGACATGCTGGAGGGGCATATTCCTAACCGAGAGGCTCCCTTCACTCTGTAATGAGCTCACACTACTGGTTAGGCAGAGTCCCTCATTGACTCTCTTCCATAGGAATCTGGATGAGTGGATGATGGAATCTGGATGAGTGGATGGAGATCATAGTTGTACCCCAGGTATCACTTCTATGTCACTGTTAGACAGAGGCACAGTATACTAACGTCGGAGAAGGGCATAGCAGCATAACTTGTAATTGGGTGGTGAAAGACAAACACATTCTACTAGGCTTACCAATGCCCTAGGGCAAATAGCCTAGTATGAACCTATGAACATGTGTGTACTGCTATAGTACTTCTGCCATATGTTGCATGTGTGTGTGTTGTGGGGGATGCACAGGTAATGGCTGGATACTTCTGCACAGGTGACACGTCTGACACATTCTGGGTGTTCATCCCTACATACTGGATGTGTGTTGCTATCCAACCCTGTGATGTGGACACACATTACTCAGCCTGGATATACATATCCAAACAACACCACAAGCACAGTACACTACCTTGCTATGTATGCATGTAATTACACAGTTATTCACTAGTTATGACAGTGATGCTATCCATGCAGCCCATTGGGCCAGTGGAAGCCACAACACACACTGCCAGCACCTTTGCATATGCTTACCACAGACATCCCACATACTGCATGTACTGTGCACACACATATCTAACCCAGAACAACTGCACACCACTTATTAATCCTGTCCAGTGGACTACAGATACAGGCATATTGTATAGCAATAGTAGGAGGCTACTGCAGCAGAGGGCAGATTCACATGACGGCAAGGCATCTGTGGTCAGCAGTGTTAAGATGCTTCACATTCACCAAATGCACAGATATTGGCAACATTGTTGCAGACAGTTTAGGTGCAGGTACCCCCCCATTCTCCTACACATGTGGTATTAGTTATCCCAGATGACTGTCACCTCCCTATCCTCTCACATGTCCAGGTGAGAGCCACCCTCATCATTGCAGAAAACATAGCATCACTGTTACGAAACGGTATCCCTGGATGTGTGCTACATTCACCCCTGGAGGACATAGCACCACATGACAGACTGATATTAATCCCTGGCCATACTACAGGATATGTACCTGAACAGTGCCATGCATACACAGTGGTCCCACACCAATGAGGAGGAACCTCTACTGACCCTGGGAACTACTGCATCATATGCACAACTGGCCTTGTGTTCTAAGCTATGGAAGTGTTAAGTATGGGCAACATGTACAGCAATATTACATATGTTTATATTTCAGGACTATGTACACACAACCTATCTCATGGACATACCTATAGATAGTGAGCTATGATACATTTGGAGGTGTCACAGTATACACAGGATTAACCTGCTACTTTGCATTACCTGTGTTTGTGGCAGCTGTTGCTGTGCCAGTGGTGCTTGTTGCTGCTTGCTCCTTGCTGCTTGCTGCTTTCTGCTTGCTGCTTGCTGTTTGCTGCTTGCTGCTTGCTGCTGCTTTTGCTGCTGGCTGTCCTTATATTTGTTTGATTTCTCTCTCTGTCTCTCTCTCTCTCTTTCTCTGTAGGTTTTGTGCAATGAATGTATTGCATGAGTGTAGTGTGGGTACTCAATGCTTTTGTAGGTATCTGCATAGGTCCATGTGATGGCCTCTGCACCAATTGTAAGGCAGCATTTGCTAATTGCATGCAGCCAGGTGTGTACTGATTGCATGTCTCACTGTGATTTTAGGACACTGCTATAAAAGGGTATGTGAGATAGGCGTTGCCCTTTCAGATTGTAGGGCGTGGACCATGCTGGTATGCTGTTGACAGTGTTCTGTGAGTGTGAAGGTTAGTACATCTCCCATGCTTCATGCTGTGTTGTAGATTCAGGTTGCTGCATTTCTCTTGCCTGTTCCCTGTAGTGAGTGTGTATGCATACTGACAATAACAACTATATGTCATATGTATTGCTATATAAATATATATATATCTGTGTACATATAAATACTTTCATATATGTACATTAGCTGACATTATTGGGTACAAGCTAACAATTAGCAGGGCTGTTTCTGTTAACACTACACTAGTATGGGAATCCAGTAATTGGGACTATAAAAGTCTGCCTGACATGCTTTGGGTAGTAGACATACTATATTGCCTTTATCTTCATTCCTACTATTACATGTTCCACTTATTTAGCACTATATTCCTGTATGAGAGTCATGGCTTAGTGGTAGGTCATACAGACTAGTATTACAATGGTCTTGTGGTAGGGCCTACTAGTATGCTTATATTCTGCTTTTGACTTGAGTATAGGGCCTATCAATCAAAGTGCTGGAGGCACCTTTAAGCAGTTAAAGGGGTTAGTAGGTCTCACAGGAGCCAGGCTGTGTTGCAGATTCTGGTTGCTGCATTTATCTTCACTGTTTCCTGTAGTGAGTGTGTATGGATACTGACACCTGCAACTATATTTCATATGTATTAATATATATTTATATATATGTATGTGTAGATATACATACCTTCATATATGTACATTACCTTACTTTATTATGTACAAGCTAACAAGTAGCAGGGCTGTTTCTGTTAACACTGAACTAGTATGGGAATCCAGTAATTTGGCCATTGAAACTCTACCTGACATGCTTTGGATAGTACACCTCCTATATTGCCTTTATATTGATTCCTACTGTTACATGTTATATTTATTCTAGCAGTGTGTTCTTGTAAGGTAGTCATGGCTTAGTGGTAGGTCATGCAGACTAATGTTATGAAGAGACTGGCAGTGGGAATTTATTTTTCTTTGCAAACTTTCAAACTGAGTACAGGACCTGTCAATCAAAGTGCTGAGGCCACCTTTAAGCAGTTAGAAGGGTAAGTAGGTCACACAGGGGTCAGGCTGTGTTGCAGATTCAGGTTGCTGCATTTATGTTCACTGTTTCCTGTAGTGAGTGTGTATGGATACTGACACCTACAACTATATTTCATATGTATTTATATATATTTATATATATGTATGTGTAGATATAGTACCTTCATATATGTACATTACCTTACAGTATTATGTACAAGCTAACAAGTAGCAGGGCTGTATCTGTTAACACTGAACTAGTATGGGAATCCAGTAATTTGGCCATTAAAACTCTGCCTGACATGCTTCAGATAGTACATCTCCTATATTGCCTTTATACTGATTCCTACTATTACATGTTATATTTATTTTAGCACTGTGTTCTTGTAAGGCAGGCATGGCTTAGTGGTAGGTCATATAGACTAATGTTACCAAGGTCCTGGGTTCGAGACTGACAGTGGGAATTTATTTTTCTTTGCAAACTTTCAAACTGAGTACAGGACCTGTCAATCAAAGTGCCATAAAGGCACTTTTAAGCACTTAAAACCAGGTCTGCGCTCGTTTGCGCGGAGCTAACGCATGCGCACTGGCGGTGAGCTCCGCTAACACAAGCGCACACCCGCACTAATTTCTTTGAAAGAAAAGAAAAAGGGGTGACAGGAAAGTGGTGAAAAGGGGTCACAAAGAGGGTAAGACAGTAGGGAAACAAGCGTGGGATTTGCAGGAGGGATGTAGGTAAGGCCCATAGATGCCCATGTCTTTGGCAGCAACAGCTGTGCATTTCCATGTATTTTGGTGAGACATTGGAAACCTTTCACCCCTGAGAGAGGTGTCAGGACAACATTAATATTTGTTGTAGAGCCAATTGTAATCAACTGTTTCAATGTCAAGCAGACATGTGTGCGACATGGACAGCTATGTATGGGGCGTAATTTTTTTGTGGGTACAGAGTGCCCTTTTTTTTTCAGGTGAGAGTGGTATGTCAGGTGAAGGAAGTCAGTATAGCTGGGGAGGTAGGTTGGGTAGGTTAACAGACAAGACAGACAAGACGCATACAGGGGCAGTGTATGACACACGTGGGGGGGTTACACAATTGACGGGGACGGAGGTTGGGATATCCAAGATGCATGAGCCCACAGATGGCAACAGTGGAACTGATATCCCCACCCATAGGCAGTTGCCACTGTTCCTTCACAGCCCAGGACGGGACTGTGCTGGGGGCTGTGTAGGCGGGGCAACGGCCGGGGCCGTTAGCTGTGCCACACGAGCCTCGAGCTGGCGTAGGGGCCCAAGCACAGAGTCTTGGATCTCCCTTCGTACCACAGACCGGACACCTTGGAGGGTGAGTGGACGAAGCCCTCTGGCCACACTTGCAGAGGGGGGACGGGCCCCATCCCCTGCAGCGCTTCCACCCGAAGGTGGCACAGGGCCACCGGAGGGTCAACCTGGGCACTAGTGCCAGGTGCAGTCGCCAGCTGAGGTGGGAGAGGTGGGTCCGCTGGGACCTGCCTTCCCAAGCGTTCTAGGTTTGTGAGTAGTTATGTTAGTTTGAGTTAGTGGCATTTTATTCCATTCAGATTAGTTGTAACAGCATGCATTGGTATTCCCATCAAACAAACACCCAGATATTAACACCATTGAACAAGGGGCATATCAATATCACATGCATTATTTGAACAGAAATACACAGTCAAACGACATGCAGGGTTGATTAATGGCAACAGGCCATCAAATTTGCAGGTATGAACAGGGCACATGCACGAACAGACATGCATATATTTTTTGAAACGGACAAATGTCCATGATTAATGAAATGTTCACATACCATTATTTAGTGGGTGTTGTTATATGGAATTATAGGGTTGGGCAGAGATAGAAAGTGATGACACATTCATATGTTACACATTGATTTACATTTGTAATAGGTACACAATTAAGTTGAGGCTGATGTTTCAAAATAATTTTTATTTGACTGTCATGCTACACCTGTTACAAATACATCACTATCCTACTTATTTTGAATCTGATCAGATACATCATCCTGCTACACTTTGATGACAGGACAGGGGACAACTATGGCTGTTTAGTCTGTCAGATAATCATTCATTCTATCTGCAAATTGTTTACTGTGATCACCATATACAGAATTTGGCCTAGACATTCCAGATTCTGACACACTGAAATCAGTTTGGGATATTAAGATGTACTTCCCACATGCATTTAGTTCTGTAGAAACACACTGGGGCTAATATATTCAGGGGTTATTACTACTTTATTTATTCATACATGACTCTTTCTGTCACTCTCACACATCCTGCAACTTCACAGTTCAGGTTGGTACTTCTAGGCTTTGTTCACATGTTAGACTGGTGGTGATTCAAACACTTTCCAACAGCCTCACTTCTGTCATGATTCAGCATTTCAACAGGGGATATATCTCACATATGACTACCTCAGATTCTGAAGCTGTACTCTTGAGACTACTGCAGGTTACACTATATTTAATTAATGGTGGGACATCTGTATTACAGCACTGTTTAATTCTATCAATTATATTTCCAGTTACACTTGCATACTGATGAACTTGTTGCAGCCATACCTGCAGACTTTCAATTCTTGCTTGCACATTATATTACTTTTAATCAATGCACTGCGGTGTTCTGATACATGCTACAGTATAATATTTATTTACAAGTAATGGGTGGGGTTACTAACCTGCATGGTGGCGCAGCCGCACCAGC
The DNA here is from genome assembly GCF_019279795.1 of Protopterus annectens. Lineage (NCBI taxonomy): Eukaryota > Metazoa > Chordata > Ceratodontiformes > Protopteridae > Protopterus > Protopterus annectens. The sequence continues at coordinate 1,399,449,599 of NC_056735.1, forward strand.
CTACGGGCATACATCTCGCGGTTCGCAGAGTGGACACCTGCAGCTGTAATACGAAAGAAGTAATATTGGACTACACATCTCCATGGTATCAGCCAGTTGAAATCCTTACATACATAAGCAAAATGTAACTTACTCAGTAGTGGGGCGTTGGGCATATCCCGGGCCTCCTGGATCCATTCGGTCAACTGGTCTTGCTTGCATCGCTTCAGGTCCGCATGGTGGTGATGGACCTGCTCACCAATGCGTGGAATGCCAGTAGCACTGGTCAGATCATGAGCCAACTGGTCCCATGCCTCTGCCCTATATGCTCCCCATGAGACCTGGCCCTGCATGAGTTGGGCTTCGTGATGATGGACAAGGAGCCAGACCATGTATCTGGACTCCTCAATGCCCCAATGCTGTGCTCAAAAGCAACGTCCCTCACCTACTCCACTCATTCTGACTGCAGGTCTGTTCTACAATCGTTTCTGCTGTGTATTCCCGCCTATGGGGCTTATATATGCCACTTTTCCCGCACATTTCTCTGATTGGCCATTTTGGAATTGTATCTACTTCACTGAAAATGCTTTATCATCCTCCATTCTGGATTTTATCCCATATATATGCTATTTCTGCATTTCTAGGTATTGCTGTCATGGCTTAGTGGTTTAGTACCTTGACTCTAGTGCATGGTATCCTGGGTTCAAATCTGGCAACTGATTTTTGATTTTCCTGACAGAAATGAGTTGAGGACCTGTCAATCAAACATGCCAAAAGCACTTTTAAGCACTTAAAAGCAGGTCTGCGCTCGTTTGAGCGGAGCTAATGCATGCGCACTGACAGTTAGCTTGTGGGAGCGGCGCAAATGGTGTGCACTGGGATAAACCTTAATTGGCTAGTGACACACATGTTCAGCTCAGCACAGCTAGTTGCAAACAGTTTCAGCCTGTTAAACCGGTGCTTAGCAACGGGCATGCAGTTTGCAGCTTTTTAAACACTACTCAGCTACGGGCAGTCTGTCTCACAGCAGCTTAGCTATCAGTACATTTCTGACTATTTTTATTATTGTGTTACTTCAAAATATATGCTCCATTTCATTCCATTTTACAAAAGGGAATACTTTTACATTTGTACAATACTGTCAGGGGGCTTTTTAGTGCTTATTTACAAAAAAGAAAAGGTTGTTGTGGAGGCTCGAACCCTGCCTGCCTACTCTTAGGCCAGCAACTCTATCGCTAAGCTATTACTTCGTGGCTTACTTGGCATATTTAGTTTTTATATCCTTTTCCACTGACTGCTAACTGCAATTGCACTAGTAGCACACCCGCGCACACGAGCGCACACAGTAACAAACATTTACGGGGTTTAAAAAAAATAAAGCAGGTTTTAATTTAATTTTATAACATCTCTTCAGTTTATACACTGATGGTCTGTCAGGGCATGTGTTGTGTAGTGTGTTTATTCACATTTCCATGGCCTCTCTCGTGGCTGTTTACTTTCAGCCATTCTAGTCTTCCGGGGGCATGTCCGCTTGCAGGGCTTAGCCTACAGACACGCCCCCTACTCTCTTACACGGACCGTGTAAGAGTTACTAGTGTGATTCAGCATGCCTCATGCACCTCATGCATATGCATGACATGCTGACATCACACCGTTTAACTGCAGCCTCCGTGTAAGAGTTATAACTCTTACACGGAGGCTTCGTGAATCTGGCCCAGTGTCTTTCTTTACAGTAATAATTTTCTTATCAAATGCAGAATTTTGTTCTTTTAAATGAGCACTATTCATACTCCATCTCACTCACAGACCCAATCCTATTCCAGGACAATAAACATAAAAGAAAAACCTATAAAGTAAAAGTACAGTAAAATATACATAAATTAAATACATTTACATCAAGCATTCCTATCCAACCCTTGCACACAACCAGCATACCATACCCAATGCTAAAGATGTACCTGGTAATTAAAAAATAAAAGCAATATGCAAAAGAAGCCCATAAAGTTTTAAAATGCATGCTCTTAAACATCTAGCATTCACTTTAAAAGAATGTCCCACAAAAGTCCTCTGATATTCATATTTTCTTTCAGAACATATCTGCAGATCTGACCAATCCTTTTGCAGACATATACCAACTCCTAAGTATTAAAAAATAGCCACAGTCTCTAAAACGTCATTGCAAACCTATTTCTAAAAACTGAATGTTATACATGTTATACTACTAGAGAGACAGATATACAGATATGTTATAGATGTATACATTACATTCATTACACTTTGACGTAAAAATCAAACAATACATTGGCTTGGTAACACCATTTTCATTTTAGTACTGTTTCTAACAGCATTACCATTAACTATGACATTTTTAACTTTTTAAAGCAAGAATCAAATTATGCTGTTAATAAATTGCAAAGCAAAACTGGTCCTGTATTTGCAATCAGGTAACACGTAAGCAGTACTGAGCAGAGAGCACTTCATAAGAAGCCGGAGCCTGGGAGTCACAGTCTTTTATTTGTTTATAGTCCAGCAGCAAAGGTTAGCTGCACCAACACAACAACACTAGATTGGTCCACCACATGGCAAGCATGTAAACAACACCATGTTGTGAAGGTAAGAAGGGAAGACACATTCTCTTCATGTCAGTTTTGTAATCAGACCACCACACGCCACACAACAATCCCAAGAGACAGACGTAAACATAAAAAAATAATGCAAAACAAAAGTAATGATCACACACACACACACACACACACACACACACACACACACACACACACACACACACACACACACCATGTTGTGAAGGTAAGAAGGGAAGCCACATTCTCTTCATGTCAGTTTTGTAATCAGACCACCACACGCCACACAACAATCCCAAGAGACAGACATAAGCATAAAAAAAATGCAAAACAAAAGTAATGATCTCACACACACACACACACACACACACACACACACACACACACACACACACACACACACACACACACACACACACACACATACACACACACACACACACACACACACACACACACACACACACACACACACACACACACACGCAGGCACATCTTCCTTTTAGGAGGCTTCTCACCAGCACATTCTCCGAATCATCCAGCTATACATACATTGTACATACGTTTCAACTCCCAGGCTTAAGGAAAGTATTTGAAATTTAATTGATGGCATGCTTGAGCTATGAAAACAAATTACTTCACTTTAATTTAAAGTAGAGCCACCACAACATCATTCACAACTTTTGTTAACCTGTGTTCAGAACTCACCAACAGGGATGGGATATACAAGCAGTAAAGTTCACAGCTGGATCATTAGCTTTCAGTTTTATTTATTTAACATTTGTTAACCAGGAAAGTGTGACTTGGAACAAAGCCAATTTTCAGTGAAGGCCAGGGGAGAAATGCTCCAGACACATGTCTTTGTAATATGGGAGGAAACCAGAGCACCCAGAGGAAACCCATATGAATGCAGGAAGGACAAGTAGACTCCACACAGAAGGCACCCCAGCCAAAAATCAAACCAGAAAACCTCTTGTTGTAAGGTGATAATACTACCGCTGCACCACTGCATCGTCCATGTTTTTTTATGGGGATGTCTGTTTGGATGAAGACATTTCTATGGTTGATAATGTTGCCAGATAAAGAAAAACACTCAAGTTTCCCATAAAACAGATGAAAGTCTCACTAAGTACAATTTTTTAAACTTTTGAAAAACCTTTAAAGCTTACAAAAATGTTAAACTGGGTAACTTAACCTTTTGTTAATCAGACATTTGGCCATTTCTTTTTGGGATCCTAATAACTAGAAATTTTGAAGACCACCTTTTACTACCACCACAGACTGTCTTTTTTGGACACGAAAAGGGAATATAACCCCACCCCCATCAAACTCAGGGTTTTTCACCACAGAGACAACCCTTACAATTAGTAAATTGCTATATATAGCAAAGTTGGATTAACAATTTAAAAAGACAGCAGATTAAGGCCTGCAACAATGCATAACTTGCATAAATAAATTCTCATCTAGTCTACCTGTAGGGAAAGTACGGAGACAAAACATCATACCTAGTCCTCTATATGTCTACTTAGCGCATTTAAGAAATGTTGAATGGCAAACAAGAGAGATAATAATGGAAATGGTCTTTTTCATTAATACCTGATTTCATAAATATATAGTTTGAAAAATATTTAATAATCCTACTGGGGGGGATTGATAAACCATTTCAAAAGCTGGTTTTCATTCCTTTTTCATACCCTAGAACTGTCTCACCATTTTTATAGTTTACTAACCACTGTGCCAGAATACCCCAAAAGTCAGTAGGTGGCCTTTGATCATTATTTGGATCACCTGTGAGGTATAACCTATGTTGTTTACCTAGTCAAACCAGAAACTAATCTGACTGGAAAACACCATTTATTCTGACTAATGAAACCTGAGAAGAAGGACCAATCATAGTTTAAAAGTTCTGTAAAAGCTCAGTAACCACTACTAAGTTAGTAGCATCATCACTGCAACGTAGCTGTGAGCTTGAAAATACTGTAAATAAGCTATTTTCTCAAAATATGTAAGTAAAAATATATATCAGAACTAAGTTCTAAGAAACGCTTTTTTTTTTCCAAAGTGGAACATTAGATGAGACAACCAGTGCTATTTTTAACACAATAAAAGAAGTGTGTGTGTGTGTGTGTGTGTGTGTGTGTGTGTGTGTGTGTGTGTGCAGGCTGCAGCAGATTGCAGAACTGTTTCCATTTCTGTTGTTGCAGTGTCTATTAGGCATACACGCACACTTTTTTAAATTTTTTTTACTTACTTGTAGCTAGAGGAGGTTGAGCCACCAAAGCAAGTACATTTTCTCATCCTGGACCTCCAGCGGACATGGGTGGTGGTGGGTACTCTGTGGATTACTGGACTGTGCTCTGCAGAAGTCTTTAGTTAATTTAAATTGTAATGTGCAGTTGGGCACAGGTCCGATTGGCACTCACTGCTGCTATTCCAATAACATTAATAACAGTCAGAGAGTCTCTGACGGAGTCTGACAGGCAGTCTGCTGCCTCACAAAACTGATGCCATCACGCATGTCCCTGCATATTGATTATGTTGTGGGATATGCTGGTGATGCGTGCTGACATCAGCATAACTTTTTAAACTTGTAAATAATAAAATAAATAAATAAATAAATAAATTGGGAATTGAAGGGGCCACTTGGGAATTCATGGCACCCCATTATTTTGCCCTCAAAACTGATAAATACCAAGGAATTTGGTATGGTTGAGAGGTATGATGTAGTGACTATGCTGTTACCCAGGTGGTGCCTTCATTTCTACGTGTGTGCAATCTATGGCACCCAGTACATTAGGGTAGTGTGCTACAGTAGAACTCCTGTATATTTCTGGCTCTCTCCTCAGAGCTATTGGGAAAATATATGTGGTTACTGGTATGTGGGAGCATAACATTCAGGAATTAGTGAAGGATCCTGGATGCTGATGTCTGTGACACCCCCACCATGTCCCCTGTTGGTATCTGAAAGATACCTGTAGCTAAGATTCTAAGGGCTACACATATATTTGCCTCCACTGGGATGGGTTCCCCTCAGCTGGCTCTGGGTCTCAGTTGTGGATGACAGAGATCTCCGAGTTCCCGTAGGGTGTCCCTGTCGAACCTGTAGCAAGCTACAATTTCTACATTACGTAGGTTGCAAAAAGTCAAACAAGGCCTGAAAACTCTTCTCCTTCTCAGCCTAAGCCTATTACCAGCAGCAGCAGCAGCATTGGCTTCAGTCTGTAGTGCATAAAAATGAATTAAAGCAGCGGCAGCCCCTAACATTCTGTCTGTGTAGATTCCTTTCCATGGCTGTATTCCATTCACAAGGAAAATCAGCATGGAGTCGACACAGATGCTTTACAGCTTATTGAATAGCTCCACTGTGTTAGATTCATTAATTAGCATGTGATTTAGCTACTTATGCTGTAATTAGCATGTCATAGTGTTTACCTTGTTTGTGTGGGGGTGTGCACCTCTACACGGCACTTAACTGAATCTAAAACTTTCTGTACCCACGATGAGTACATGGTGAAAAATGACCTTAATGAATCCTGGGGAGAGACTTTAAAAGGACATTTGAAAACTTTATGTAATGAAGTCCTGGACATTGCAAAAGCTTATGACTAAAGGAGTTTATGGACTGATGGCTGGGATTGTAATACTGTGTTAAAAATAGAAAGAGGAAAAATTATACATATACCAAGCATGAGAAATGAGAAATAGAATAGTGGTGTTATAAAATACTGGGGACAACCCAAAACATATTTTTTGTTGGAAAAGGACATTTGATAAGAAATTGTGACAAATGAAAATGTTATATTTGTGGGGAAATGAGGCATAATGCAACAAAATGGGAATTGAAATGTTTGAATGTAACAAAATTAAGATATTTATGGATGGATTGAAAAAATGAAAATAAGAGTGAGGAAAAATAAAACAAAAAGGAAATGAACAATGAGAAAAAACATTTTTGAAGTAGTAGAAAGAAAAAAACTAGATCAGAAAAAATAATAAAGAGGACATAGAAGAAGTTTCTGAGACAAGTGATGAAGAAGACATACACTGGGAGGTAGTAAATGGAAAAAAGAAAAATAAGTCCAAACGATGTAATATTGAACTGTGAAGTTCGAAACCCAAAAAGTATGAAAACATAGAACAGCATTTTTTTCCCAGGGAAAAAAATCGCAGTTCCAGTACAAAACAAAAACCATGTACACTTTAAACTTAATCTAATATGGGGGGGCTTCACCCCCACACCCCCCCCTACTTAAATATACCAACTCTGAGATCATACCACAGTGGAGGAAATAGCAAAGCTGTGAAAATGGACCACCACTTTTTTTCCCTGAGAAAAAACTCAATGTTCCGTGGCTTTGCTATTTCCGTGTTTCGAACATTTGGGTTCGATATTACAACATTCGGACTCCTGTGAGTTCAACATTGTAATATAGAGACATATATATATATATATATATATATATATATATATATATATATATATATATATGTGTATATGTGTATATGTGTGTGTGTGTGTGTGTGTGTGTGTGTGTGTGTGTGTGTGTGTGTGTGTGTGTGTTTGTGTGTGTGTGTGTGTGTGTGTGTGTGTGTATATATTGGTAAAAGAGTAAAAGGCAGAAAAAGAACATTTAAAGGGATAAGTACAAATTTAAAAAGAAAGAAAATTTATGAAAAAGACTATATACAGCTAATGACTGGAGGTTGGTATAATGATGTTTGACTCACAGACAAAAGATACAGTGTTTGATTTTCACCTTTGGGAGGGAACTTGGCTAGGCTTAGAATGGCCTATTAAGAAATCTAGTCAGTAATTATTGGTGTAACAACCTTATATCTACACATTTAGTAGCTGCATATCACTACCAATGATCATACCTTCTTTTTTTAAGGGATTTAAGATTGTTCCACCACATGGCATACAAAAGTCTGGACATTGAGGAGACAAGATACAAGTAACAATAATATTGCTGGCATAAGTTGTGCATTGAATTTATCACATTCCCAATGGAATCATTCATTCTGGATTTCAAGAAGCACAAGGTTGCTGCAATATGTGACATATAGAAGTTTGGACATGGCAGAGACAGCGTAGAAGCAACAGAAAAGTATTGCTGGCATATGTGTGCATTGAGTTTACAAGACAGTCCCATTTTAATCACACTTTTTGCATTTCAAGAAATACAAATCCAACTTATGTTGTTTTTTTTTCATGTTTCTGAGGTGTTTGGAGTGAGTATCCCATTGGGGCATTTGTTTTTCACAGTTGTTTGGATTCCTCACAGCATTGTTTATGATTTATTTGAGGTTCTAGATTAAACTTAAGAAAAGATGAGTTTTATATGTAAATAATGAAGAAGGACGTTTAGGATTAATTAACCCAGTGGTATATGCTGCTTCATTAATGTTGTACAAAGTGTTTAAGTGGATAAATGAAAAATATGAGAAATTAGTAAAATTATATAAATATAAATATGATACATTTTAGGGTATGGTAGAAAAACAGTAAAAGAGAAAAAGAGAGTATAAATGAAGTAATAAAATGTTAGTAAGAAAAGATATTTTTGTGGAAATAAAAATGATGATATAGAAAAACATAGAAAAGTATGGTATGAGAATGTAATGATAAAACATCGGTATGTAAAAACATGGGAAAATCTAACAGATGAAAAAATTATACCTATAAAAATAAGAAGCAAATGCTGTAATCAGAAAGTAGAATGTCAATATTTTTTTGTGGAAACTAGTAGCAGATAAATTGGAAGTAAAAGGAAATCTGCTATATAAAAAGAAAAATGATAGAATATGCTTACATTTTCAAGAAGAAACTATGGAACATGTTTATTTATTTATTATTTATTTATTTATTTATTTATTTATTTATTTATTGCATTTGATTACCAGGAAAGTCCACTGGGCCTGACAAACTCATTTTCAGTGGAGGCCTGGGGAGAAAAGCTCCACAGTTATATAAACAGTAAAATTAGAAACAGTACATTAATAATTATGCGTGGAGAAAAAGCTTTACAGTTGTTTTGAACAGACAGAAATTTTAAAGACAGTACATGTGTTTTTTAATGCAAAAGAATAAAAAAGTTATGGGGAAAATTATGCAAAAAAAGATTTTTTGAAGATATACAAACTGGATACAATAAATGTGGATATGATTAAATACGAATATAATAAGAAAAGTAGTAAAGAATATGTTAAACGACTAGATAAAAAAAAAGTTTTATGTTATATGGGTAAAATAGAAAGTAAAAATAAACAAAATCATGTTGAATTGTAAATGGATTGTAGAAACAATATTAAGTAAAATCAGATGGTGTTTATGGAAAAAGGAGTTGGGGTCTAATAGGAATGAAAATGTAGTATGATTGTAAAATAAATTATTAATATGTATAATATATTTGTATATATCTATATATTTGTACATTTGTACATATTTGTAAATATGTAAATATATTGTAAATAAGAGTTTCTTTTGTATATAAGTAAAGGACCCCTACTCTTTTTAATAGGTGCTGTGGAATCTTTTATAGCCACCTGCGCAACCACCAATGCAAACATATGGTCCTCCGTTTAACATCTCATCAACAGGATGACACATTCAGGAGTGCATCAACCCCCTTATACTGCACTGCGGAAATCCATCTACCTGGGGTGGGAATACAACCCACAGCCTTCTGCACTAAAGGTGAGTGCTAGCTGTTGCATGACTGATACTGCTATGAACCCCAGTATGCCTCTAAGGTGCTGACAGATGTATTGTCATGAAATGTTAGTTTCAAGAGATTTACTGTTTCCCATGTTGTCTGTTTTCAAAGTAAGTTTTTTTTCTAGAAAATGGTTGCCAGTTTTGTGTGTGTGTGTGTGTGTGTGTGTGTGTGTGTGTGTGTGTGTGTGTGTGTGTGTGTGTGTGTGTGTGTGTGTGTGTGTGTGTGTAAAATGTGAAATATAAGTTTATAAAAAAAAATAAAATTTCTGTGATAATTGTAAAATTTAAGAAGAAAACAACAGGTTCACTGACAGTTTTGAACAATGTTTTATGGTAACTGGGGAGACACAACCAAGGAATGGGATACTAGTATGGCTGATGGGGGCCTGGTTCATTACCCTGCATAGGGCCTCCTTTGACCATTTTCCAGTTTTGACTCTGAAGGCGTTTGCTGCAAGAATATGGTAACCATTCAGGTAGGTAAGACCTGCAATGAGTAATTTCAGAGGAGATAGATGTTCTTGATGACAGGGAGGTCAAAATGAGATGTAGGTGTCCTGCAAACCTGTAACCCCCTCAAAAAAACAGTGTGCTGTATGTAGTAATATTTCTGATTTTTGTATGATTTGTGGGTTGTTGAACAAAAGCTTTTGTGATATCTATATTGTCTTTAATTGTTTTTTGCCCTATTCATTGTACTAAAGAATTAATTAATTTATTAATAGGCTTGTATTGTGTAATACAGTCTAAGCATGTTTCATTTTAATAAATATATTTTTTCCAGTACCTTAGTTATAATTTCCATCTATGGTAAAGGGGTTGGCATTTGTCAGTTCAGTATAGTTTGCATTATTACCGTCCTAAAACTTAATGATTGCAAAAGCCTTTGCATCATAGTCATATACGTTCCCCCAGGCAATAATACTCATATTCTCAAAGAAATTCTTGCCTGGATAACAAACAATATAAAAAATGAAACCATCATCCTAGGTGACGTCAACATTAACTGGCTAGATATTTCCACTAATAACCCATCTACAGATATTAATCTTCACATCTATGCTCAGCTAATCTCTGACATTACTAGACCCAACATAAAAAAAAACAAAGGATCGATCTTGGATTGCATCTTGGTATCTCACCCAGAAAAAATACTACCTCAGGAGCTCTCCTAAATAGCAGTAGTGATCACTCTCCAGCATTCATAATATGTAAGCCCACCTCCATGCCAAATGTACACCAATATAGATACACCAGAGATCTATCCCATTTCTTCCCAACCACCTTCAATGACACCCTGCATAACATAAACTGTCCACTAAAGTTTCTCCCACTAAACAAAACTGTGGAATTCTTCATTTCTGCATTTCATAGGATCCTTAATAGTAGTGATCACTCTCCAGCATTCATAATATGTAAGCCCACCTCCATGCCAAACGTACACCAATATAGATACACCAGAGATCTATCCCATTTCTTCCCAAACACCTTCAATGACACCCTGCATAACATAAACTGGAGTCCACTAAAGTTTCTCCCACTAAACAAAACTGTGGAATTCTTCATTTCTGCATTTCATAGGATCCTTAATAGTCTTGCCCCATTCTGGTTAAAAAGGATCAAGTCAAAACATGCAAATTAGCTTACAAAGTACACAAAACAAGTTATGTCCTCTAGAGACAAAGCCTGGCAAAAAACAAAACATTGTCTAATCTTAATCAGTATAAACAACTCTGTAATCAGGCTAAACAACTAGTTATCAAAAACAAAAAAGAATACTTCCAGTCTATCTAAGAACAACATAGAATAAACCCCAAGAATTTCTGGGGCGCAATCAACTCCCTACTCCACCCTGGAACTAACAACCCATGTCCAAACCCAGAAAAAACACCCTCTGAGATAGTCTCCCTCTTTAACACATACTTCATCGACACCATAAAAAAAAAACTTACTACCACCTTCCCACCTATTACAGCTGACCCACCAGGAACTCCACCTGTGCAATCCCCTTTAAATCCTCTGCCTCCTTTCACACTAGCACCCACCTCCACTATGAAAAAACTTCTTCACAAACTCAAACCCTGTACCAATGCCCCTGATAGCTTACCTGCAGAATACTTACAATTGTCAGTCTCCTCTATTGCATGTCTCCTCTATTGCATGTCCTATCAGCATCCTCCTCAACTAGTCTATTCAAGAATCCTGCGTAGCTGATATCTGGAAAAAAGCATTTATCCTTCCACATCAAAAAGGTGGCAACAACTCTGCAATCTCAAATTTCCATCTCATTGCCATTGTCTCCCGAATCTCCAAAATACTGGAGAAGTGTATTCACACTCAGCTCCTCAGTCACATAATACAACACCAAATCCTATCCCCCACTGACCATGGCTTTAGGCCTGGACATAGTACTAACACTGCCCTCATTGCCTTCCTCGACACAGCAAACAGAGCTCGAGATGCTGGTTTCTTAGTCTCAGCACTCTTCCTTGATCTATGAAAGGCATTCAACACTATATCCTACTCCCTCCTGCTTACTAAACTCTCTAATCTCAGGCTATCTCCCCCTACCCTACAGTGGTTTACAAACTCTCTCAGTAATAGCCAGCAATATACTAAATGGCAGCATTCTTCCTCCCCTTTCATAACTACAAATACAGGTATCCCCCAAGGTTCAATACTGGGACCCTCCCTTATTCAGCATATTTGTCAATAACTTTCATTCCTCTCTCATCCACAGTATTGTCATCCAGTATGCAGATGACTCTACTATCATCTACTCTCTAAATCTGCCCCCACACTACAGCATCTCACCCAAGAAGCATTTACTTCCACCAAAATCTTGATGTTGCAGAATCAAATCGCTCTCAAACCCAATAAAACAAAACTTTTAATATTTACCCCCACAAAATTCATCCCTGCTGACAAATCACTATTCTCCATTCACTCCCAAATTAACACCATCATTGAAGTTGTCCCCAGCACCAAATTACTAGGTGTCATTATTGACGACAAATTAGCTTTCGACCTTCACATCTACAGTAACATAAAAACAACCATCAAAACCTAGGTGCTCTATATAGGCACAAATATTTTCTTAGTCTCACTGCAAAAAGGGCTCTGGCCTCATCCTTCCTCCTTCCAACACTTCTCTAACAAAATTAGACTCTTGCTACAACAAAGTCGTTAAATTTTCTACAAATGCAAAATTTTCTACCCATCACTGTTCCTCTCTGCATCAACAAAATTGGCTAGAATCCCGACACTATCTCACATTTATACAATTAACTACAGCCCATAAGCTCATCTACCACCCAGAAGCCTGCCCTTCCCTCTCCTCCATTCTGACCATGTACCATCCTAACCGACACCTTAGGTCCGAAAACAAAATGTTGCTATCCATAGAGAAAGCTAAACCCTCAGCCGGTTAAATGTTGTATTCCTATACTGTCTCTAAGGCATGGAATAAGCTACCCTCTTCACTCAGAACTATCAGCAACTCAGACCTCCTTTAAAAAATCCCTCAAACTACATCGCTCCTCGCAATGGTTATGCTCCTGTTCCCCAACACACAATTCCACCTTCTGATTTCCCTCCTAGTGTTATACCTCTAACTATCACTTCCTTCCCTTCACTTTGTCTACTTAATGCTTCTCCTGTCACTCTTACCTGTCCTTACCCTCCTTCTAGCGCCTACTATTCTTACTCTATACTCCTCACAGCTATGAACCTGCGGATATATCATATTTATGTGTTATTTCAATACACACTATGAACCTTGTGGACATATTTCACTCATGTGTCATCTGAATACAAGATATGTATTACTTCTATATGCCCATGATTTTAATATTTTCACTGTTGTTTTATTATTAGTTTCATTCAATGTAATAATACTGCTCAATTTTTGTTATCTATATTAATATTTTTTTGTATATAATTTTTGTGGAGCTTTTCTCCCTGGGCCTCCACTAAAAATGGGCTCATTCAGGCCCAGTGGACTTTCCCGGTTAACAAATGCAATCAATAAATAAATAAATAAATTTGGAGTGGTGTTCAGAAGCACCTATCTTCAGCACTGTAACACAGTGAAGGATTTCTGCATTTAATTAAAAGCTGCTACTCTAGCAATTAGCTCAGTGGACTAAATCTCTACCATGTTAATGAGCAATTTTCTGTGTGAAGGGTACAGGGTTTGAGTCTTTCCACTTTCATTTAGCTACTGTGTAACCTAGAGCAAATCACTTAATTAGTTACTGCTTTGGAGGAATTGGGAACTTGGACCAGTCTCCTTAATGGTCTCCCAGACGGCAGGTCTAGTAACTAAATGTGAACCTATAATTGTTTTTGCTAGCCATTCCATTTTGCATAGCTGGGCTATTATTAGAAATGTTACAGCAAAATCATCAGCACACCAATTTTTTTAATGCAACAAAGGACATTCATCCTTTAAGGACAGCAGGCACTGTTTTGTAGATGAAGCACCGAAATGCAAAGTTGTTTTTCAACAGCAACATCTGCATTTATAATAGCTCTCTTTAATGTGGGCTTATTCAGATGACTTATATTTACTTCGGCAGAGATTGTGCATATTAACTTGGTATGTGTTATCAGGTGATTACTATTTTTATGCTCTCATGATAAATATTCTTCTGTTTTAACTGTGCTACGCATGGCTTGTTCTCATGATGTAATGCTAGTGACTTTTATACAATTGTATGTAGTTCATTCAAAGCTAAAAGTAAAGTACATGTAATTTATTTATTCATAACAATAAGGACTACACATAGTCAACAAATTGACATTAACTGCTGGTGGAGGTGGGTGCTTTCTGTGGATGAAAGTACCTTTGCTCTTATCATTTGTGCTTTGTAGAGCTAGTGAGCATGTGTGTGTGGATTAAGTTGTTATATCTGATTATAGCTACTGTATGTTTTTTTAAAACAAACTACTTTGGTCATTACTATTGGTAATCATTAATATTGTCAACAATGTAGCTTTAAATTGCTTTAATTGACAGATGTAAGTTCATAAAACCCTGCTGACTTGATAAAGTTAAACAGCCATTAGTCTGTCTTTGCAGAACTAGTGTGTATTTGTGTAAAGTAAACTGGAATACATTACTGTGGCCATTGCTATCACATTGACAGGTTAGGTTAGGTTTGTAAGGCAAACATCTTAACCATTAGGCCACCCTCCCTCCTTGAGGTTTACAAAGTCAATGTGTCAGTAACTGATGATTATGGATATTGGTAGATTATAATAACAGTGTAAGTGGCTTTTTATGGTTGAAATGTTCTGAAATTGACACATCTATCATTATCTGTCAATTCATTTTGTTTCACTAATTACTAGAAAAAATAATGAAAAGGCACTGTAACAAATGTTTCTGTAATAAATAAGAAATATAATTTACAACAATAAGGAAGGTGAACCAAAAAGAACACATGCATTTATGCATCATCCTAAAATGTGTGCAGGGGACTCATACTTGAAAACAGCCCTGGGCCAAGGTGCACTTAATCTACTACTGGTTAGGGGGATAATGCACTGAAATCCACCTCTAAAAAATTACTGTGCATTGTTAGGTCCTGGGATCTGCATAACTGAAAAATGGTGTACTTTTTATGCAGATGTTCCATTCTGTATCTCATGGTATTGTATAACACAGAAGTTAAAAGCAATGAGATTGACATTCTAAGTTGTACATTACACTCTTTGGTATTCTTCCATATTTATATATGAAAATTGAACCAGTTGTTTTATAGTTGAGATTAACAGGTCATATTCTGTAGTTTATTCATTTATTCATTTATTTATTTTTGCTGAGTTTTGCTTGCTGCTTTTTCTACAAGATCATTGACTTATAAATGGCACTGCAGTTAAATATCGCTTTGGTGGCTAATTTTTTAGTTACTACTCAACTTCAAGTTGCATTTTGAAATTGTGATCTAACCTGCCCACAAGGATTTTAATGTTGATTCGGGGGTGGTAGCATAGTGGTTCAGTGGACTGAGCTACTGCCTGGTTTCAGGTGTGCTTCCAATATGGTATGCATTCTGCAATGAATCTTCATGCCCCTTTTCTGTTCATGTGGTTTTTGATAAGGTCTTTGAATTTTTTTTCAGCCCAAAGATATGCTATTACATGAACTATGGATCCTTTTAATTACCCCACGTATTTTTTCTGTAGTATGCTTCTATGTATATTTGCATCCATTAAAGTGAAAGCATGTGTCTCACATATGCTTTAAAATGGACTAAAGAAATTGGTAATCTAAAGTGGTATACCAGATTAATAGTATTGTTTATACTGCAGGATCTCACACCATCAGTATTCCTGTTACTGCAGGATCACACACCAACAGTACTGCTGTTACTGCAGGATCACACACCAAAAGTACTAATGTTGCTGCACAATCATACACCAATGAGGTCCAACATTCATTTGAAATTTTGCATGAAATTTCTTTGCAGTCATTCTTAATGCAGTTTATATCAGTATTATACACACATACATATATGTTGCTGTTTTATATTAGTAGATAACTTGTAAAACATAAATAAATTGCAGTTATTTAGATCAATAAGTGCCTCTATTGCCCACTGCACCCCCCACCTTCAGTAGATTCCAGCACCCCTATAATACAAAAATGATGTTATGCAATGCAGATTATTTTTGGGGAAATAAATAATGCCTGTTAGTATTCCCCAGCATCTTGCCAAACTCAAACACATGCTGAGTTCAGTTCTCAGAGAGTGGTGTATCAACCACTGATGCCACAGAAAGAAGCACATCTGATGTGTCATGAAGAACACAATAGAAGGGATTACCTTAGTATCCCATTGTAATGGTCATGTCTCCCCTCACATGAAATGTGAAACCTAAAAATGTGGCCCTCTTACTGTGCCATAACTCTAGTATTTGACTTAGCCACTCCTCACTGTCACAATTGCCAGACAGACAGACTTTGCCAGATTCAAAACCCTGCCTAGCATGCTACACACTCAACATAGCTATGTATTAACTGTGTCTCCTATAGAAGATAGTAATGGATAGATATCACAAAGAACACCCTTCAAAGTGTGAACTAAGAAAGCCTATTGCTGTTCATTTATCCAATACAAATTACTCAGAGGGCTCAAAAGGATGAAGGAATGTTACTGTTCAAATAAGTGTGATTTAGCCATAACACGTTTTGTTGGGTAAGCCACTGTTGTTTGTCCCTATTGTTTTGCACAGAAGAATAGTTCACTTAACCAGTTCTCTGTGTCAGTACCATGAACCATTGCCCCATCCCCTCTGCCCTTCAAGTGAAGAGCATAAAAAAGCAATTTAGTATATTAAGCTGATCAGCTTATTACAGATCCATGCCCTCCCCAGTTCTTCCACTGAAGAACAAAAAAAAAGGGATGCACCTTCTACTGGCACAACAATCAATAAAAGCAAGTATTGCTTAAGAGATCCGGATCAGCTTATTGCCCCCTACCACACTTTGTGCTCAGGGCAGTTGCCCCACCCTAGCTAAGCTACACTACTGGTTTTACACATATACATTCCCAGATTTGAACCACTGCCAATCTGGGTGCACATGCTATACAAGTCAGTATTAATAAGTAGGCAGTTTGAATCCAGCAGTGACTGACTACTGTGAGTGCATGAGTGTCTCTCATGCTAGGTAAGAATGGCCTTACCCACAGATACAATATGCATCTTTACAATGGTAGAGAGCTCTCCCACCCCTTTTAGTCCATTTTAGCACATGCTTCACCCTAGGAAACCAGTGGGTGATGTCATCAACCACATGGGACATTTGTTTACAAGTGTGAGAATGCACATTTGAAAGGATGACCTCATCAGTGTGTTGCACAGAATGAGTTTTGGATAGAAATGCAACAAATTGATGGAGGAGCCCTATCTTGGTTTAAATATTTCTTATGAGTGGAAGTGTTGACATCAGATGTATTGGTGAAGCCTGTCCTGCATAGCACTACAGACACACACACACACACACACACACACACACACACACACACACACACACACACACACACACACACACACACACACACACTCATACCAATTCCACAGTGTTAGATTCAAACCACCTATCTATCTAATTATACAATGTAGAATGCACATTATCAATTGCAAGCACCACATGAGAAATCTAATTACAGCAGTGAGATGGTGCACATTAGAAAAGATGGCCTCATCTGTCTGTTGAAGAAAACATGTTTGTGATAAAAGTGTAAGAAATTGATGGGGGAGTCCTCTCCCACTGTAAACGTGTCTTTTAAGTGGGAATAAACACAATGGATCTTTTTATGAAAGCAATTCTACCTGACTGTACAGATATTCTTATGGTATTTCCGCAAGACTGGATTTGAATCACTTACCTATCTATTTACACAATCTAGAGTTCACAGTATCAACTGTAAGTGCTATGGAAGTGTTCTTTTAAGAGTATGATGGAGCACATTTGAAATTATTACCTCATCAGTGTGTAGCAGAACAATTGTTGGTGTTAAAATTCTAAGAAACTGATGTAGGAGCACTTTCCCAGAGTAAATGTTTTTCCTGAGTGGAAGTATATACATGAGATCTGTTGCTGAAGCCATCCCTAGCTGAGGTTTACTTTTAAATTTTAGACTGGTACTTATGCAAAGCTGGGAAGGTCAAAAGGCTGTTTTCAAGTTCTCGTAATGTCAATCCAGAAAATGTTCAAATCCACATTAGCGAATGGTAGTGTGCAGATACCAGATCTCACTACAGTGGGGACTGGGAAATGTACCCTTTTCTCACAGTAGTGAGATCTCAGAATTGTAATATATAATATGCAGGGTGTATATAATATGCAGGGTGGGGGGCGCAGGGGGGCTTGCCCCCCTGCAAAAACATTACCTGTAACACAGACTTTGATCACTGGACCTTCCGGTGTTCAAATGTTGATTCCATGTTACCATTTCTGTAAATATAATAATTCTTTATTACCAATTTCTGTACACTTGTTTGATAAAAAAGTGGAAAATCTTTCTGATTTTCTACATTTTGATAGTAAACCTAAAAAAAGTTACCAGTAATACCGACTTTCGACATTGGAACTTCCGATGTTCAAATGTCGATTCTGTGTTACCATTTCTGAAATTTTAGTAATTCATTATCACCAATTTCAGCAAGCTAGTTTGATCAAAAGGTGGAAAATTAATTTGATTTTCCACATTTTGATAGTAAACTCTAGCTGACACTACAAACACACACACACACACACACACACACACACACACACACACACACACACACACACACACACACACACACACACACACACACACACAAAACCACCTACCTATCTAGATGCATAATTTCAAATACACAGTATTAACTGGATGTGCCACAGGAAATCTGATTACAACAGTAATATAATGCTCTTTTGAAAGACTACCCCTTCAAGTGTATTACAGAGAAGATGCTTGTGGCAAAAGTGGAATAAATGTGTGACAGGGGCCTCTCCTAGTTTAAATGTTTTTCCTGAATGGAAATGTAATCAGATGCATGGTTGAAGCCAGTCCTACCTAATACTACACAGACACACAGACACACACACTCATGCTAGTCAGTCACTACTGTACTCAGACACCTCTCTATCTGATTATACAATGTATTCTACATTCTACCAACCACAAGCACCACAGAAGAGTCCAGGCTGTAATGTGGGATACTGCACATTTGTATGAATTACAGCATCAGGTGCTGTAGAGACATTATTGTGCATCACAGGTCTGTGTGAAAAGGAATGTGTCTTGACAAGCAAAAGTAACACAACTGTGCTGATCACAAGTAATTACATACTGCTCAGATAAGTTATCTATCCTGTAATTTGTGCATATTCTAGTAGTGTGAGTGACATGTAGCTGTTTCACAATATGGTATATTGATGACAGTCCTACTTGTGACACCACACATTAACAACCAAACCATCCTGAATGTTCAGCTCAAGATGATTGCAAATAATCATTTGTTGTGTTATTTTCTATATTTTCTTAAGCTTGAACAATGTGCAGAATAAATACAAACAGGCAGGTCAAAAATATGAAAGAGCACTATTTAATACCACTCAGTAAGTATATGTGCAAAGGTCACACACTATTGCACTTCATTTGCAAGTGCAAATGTGCTGGAGTGCAACATAACTTTACATTATGTAGTGTTCACACAATATCACAGTGAACTCATCATATCTAGAGTACAACAGTCCATTAAATCATATACAAGTAATATAAGCCACTGGCATTAAATTCTTCTTTTCAAAATCTCGTTCTGAAGTGCACCACTGACAAGGTCATTTGCATGACTGATGGCAAATAATTAGTGGATGTGTAATTATATTTTGAGGTTTTGAACTTAGAATGGGAATTAGCAGTAGTTTGCAATGCTCAGTGCCAATCTTCACAGATATAAAGAATGTAGACACAGAAATAGTTCTGACTCTGATCCAATTCAGAATGGACATATGTTATGTTAATGTTTTATATGTCACGATTTACACATTTGTCATGATAATTACAGTAAATTAGTCATTATCTGGATAATATCTGGATAATAATACAAGTGCATACATAGACAGTCTTCATATCTGGTGACTGTCCATGTATTTGAGGCATGTTGTACTGCTTCTGCTGCATTTTTATGTGTATGTATGACATCACTGACTAATGCAGTCACTACATGATAACATACATGTATGTGTCATAATTCAAAATACTTTAGAAAATGCATGGAAATGCAGATTAATTCATCCTGTCACCTTACGTGTGTTTTGCAGCAATAGTTTTAATATGTGTATTAATTTACTATACTTGTTAATACAAAGAATTGATTGTACTAAATATCTTGCACTTATTTCTGGGAAGACATGAGAATTTTACACCTGATTATGAACACAAAAGGGACCAAGAATGTAGTGCTGGTGGAATCCTGGACTATGGAAACATTATGAACCAAGGAAGTTAGTGTGCAGCATGCTTCATAACATTAGTTACAAGTGCAACATCCCATTTGGGGTACTTTCAACTCTGCAGACTGTTAATGATACAATAACAACTGGCTACTCATAGTGCTATTAGCCTGTCTTTCCATAGTCCAGTGAGGCTAAGCACAGTAGCATGGGGGGGCAGCAGACTAATGCAAAGAAAGCTAAAACTCGTCAGTTTTACCACAACATGTGAACTGTCATTTACCACCAGTTACTTTTGCTGTTCGATGCCAGGCATCACACAAATGCTGAGGACAAAGAGTGATGAGAGAAGAGAGAGAGATTAAGAGACAAGAACAGAAAGAGTTTTATTTATGGGACATTTCCGGCCATCTTTGTAGTGTACTCTTAGGTTTGTCTGTATTGCTGTGTATGATAAAGTTTTTCTAACAGGGAGCCAGCAGGGCTAGGAGACTAGAAACATGATTAAGACACAAGCAGGATAATGGTGGGTTAAAGTTACACACACTACATTCGTATGAAAAAATGTTGAAAAAATGTTCTCATACTTCTGCATTTGAAGTCTTAACACTATGCAAAAAGCATTCTATTGATCTGCTCATATTCTCAGCATACCACATAGGAATTCATACTTTATAAACTTAAAATCACACATCCAAAGGGACAGTGACAACAGATTGAAGCATAGGAGAATATAGGCATCAGGCTTCATCACAGTATTACAATTAACACGTCTCAAAAGGTGTGCATTACCTCCAGCAGCCTAAGAAATAAGTTAAAGTAACTGTCTCATAATAATTCTATCAGTCTGTTTTTCTATAGCACAGCAGGGCTAAACATATTTGCACAATAATAATCATACTAGTGTGGTCAATGGCAAAAACATATCAGTTTTTGACATCTGATGTGAAATGCATTTACTGTTAATCAGCAGTGGTGTGCAATGTCAAGCACTGCACAAATACCGAGAACAAAAATGTAAGTGTTTTTTATGGGGCATTTCTGACCATGTGTCACCCACCAGTGCTGTCAGCTCCTGATGGGTGAAATAATTGCTGCCTTCAGTACTACTCCTGGTGGGTACCAATGCACCAGCAACCAGGGCAGAGCTACCTGATACATGTGGAGCAAGGTAGGGCAGGAATTGTGGAAGCAATGCTGACAGTTTGTGATCCAGATGTGCTGGGTGTTTGTGCAATCTGTGGTTGTGCTGCAGCAGCCATGTGTGGAGGTATGGTGGGCTGAAGCTAAGTGGTCAATCTACCTCCCTATGCTGGTGATCATTTGTATTGCAGCAGCAATGTTTCCACACAGAATAAAGAGAGATAGGGTGGGGAGAGAAAAATAGATAATTACATTAATGCCATGTCAGATAATTATTTCATTATATAAGCAAATATAGCACATAACTGTGTTAACTTTTACCACACCCATATATGATGTGATTTGATGTGAAGGCGTGAATGTGTCATAAAGCACATTCATTTGCTTACTATTACAAATAATATGGAAACAGTTAAGTGACTATGGCATATCAGATATATTCATTCCAACTACATAATGACAGCTACAAAATTGGAATGTTTAACGTTATTGAATATCGCAGTAAATAATGTTTATGGAATCTTGCTCTCACGTGGTTAAGTTGATTTACTCATTGTCTAAAGCAGTGGTCAAGAGCTGTTGGAGGAGGCACGTGTGCTTTGTATAAAGGTTAGATATGCCTACTCAAGCTCAAATACACTGAAGCCCTGAACTTTGGTAAGATTCACTATGTTACAGAGGTACTGTGATTTTGCTTGAATTCATACCTGATCCATACTTATCCTTTGCCTCTCTGTGGCACACAATTTATTCCTGATGTTGCTCCATGCTCCTAGTAATGTACTAAGCAGCTCTACACAATAAAAAAGAGGAAGAAGAAGCATCATGAATAACTATATTGGCTGGACAGTACAGGGTATTGTACTGGCTGCTGATCGGTCACTATACTTATGCAGCTAAGGGGTGTTTGCAGTCTCATGAGGTCTTGCTTGAGCCTCTTCATGTTACTATAATGGTGAAATTGATCATCAGAGTGTGAAATGCCCATTACACTGGGGACAGCCTTGCCCAAGCCATTCCAAACCTCAGTATTTTGCTCAGACCATGTTCAGTTCTCCTGCAGAAGCCTACAGTTGTAGTACTTTATAAGGAGGGCCACAAAAATCCTGGACTCCTCTTGCCACCACCTTTGGGCTCTAACTGGAGGAGCACCCTCACCTTTGCCTGACAAGTCTTCTGAAAGACACCTAGAAATATGGTTCTGAACTGGTGCCTTATTCAAATTTTATGGTTAACACACAATGATGAACAACCTTGCCAGCTGCATTTGTAGAAGTGAAAGCATATAAATGGCCTGGCAGAAAAACTTGGAATGATTACTTCAAAATACACTGGAAATGTGAAATATGAAAGTGAGACTTTGCCATGTGTGATGTTTACTGTATATACTTATGTTCCACTGTGAAATCATCAAATGGTTTATGCTGCTGATCATAATCAGTGTGGTTTAAAGGTAACATGTAAAGAATTTGGACATAATGGATTGGCAGGACATACAAACTGCACAGTTTGAGTAATGCCATGAGGGAATTGTGCCCATGACTAAAAACAAAGGCAAAATGATAAATTTTGTTTATTAACTGTCAATGCCCAAGGAAAACTAACATGTTAACTTGTAAGTTGAGGTGTAACAATTTCAGCATCAGTGGAGATCTAATTATGATGTGCCTGTATGTATATGACTTTCACTTTTCATGTTACTGGATTTATATGTAAAAGACAGGATTGTTTACCCAAATAAATTTCATATGCATTGTGTTGTATTGACCTGAGTAAAACATCATAGTGTAGGTGGCATACATACTTTACATTACATACAGACCTGTGCTCATAATAATTCTGTGTGATGACTCATACTGTTTTCAAATAATTATTGTAGAGATTATGCCTTTGCAAGTGTAGTTTAAATTAACTATCATTATTATGCTTAACATAGTTTACCAAGATTATAGTTTATTTATTTAGCAATCATTACACAGAGATGTGCTGCAAATTTAATGTAATATGCTTAATTCAAGTTACATTTCTAAAAAAAAAAATTGTGACACTATTTATTCTGACCTCAACACTAAAATTATCTGTAAATTGGATTTGAACTCTGCATTATCTCTGTTGTTTCTCCAAACTTATTGCATTAACATCTAGAGTCAGAAAAGGTAATCAACAGGTGTAATTTTCTTCACTCATTACTGTTCGGAGTGTCATTTGTATGATTGATGGCAGACCAAATTAATTATTTTTTTGAATTTTTGGAAAGGGAAACATCATTTACCCATAGTGACCACTGACAGTCACCAAACTGCAATGTCAAGCTTTAGCCAAAGGATGACACACACACACACACACACACACACACACACACACACACACACACACACACACACACACACACACACACAGAAAAAAAACAGAAAAAAACAGAAAATGGAAAGTGTGTGTGTGTGTGTGTGTGTGTGTGTGTGTGTGTGTGTGTGTGTGTGTGTGTGTGTGTGTGTGTGATGATTTCCTAACTCTGTAGTCTTACACCATGAATATGTGTGCATTAATATCCCTAGTTTTACATAGATATCAACTTGTCTAGATTTGAAACTTGAAACTATAGCAGTAGCATGAAACATTGGGAAGATCAATACCATGTGCCACATATAGAGAGGGGTTCATGAGGCAAAGATAATTGAGCACATACACTCAAGCTTTAAAGTTCTAACACTTTACTTTTATGGAACAAAATATACATGTTTTCAAAGCTGTCCTTTGTCATTTCACAATTTATGTCTGCATGCTTTTGACAGTTGCAATAGTTAGGTCATGTCATGATAATGAAAAATATATGCAACACAAGAGTATGTTCTTCCCTTTCTTTTGTGAGTAGTAAGTGTATTTTGATAAATGTGTAAAGTGACAACTTTATGATTTGCATGTTTTTAGACATGTCTTGTTTATATTTTTATTTTTCATGTGCTTCACATAACTTACACACACTTTGTACTCACAGGCATATTTACCTTTTAAGCACATAATCAGAAATCTGTTATAATGTTTTCTCTTCTAAGTAAGTTTGAGTACCCTCATATTTCTTTTCTAAGTTTATTGTCCCTGACACTCCCTCTGTAAGGGTACATCAAGGTGGCAGGTGTATTAAATACTCATTATTTGTGTGCCACTGCTAGTGAGTCACACTTGCAAACCCTTAGCAAGGCCCACTTCTCAATACTTATTCTTATAATGGTAGTGTGTATGTACTGCATTGTGTAGGTCCTCACACCATGTTTAAGGGACCAGCACTTTAATAGATTGTGTGGTTCATGAATGATAATGATCTCACTTTAAAGAGATAGTTTAGTTCATGGATGATAATGATCTGACAGCTAAGTTACATATTCATAGTGCCCAGAGTGGTTAATCTGTACTATAGAAGCACAACCTGGTGCTAAGACACTTGTATTGGAGTAGAGGAGGCTATTTGAATTCACCATCTTGAGGTACTGCTGTTTGACTGCTGCAATTGCATTATTATTTTTTTCAGACTTTTGTTAGAAATCATAAAAAATCAGAAGTTGTTCCATAGCATAACAGAAAGTAAACAGAAATCCAAAAAACAAAAATCATGCTATGTCCTCACCAGAGAATGCACTTTATTGAATTTTTGTGTGCTTCTGCCTTAAAAAGCAAGACTTATTCAGAACTAATAAAGCTCTAAGACACAGTCCATTTTAAATAAGCAGTAGTCATGTGATGAAAGTCATGCTAAACAATCATGTGATAAAAGAATTGTGGTAAAAAAGTCATGACATCTATAAACAGAAAGTTCCATACAATTATCAACATTTTTATAAGATAAAAAAATAAATAAATGTTGTAATGTCAAAATAATCATTTATATTTGTGCTGTCTTCATTTTAAGAATGTCAGCAATATTGACAGATTCATTTAAACCTGGATGTAGTTAACATTAAGTTTGAACTTCCAGTAAAAAGCACAGTATTCCAAAAGAGGTTTCCAACTTCCCCTTCTCTTCTTATCCATCAGGTTTGTTAAATAATTTAATAAAATGAACTTCAGATTTATAATTAAACCCTTTTAACCATCACCGACCTACACCATCATCTCTTCAAAAAGGAGTTTACTTTTATTCCCTAACAAAAGTTCAACCCAGTATAGGTTGAGAGGGTGGCCTAATGGTTAAGGTGTTTGCCTTACAAACACAAAGTGCAGGGTTTGACTCTCACAAGGGATAATTGGCTAGGCTTAAATTGGCCCACAAGGGCAGTTAGCCTAGAACTAATATATGAACCTATCTATGAAATAAAAATTTACTATGTAAGTAGAGATAGTAGTTGACCTCAAATTATACTCATGTATACTCAGCTTGGCTTTGTCCTTTAAAAGCTGTGAAAGTGAATGTCAGAATGAAGTTTGCCTTAAGAAGAAAAGTGCATTCAACCCCCTCTAACCACCATGGTCCAGTTATTTGAAAAATAATGTGAGACTGACATCAGATAGTTACATAATTTTAATTTTGAACATAACTTTTTTATTTTGTTGTTGCAATATTTACTTCTTAAAAAACTTAGACAAATGTTAATCATTGTATATAACTTTGTATTTATAGATACCATATGACTTGTTGACCACAGTTTTTATCACATCACTTTTTCACACAAGACTTTCATCACATGATTCCTGCACATTTAAAATGGAGTGTCTCTTAGAGCTTTGTTATTTCTGAAGAAGTCTTGTTTTTTAAGATGAAAACTCTCAAACAATGTTTCAATAAAGTTAATTTTCTGGTGAGGACACAGTGTGTTTTTTTTGTTCTTTGGATGTTATATAAATCATGCCAATGTATGTGAGGTTTCTGTACAAATAAATTATATATGCATCTGTGATGGCTTATATTTCAGATAACAGTGTGTGATGTCTGAAGTTCACCCATTTGTGTTGGTATAATAGATATAGCAGTTTTTATGTGAAGTATCCTCAGCTACATTTCTCCAAGGATGTGAACACATGTGATGGCATTTTTATATAACTAGTAGCAATGTAAAGGCTACATTTTAGACCAATAACTGTGCTAAGCCAGTTGCATATGTCTGACATCAATTAAGCTTATCACAAATGGTAACATGCTGTTATCTATTAGAAACTGCCCATTTTTCAGCCTTACCAAGTTTTTCATTGTGTTGTTTTTTTGGAGGGGGTTATATCTATGTCTTACATGTGTGTATTCATACAGAGCATGAACTGCAATGCAACTCCTGGGAGAGGTCAGCTTTAATGATTGATGCACATTAATGGGCAGACTAATATTTGTTGCATATATATATATATCATTCATGAGTTAGTGCTGACATTCCTGTACAGCTGAGACATGTTTTATCTTGCTGATGTTCAATACTTGCATCTGAGGGTAAACATTTCAATCTCTTCTTTAAAGGTTCATCACCTACAATGATTAATGACACTGCCACAAGTTGTGTCTTCTGAGGCTGACTCTGTCTGATGCTCACAGAATACAGCTGTTACACAGGTAAGTAACGACTGCTAATTTTGCATGCATCACCACTGTTACTGTTTGTATGTGTTCAGCTAGTTAGGTTTTCACTTGTGTATTCAGTGTGTGTGCTATCCTCTGCCTGTTAGCCAGGGCCATAACATATTGTGCATGCCTATGGCTGCCAGGATCTTGCACAGCTGCTGGTTCTTCCTAAGAGTCATCATCTGTCTGCTGGGCTTGCCTATGGTGCTGGAAACTGCAGTGCTTGTTCTTGTTACCCTTGTTGCAGCTGTTTCCAGAGAATTATATTGTGTAACATAACACAGACTGTAAGTATTTTGGCTGAGGGGGCTGGATCATACAACAAGGCAAAACTATAAGTGTCTAGACATTGGAACAATATCAGTAACATTCTTGGTTTGAGCATGGGCATCACTGTCTATTTGATCTTTGCGATTGTGCGGCTTTCTCATAGATATCATACGCCAAGGTTTCAGTGCGTAACCTGCATCCCCTTCTAGATGTCTTGTAGAAAGTCATCCCTAGCAGACCTTACATACAGGTCACAGGTGTGCCATATGTATGATTCATGATAACTTCCAGGGTTACCTGCACAAAAATTGTATATGATTCTCTGGGTATTCCTGACCACCTGACAGTTGATAGAGTGATATCCTTTCCTGCTGATGTGCCTTCTTTGCTGTTCATCAGGTGGGGTTTTATTTTGATATGTGTGCAGTCTAGGGTACAAAGAACCTCGGGGAAGTGTCTTATGGCACAGATACTTTGCATGATTGTAACTCTGTCCTCTGGGGTATGTGGAAACCAGATATGATCCCTTACATAGTGCCACATTGCATTTAGAAACTGATGCAATATTCTGGAGGCTGAGGCCTGAGGCACCCATAATATATCACTTGTGGGTCTCGGAAAAGTGTCTGTAGCTACTATACATAAAGCTGCACATACCTTGGGTTCCACAAGGATAGGTTCTCCATGATTGTCCTGATGCCTCAGGTGACTGTGGCAAAGATTGCATATTTATTTGAAGGTATCCCTGTCTATCCCGTAATGCTCTACAATTTCTGTAACATGAAGTCCATCATAAGTCAAATGGAACCTGAAGATCCTTCTTCATCTAGGAGAAGGTTTGGCAACAGCAGCAGCACCTTGTATTAAAGCCTGTGTTGTACATACATGTGAATAATAGCAGAAGTAAGCCCTAACATTTTTTTTAAGTGTCTTCATGGCAGTTTCCAAGAGTATTATAAATAAATCCAAGAGGGAGATTGGTATGTACATACATGTTTTATGCATTTCTGAATCATTCTGTCATCTTGAATTGCTTTATTAGCATGTAATTCATCTGCTTATTCTTTAAGTAGCATATTCTGCCACTTTTCCTTGTTTTGAAGGTAGGCACAGCATGCAGAGCTACTTAATGAAGAGCAATTATCATGCTAACAGATGCACGACATGCACACAGACTTAGCACAAATGTAGGTGTTCATGAATCCGGGCCTTAGTAAAATACCTTTGGAGTGTTTTTCCCCTTTTCTTCCTTTTCTGCATCACACAGCTCTAAACAGCAAATGTCCCTGATTTTGGCTGACATTTTTGCTATGTTTCTTATAAATTTTTTGATTTTATGACAACTCACTGAAGATTATAATCTATTTATAATGCCAAACATTAGTGTTCCATAGCTTTTTAGTCTTCAGAAAATGCATGTGTGACACTGCCAGCCCACCTATCTGGAAATTTGTAAATAATTCTATGCCATTTGTGAATATTGATATGATTTATACAGAACTGTATATTATATACCGAGCTTCAAGGATGTAACCACAGAATACCTTGCTGGAACATAAAAGATTAACTTACAAAATGTCAAGAAAATATGTTGAAATTAAGTGCTTTACAATGTGCTATAAAAGTTAGTTTCAATGCAGCAAGCAGACACAATGTCTAGAGCTTGAAGTGTTTCTATTGTCTGAAAAGAAAAGTAATTATTAGGTTTAAAATGTAAAGAATTTGATTGCTTTATGACTTCCTTGCAGCTACACAGTTCTGCAAACTTCTGAGAGATATGTACATCTCACACAGAGATGTTAAAATTCTGTTAGTATCTGTTTAGCCTTGGAAATGAAGTCAGGTGACAAAGAGTGATATCATCCAGACTAACCCAGCAGTAATGCTTATTATTAATTTAAGAACTCTTTCAGAGTGAAACTAGGCATTTTGTATCTTGTCTTGGACATAGAAACATCCACTCAGCACTTCTGCCTGCATGTTGTCTGTAAGTAAGACTTAGGGCATAGTATCTCTCTTAGATATAGATAGGAATATAGTAAAGATTAGTTTAGATGTTTTCTGTATTTGAGAATGTCCTGCAATGTTGTTTTAAAATATTTCCTGTGATTTTGAACTCTGGAGTAACTGTTTTCTGAGTATTGTCTTGTTCTTGTATTATTTATTATTAAATATATTTAAACCTATCCTTGTGGCTGATATTTGTGAGACATATTTAAGCTCTTAGGGTACTATTTGGTGACACTGTACAGGCCACTCCTAAATGGCTTTGTAAGTCTTGGTCAAAATTACCATTTGGATTAATAGTAACATTACACAGTAGGATCGGACACCCTTTGTAAGGGCCTTATTGTAGCTGATAAGTAAAGGTGGCTGGTGGCAGCTTGTACTACCTTATAGTGTTGGCAGAAGAGGGCATGGTTAGTAAACCTGTGGCAGCCTTTCACAGGTGTGTGTGTGTGTGTGTGTGTGTGTGTGTGTGTGTGTGTGTGTGTGTGTGTGTGTGTGTTCGTATATCAATGAAATCTCAAAGTGTGTGTGTGTGTGTGTGTGTGTGTGTGTGTGTCAGCTACTTGGGCAGGGACATAAAGCACTGGTTGGACAGAGGGTGCTGGAGGTATTAGCTTGGCCCCTTGGCTGAGATCTTAACCATATAGCTATGCCAGTAGGGAATCTTATTGGGGAGAGGGAGAAACCAGCCCCAGACTGACAGTGGTCTCTTTGTGCTCTTAAGGGAGATTGTACTTTACTGTGTGCACTTGTCATCCTCCCATTGTGTACATCCCTCACTGTTACCAGTGGTGAGGACTAAGGCTCCTTGATTACTGGGCCAGTGCAGGGGCATCACATATTAATTGATTCTCAATGGTGGGATAACCACATCACATATTAATTGGTTGACAGTGATGAGAGCGCCATATGTTGTACTCTTGATCAGCTATGCAGTGAGCATTCAGAGTTCATATCACAACTGTTTTATTTTATTAGTCAGTCAGGGAGAGGAGGCAAGCATGTCAGTGGAGGAGAATGGCAAGCTGATAAGGAGCCAGTTGACTGAAATGTGCCAGGCTAAAAGACTTGTGCATGCCAACCTGACTAAAGCAGACGACTGCAACTTCACAGCTGTATCACAGAATATCAACCTGGAGGACAATCAGACTGGCCGTGGGGATGTACAACTCTCAGAAAATAGACAGCTCAACCTTCCCACAGAGGACTTAAAAATCCATCTGGAGTTAAAGAGACTTGAGCTGGAGGCCAAGCATTTGGAAATAGAAGCAGTAGAGAAAGTAAGATGTCTTGAAGCTGAAGAAAATGAGAAACTGCGACAGCTGGAGGCTGAGGAGGAGAGGCACAGGCAATTTGAAAAGGAGATGCTGATTCTTCACCAGAGTCATGGAGGTAATGGGGAAGGGAGTAACTGAACCTCAGAAACAACAAAGGTCAGTAAATGTATTCCACAATTTACAGAGGGGAGATAGTTTTGATAGTTTCATTCATATGTTTGAGAGGGTATTTAAACAGTATAATGTTGGCCAGGGGCTCTGGGTACGATTCCTGGCCTCCTTACTCCATGGTAAAGCTGTAACTGTTATTTCTAAACTGTCTGATACTGACTGTTTAAGTTATAATATTGTAAAAAAAACTGTTTGCTAGAATGTTTTAAGTTAACACCTGAAGCTTATAGGAAACAGTTTTGTCAGCATAGACTCAAGGCAGACGGAAGTGTGTGTGTGAATATATTGCTGAACTAAGAACTTATTTTCATAGGTGTGTGAGTGGATGTCATGTCACCACTTTTGAATGGCTGGCAGACCTTTTGGTGAGGAAATACGCCCTTAGCACTTTGTCTAAGGACATGAGAATTGGGTTAGCTGATAGACAATGCAATACTGCAGATGAGTTGGGGAAGAAGGGATACCTATACCTAGCAAGCAGGACATCACTGCACAGGAAAGGGACACCCAGTGCTGCTCATGGGTCTAAGGGAACCCATGGTGGGCAGCCCAGACTGCCCCAACAGAGTCTGTCAGTAGAAGGGGAAGCCACTAGTCCAGAAACACATCCAGGAACAAGGGTTAAATGTTTTAAATGGAACTAGTGGGGCCATGTAGCATATAGATGTCCACAGAGACAAGGTGGCAAACAAAAGGTGGGAGAGCCAGTTAGTGGAAATGACAAAATGCCAGCGGTAAGTTGTCTTGAGACAACAAGGATTACCAAACTACCACAAGAGGTTATATCCTATTTTTGTGAATGGCAAAGAGGCCATTGCTAAAAGAGATACAGCATCTGACCTAATCATTGTGAGGCCTGCAATGGTTAAGTGGAGCACTACTTGCCTGGGCAGTCTACTATGGTCAGAGCTTTAGGAGGGACCCCATTCCAAATACCTTTGGCTAGGGTTCACCTTGACTGGGAGGGTGGAAAAGGAAGCCAGCAAGTAGGTGTGTTTGAGGATATCCCTGCAGATGTCCTGATAGGGAATGATTTTGATAATGCAGTACTCTATGTGCATACAGTTACATGCAGTCAGGCTTGGAGACAAGCATGTTGGTCTGGTAGCCTGGGGAAGACCCAGACAGACTGCACACTTGCAGCCAGGACTGGTGAGGTGTTTACTTCAGGGAGGGAACTACCCTGTAGCATTGAAACTGAAGGTGAGCCACAGCTGCTTGTGGGTACTGATGTTCCCTTGGACAGAGTGACTGCAAGGGCAGAGGTGACTAGTAGTACCCAGGCTGACAGTGAAGCACCGCTATCAGAGGATGCCATACTTCCTGTGGAAGGGGAGCTGGGAAGGGTTACAAAGCGAGAGTTGAGACAGGGTCAGCTCTCAGACCCTACATTACATGCAAGAGGGAGGTAGCTAGTGAGGCATCTGATTCTCAAGGGAAGGGGGAATCTGTATACTGGGACAAAGGGTTACTGTATAGAGAGTGGACCACTGAGAGGGTGAGAGAATACAGCAGTTGGCAGTGCCCAGAGCCTACTATCTGGCACTTCTAGCCATACCTATGATATTCCCTTTGCAGGTCATATGGGTATAAAACGTACAAAGAGATGTATTATGCAGAATGTCTATTGGCTTGGGATTTCCAGAGATATAACAGGGTACTGCAGGACCTGTGAGCAGTGCCAAAAGGTAGGTAAGGCAGAAGACAAGGTGAAAGCTCCTTTGATGCCTTTGCCTTTGGCTGAGGAGCCATCTCAGAGGGTAGCTATGGGAATTGTGGGGCCTCTAAGTACCCCAAGTTCCCCAGGGAAAAAGTATATCTTAGTGGTAGTAGATTATGCTACCAGATACCCTGATGCAGTGGCTCTGTCCTCCATTGAAGCAGAAAAGGTGACAAATGCTTTGTTAGAGATTTTCAGCAGGGTAGGTTTTCTAAAAGAAATACTGACTGACAGAGGTGCCAATTTAATGTCAGGCCTGCTGGTTTGTCTGTGGAAGTACTGTGGAGTGAAACACCTAAAGACCATCCCCCTACCATACTCAGACTAACGATCTTGTTGAAAGGTTAGACTCTACACTCAAGTCCATACTCCAGGTTCTTGCAGACCAGTTTAAGAGGGAGTGGGACAAATATTTGTCCCATCTGTTGTTTGCTTACAGAGAGGTGCCCCAGGAATCCACAAGCTTTTCACCCTTTGAGTTGTTATATGAGCATTGGGTGAGGGGACCTCTAGATTTTATTTGAAATGAGTGGGAGGGTGAGTGTGAATCCCACAAAGAGTTTGTTGTGGCATATGTCCTAAACCTCAGAACAGGGCTCAGGAAACTCATGGGCTTGGCCCAACAGCAGAAAAAGGTCTGGTATAACAGGAATCCTCAAGCTAGAGAGTATACTGTAGGGCAGCAGGTAATGGTTCTCATTCCTGAATCTGTACTACCAAAGGAAGAAGCACCACAGTGTATCCAACTGCCCAAATAAATCCTGCAAGCACGATGAAATAACCTACTGTTTATTACAAAAAACAAAAAAAATCACATAAAGTGCTTTTCGTCAGGCCACATAGCCCAACTTCTTCAGATAATTATACAACATAGGACATAAACTATATAGGAAGTGAAAAGGAAGTGAAAAGTCAGCTTGATCCTGAATCAACAGGAATCAGTTGCTCTTAAAGTGGCAACCACCTTCATTCATAGGTTCATAGGTTCATAGGTTCATACTAGGCTATCTGCCCTAGGGCATTTATAAGCCTAGCCAGAATGTGTTTGGCTTTCGCCACCCATTTTAAATTTATTTTGCTATGCCCTTTTTCGAGGTTAGTATACTGTGCCTCTGTCTAACAGTGACACAGAAGTGATACCCAGGGTAAACCTACGATCTCCCATCCACTCATCAAGATTCCTCTTGAAGAGAGTCAATGAGGAACTCTGCCTAACCTGGTCTGGGATTTTATTCCAGAGTGAAGGGAGCATCTGGGTTATGAATCTGTCCATCCATCATGTCCTATTTATTTCAGTGCTGAGGTTCAAGTCTCTCGAGCGCATAGCTCGATGGGATTTGGATTTTCTGAGGTGCAGCATGTCCATTAATTCTGGGTTGGATATGGCTTTATACATCAGGCACAGATCGCCTCTGAACAGGCAGTATGCCACTGAGTAGAGCTGGAGTTTCTTTAACCGGGCAGCATATGGCATCTGTTTGAGCCCTTTGATCCTCTTGGTGAGGTACTTTTGGGGTCTTTCCAGTTGCTGCAGGTGTCTGGTAAGGTACATCCCAAAAGGGGCATTGTACTCAATTATGGGCCTGATGAGGGATGAGTAAAGAGGCACGATGACCTCCCCTGATCTAGATGTGAATCCCTTCATGATTAGGTGGGCTATATAAAATGTTTTTCTAACCACTTTGGCCACGTGGTTGTCAAATGAGAGATTGCTATCAACTTGGGTCCCCAGATCCCTAATTACTTCTTCTGTACTTAATGGATTACCACCTATGTGGTAATTTGTGGGCACTTTGTTTTTGCCAAAGGTGATGACTATACACTTTTTGGCATTTAGCTTGAGGCCATGGCTCTGGCACCAGTTGTCTGTTTCTATGAGGCCCTTTTGCAGGATGCTTGTGTCAGCTGGAGAGTCGATTATGGCGCCCAGTTTGCAGTCATCTGCGAACTTGGTCAGCCACAGTCCTTCCGTGTTGGCCTGTACCTCCGAGAAATATATACCGAACAAGAGAGGTCCCAGGACTGAGCCTTGTGGGACACCACTTGTAACTGGTTTGGAGTCTGACATGGCTCCAGCAATTCTAACCATGTGGGTTCTGTTCTTGAGCCAGTTTGCAATCCATCTAGTGACATAGGGGTTTATATGTAAGCTGGTGAGCTTATCTATAATGCCCGAGTGGGGTATTGTATCAAAGGCTTTTGTGAGGTCCAGGTAGGCTGTGTGGACCACCTTCCCCTCGTCAATGGCCTTGGTGACTGTTTCAAAGAAATCAACCAGGTTTAAGAGGCAGGATCTGCCCTTAACAAAGCCGAACTGGGTAGGATCCAGTGTCTGTAGGTCCCCAATATCTTTATTTATGAGGTCCATGATGATCCTTTCCATAGCTTTGCAGACCAAGCTAGTCAGGCTTATGTGGCGATACTTTCCAGGATCTATTGAAGCACCACCTTTATGGAGAGGGACCACTGTTGCTGTACGCCACTCTTTGGGCACATACCTGTATTAAGGCTGAGATTGAACAGTAGTTTTATGTTTGGGTTTAGCTCTTATTGGAGTTCATGTAGGACGCAGCCCGGGACACCGTCTGGTCCCATTGATGCTGTGTTTTTTGCTTTGGAGAGGGCGGCTCTTACCTGAGCATCTGAGATGTCAGGGGGGCAGCACTCTGCTGGGATAGATATTTGCCCTTTTGGTGGGGAGGGGAGAGTTTGCTGAACCTGTCAGCTAGGATGTTGGCAATGTCTGTGAGTTCGGTGTATTTTTATCATTTTGGACTAATTCTGAGCATATCTGGGAATTACCACCCAGGTTCCTAACATAACTAAAGAAAGCCTTGTGATTATCCTTAGTGTCCTGTGCAATTTTTCTCTCGAAGCTGGCCTTAGACAATTTTATGAGTGCCCGTAGTTTTTGCTAATACTAATCAGTGATGCCTTCCCTTTTGGGATTTTGCTCTATCATTTAGTAGCTTCCTCCTTCTATTGTATAGTTTGTTTATGGCTGGGGTCCACCAGACAGGATGTCTGCCTTTGAAGGATTGGGTCTTGGTTTTATTTGGGATCACATGATTCATGCATTCCTGAAGGTGTTCATAGAATGTGTTTATAAAGGATTCTGCGGTCTGAGCCAGATTTTCCACACCCGTGGCTCCTTTGAAGGATTCCACCTCAGTTTTGAGGAGTGTGAAATTTGCTTTAGAGAAGTTTTTCACTGTGGTTTTCTGGGCAGGGGGTGGGGTCGGGATGTGAATATCCAGTGAGATTAGTTTATGGTCTGATCTTACCAGTGAGGGATACACTTCTGGTCTGGAGCATAGAGTCCCCATGTTGGTGATGATCAGGTCCAGTATGTTTTCCCCTCTTGTGGGAGTGATATCAAGTTGTTCCATAGCATTTGAGTTTATAAATTCTAGGAACCTTTGGCTAGGGTGTTGGAGCTAGAGTAATGCTCCCAGTCTATGTTTGGGTAGTTGAAGTCACCCAATATAATGGTGTTTGGAGAGACCTTCATATTTTCCAGTGTTCTCAGGAAGGCCGAGTGGGGTTCCTGGGTTTGGGAGGGTGGTCTGTAGCAGGCTATAAACTGGAAGGCAGTTTTACCCACTGTTAGTTGCACATGGATAATCTGTGATGCTTCGTGCTTTGCCACCAACTTGGAGGTGTAGGTATCTTTGATGAATATCGATACTCCACCTCCTTTTGTGGTTTGGTCCAAGTTTTGGGGCCGAAAAGCATGGTATGAGGTATACCTGGTAGTGCTGGGGTGCTCTCAGGAGCCCTGAACCAGGTTTCTGTTACTGCACAGATATCGATGTTCTCCATGCTAAGGAGAGTTTCGAGTGCGTGCATCTTGAGGTTTAGACTTCTGGCATTGGGTAGCATTACTCTTAGTTTCTTATCCCTTGTGATACCTATGGAGGTGGGTTTGCCTTTTGAGCCTTGCCTAAAAAAGGCACTATGGGGGAAGCAAGAGCCTTTGCCAATATCCGAAAGCCCAGGGGTGACAGGTGCAAGCTGTCCCTAGCGAAGCATCGTGGCTTGTCGAGCATATCATCCCAAGCTGACAGGCATTGGATCCCCTTTGAATGACACCAGTACTTAAGCCAATTGTTG
The DNA here is from genome assembly GCF_019279795.1 of Protopterus annectens. Lineage (NCBI taxonomy): Eukaryota > Metazoa > Chordata > Ceratodontiformes > Protopteridae > Protopterus > Protopterus annectens. The sequence goes on from NC_056735.1 coordinate 1,399,486,078, forward strand.
AAATTGATCATCTTGTCTTCATATTGTGGCATCATTCTTGGTGAGGGTAAGATGCTACTCAAGGTCAGGGTCATACCGGCCTGGGCTACATGCTCAGAGAGCTCCTTTATGTCTCTTTTCATGTAGTTCAGGGAGGTACGTCTCAGGTCATTCACACCAGCATGGACAATGACTGAGTCATATTTGTACTTGCCTTGGAGTGACCTGAGTGCTTGTGTTATGTGGCGGATCCTAGTGCCCGACAGACTGCTCACCGTGACCCTCTCCTTGTTCCGCCTGGTGAGCGGGACGTCAGTGTGCCTGATGATAGAGTGTATCAGGTGTATTGTTTAGTCTTAAGGGCTGTGACTGTTTGGCACACTGGCTTTGTGAGATATGTGTTGCACGTGTTTTGTTTTGGGGTAGCAGTTGCTTGGGTGTCTGCTTTGGAGGTCTCTGCTGCTTAGGCAGATCTTTATTTAGAGCCTCTGAGTATGTTTTTGTGTGATTATGTGTTTGGTTTGCTGTCGTGGTAGGTCTATGTGAGACTGGAATTGTAGTGAGTGTGGTTTCCTTCTCCTCCTGACTGGTTATGCCAGTACTGAGTTGAGAGAGCTTAGCCTCCAGTTTGGCTATATGGTTGCATCTCTCACATGTGTTGGAATTTGTTGGGAGGAGGAGAGGGTTGTCTGTGTACATGAGGCAGTTGTAACATTGCCTCAAGATTCCCAGATTCACCAGCTGGACGGAGAGGAGATTGACAACTGAACTTTGGACATGCTAGAATAATATTGGGAATTCCTTAATAATTGAAAACAAGGGCCAGTGGGGAGTGAGGGTGTAGTGCTTTTAATTTTTAGTGCTGACTTATATAATTGGTTTAGTGAGCAAGTGCCAGGTAACTTAAGTGCAATGTGTTACAGGTAACTTAAATGCAAAAACGACAAACAGTAACTTTCTTTAAAGTGAAACAAGGAAATAAGTACAGTAAGCAATGCAGATATCACTAGTGATCCACAGAAGCACTGAGAAGCCGTGTATTAGGTGGAATTAGCGTTCCAGGGAAATAATAAGCAAACAAACAACAAGCATATAAACAAAGCTAGATTCATCAGGCCTGAATCTAGTCTATGGTACAGCAAACAAGGTGTACCAATTTCAGTAAGATACAGTTCAAATAGTCAGGCACTATAAACCTTTAACCAGAAATTCCCAGCTCAGAAGGGCACAGTCCAGCCTCCTCTCCCACAAGAGTGCAGACCACGAACCTTCTTAATGTAAAATAACTGGCCTGAAGCCCAAGTGCTTAAACCAGAACTAATACACTTTAAGAATAACAGACACTGGGCTCTCAATCAGCAGTTCCCAACTTAGAAGGATGAAAGCTACCTGTCCTGCCACCACAGTGCATGCCACAAACCTTCCTAATGTAAAACAACTGGTCCGAAGCCCAAGTGTTTAAACCAAAAGGCTTAGAATGAGTTACACCAAGCAGTAATAAATACAACTGAGTACTTTTAAGCCTAAAATATGTAGCTTAAACAGCTCTCATTTAAGCATTGTTTTAAAACATTATTTTAAAATAATAGACACATATTGTAAAAAGATCTAAAACCAATGATTATCTATTACGAAATATTAACACAGTTAAAATTAAAATTATATGTATGTATTTATATTTTTATTTTTATGTTCTAGTATAATAAACCTTAAAAGCATGTGGGTAAAAGCATGTAAATAAAAAACAGCAAGACCTGACTTAAGAAGCTGAAAGTCACATACACTCTAAGACAATAGTATGCATAGACCATTTTAAACACAGTATAATAATCAACTCCTAACCAAATTTTTAAGTTGTAGTATACACTTAATTGAATACATTTTGTTAATGCCCGGAGGGTAACATGCAAAGGTACGTAATTGCCAACTCAATTCTAGTTTCTCTAAAAGCAAGGAAAGAGGCCCTCCTCTAGGGTCATAGGGAATACAATCTATAGCCCTAAAAGTAAAACCATGGGTGGGTGCTTTCATAATGTGCCTGGCCAATGCGTTCTCTGATTTGTTAGACCTAATAGCGTATGTGTGTTCATAAACCCTGTCCCTAAGCCTTCTGTCAGTTTTTCCAATATAGAAGGCAGGACAGGTATGACACTTAGCCAGGTATACCACTCCCTTGGAGTTACAATCAAATTTGTATTTGGTATTGTATTCAAAACCTCTTATACTAAATTGTGTTCCCTGCTCCATATATTTACAATAGGGGCATGACAAACACTTATTCGTACCTGCATGGTTAAATGTAGTAGAGTTTGAGTATCGAGTTTCCACTAGATTCTTTAAGTTTTTTCCTTTTCTATAAACTATTTTAGGGAAGTCAATAGGGCCTCTTGGTAAATGTGTATCCATGTTTATCAAATCCCAGTTTTTCCTCAAAATATTTATAAAATCATAACTGTCTATACAATACGTGATAATAAGTCTGTTTTCATTTTCATTTAGTGTCCCATCCTGTAATGTACAACTATTTATTTCTAAACTCTGGTTACTTGATAATATTGCTTTGTAAAAGCCCACTTCTCTTTTATTTTTCACTTCCTGACAAATTTCTTGTAGGAGTGAAATAGGATAACCACTCTTTTTAAACATGTCCATAAGTGTTGAGCATTCTTCAATGAACTGGTTGTCATCCGTAACCATTCGAGCTGGCCTTACAAATTGGCCCTTAACAACCGAATGTTTTTGGTGGGCCGGATGGCAGCTACTATAGTGAAGAAATGCATTTGAATATGTTTCCTTTCTATAAATCCTGGCTTTAAAACATTGGTTTTGTCTATCCTTACTTAAATCAACATCCAAGTAAGCAATTCCATCCTGTGAAAAATTATATGTGAATTTTAAGAATGTACTAGTGTTGTTTAAGTAAGTTAAAAAGTTAGAAGCCTCCTGTTGGCTACCCTGGAACAGGATAAATATGTCATCCAGGAAACATATATAGTATTTAATCTTACTTGTGTATGTAGTTACACCAAAGACATGTTCATGTTCCCAGTAGGCCATTACTAAATTTGCAAATGTACTACCACATGGAGAGCCCATCGCCACTCCTATTTTTTGTAAGTAATATCTATTGTTAAAAGTTATGTAGATGTTGGAAAGAACTGTATCCAATAATTCAGCCATCAATTTTATTTCATTCTGAGGGGCTCCCATATCATGTAGTAATAAACTCACCCATTCAATTCCCTCTGTGTGGGGAATTGATGAATACAAGTCTTTAACATCTATTGTAAGAAAGTTTAAGTCATCTTGGTATTGTAGATGGTTTATATTGTCCAAAAATGTCCAAGAATCTTTGCAAATATACCTTTGTTGAGCCACATATTTCTTTAAAGTGTAGTTAATAAATTTAGAGCAAGCATAAGTAATACTAGCTCTAGCGTCGACCAATGGTCTCATGGGTGGGTTGTCTATGCATTTATGTATTTTTGGTACTCCAAAAATAGTAGGTATCCTTGGGGCCGACATATGTAAATAATTTGCTACAGTCATATTTATCCTTGCTTCAATGAATAATTCTTCAAGAAATACCCTAACTCTTCTGTAAGCTGTGTTTAATTCATTCTTTGATGCCTCCTCATAAGTGTCACTTTCTAAAATGGTCGGAATTTTATTGTTGTAGTCGTCCAAGTTGAAAATAACTATGCCCCCTCCTTTATCTGGTTTCATGGTCCTGACGTGTGCTTGTTGCAAATACATAAGTGCTTGTTTTTCTTGCTTGGTGATGGTGTAGTTAAAACTAGTGGTGTATTCATTATCCATCTTGTTTACCTTGTGAAAAATATCTAACATACATATTTTTTCAAACAAAGCCATGTGCGGATGGGAATGGGGGCAAAATATACTAGTAATATAAAATGGTGTGATAGAGGATGGTGCCTCTCCTAGTAGTAAGTTTAAATTCAACTTCCTAATGAATAATTTAAAATGAGTAATAAACTCTGCTATGTTGGTTCTACATGAAGAAACAAAAGTGAAACCTTTTGCTAATAAATTAGCTAAAGTAGTGTCAACATGAAAGTCAGAGTAATTAAAAATCTTAAAGTCCCCAGTAGAATTGTATACAATAGTAACAACTGGTTCTTCTAACAATGCATTCTCTTTATCTGGTTTCTCCTGCTGTGTCGGTTTTGCAATAGAAAGATCCATAGTGCCCGCATTAGTATGTTCACTAGTTACTGGTGTGAATGATAGTACATTTTCTTCATGCCTTGCCTCAGGTTGTACCCCGAGGCAGAAACTTGAAAATCCTGATTACCAAAGCCATTTTGGCTTCTTGGACTGTAGTGAGCATTGTGGAAGTTATTACCCTGGTTAGCTGCATTGAATCTATTGATTTGAACCCCATTTGAATTAGTCTTGTACTTTTATTGCTATTGTTGTTGATGTTGTTATTACCTTTCTTTTTGGGTATTTGTGTCCAGCCCTCTTCAAATTGGTCCAATTCATGCATGTACGTAGTTCTGCCAACTCCCCCTGCTGTCATGCCCTGACTTTGGTCCCCAATGTTATCAAAGTTCGTCTAGGACAAGGGAGGTGCTGGATATGCCAAGCCCTTATCATAGGCTTCCCTGTCATGATTTACTTTTTTGACTTTGTTGTTTTTTAATTTCTCAAGGTAATGATCAATAGTAGAAAACGATCTTTCATATTCATACTTGTAACGAAAAAAGTCACTGTCTCTCTTTATTTCACCATCTAACCTAGTGGGTTCCTGTAGTAAGTCATCTGCAGTTTTTTGGTAGTGCTTACTTATAAGTTGTAACAGTCCAATACCATGATTATTAAACATTTTTATTAAGTCCTGGTGAAATTCCGAACCTCCTACCAGCCCAGTAGGATATTACCAAATTCGAAGACCTCTTGGAACTATGCTTTCGCTGATACATTGTTTAAAATAAGCTAGTTCCAAATGTAATTTTTTGTATTTAAGTAACTTTAAGTCTAATAGTTTTAGTTTACCATTCAAAGTTTCAGTTTGTACATTTTCAGTAATTAGCTCACCTTGTGTTCGAGCTGAAATAGGAAGCTGAAAAGTTGGTAACTGTTCTGACCAAGAAGAAAGTCAAAATTAAAATTCAGGTTTGCTGCTGATCCATTGGAAGTGCGCTCTCTTTGTAAAACATGGCCTTCGCCTCTGTTATTACGTCCACATTCCAGCTCTTCTTGCGATGTGGGGTAAATAGACATGTTGAGAAGAGGGTCCTCGTCTGGTGTATCCATACAGTTATTAGACAAAGGACTTACTAGTTTCTGTTGTTTAGAAGATGGTAATAAAGGTGCTTTTGTTGTAATGGGTGGCGCCATAGGTTTCCCAGCCAAACTGTCAACTCTAGCCACCAATACATCAACCTGTTTAGATAATTTAAGTACTAAGCACTAAAGCCGGTAAAGTAGATAGTGCTTTCATACCTCCATCTGGGTCAGAAGTGAGGGAAGCAGGTACATTTGTAGGTTCTTCCATGAGAAACAAATGAAGCTAAGACACAAACAGAAACTGAATCCATACTACCAAAGGAAGAAGCACCACAGTGTATCCAACTGCTCAAATAAATCCTGCAAGCACGATGAAATAACGTACTGTTTATTACAAAAAATCACATAAAGTGCTTTTTGTCAGGCCACATAGCCCAACTTCTTTAGATAATTATACAACATAGGACATAAACTATATAGGAAGTGAAAAGGAAGTGAAAAGTCAGCTGGTTCCTGAATCAACAGGAATCAGTTGCTCTTAAAGTGGCAACCACCTTCATTCATTACCTAAAATATATAGCTTAAACAGCTCTCATCTACGCATTGTTTTAAAACATTATTTTAAAATAATAGACAAATATTGTAAAAAGATCTAAAACCAATGATTATCTATTATGAAATATTAATGCAGTTAAAATTAAAATTATATGTATGTATTTATATTTATATGTAAATATATGGAGCAGGGAACAAAATTTAGTATAAGAGGTTTTGAATACAATACTAAGTACAAATTTGATTGTAACTCCAAGGGAGTGGTATACCTGGTTAAGTGTCATACCTGTCCTGCCTTCTATATTGGAAAAACTGACAGAAGGCTTAGGGACAGGGTTTATGAACACACATACGCTATTAGGTCTAACAAATCAGAGAATGCATTGGCCAGGCACATTATGAAAGCACCCACCCATGGTTTTACTTTTAGGGCTATAGATTGTATTCCCTATGACCTTAGAGGAGGGCCTCTTTACTTGCTTTTAGAGAATCTAGAATTGAGTTGGCAATTACGTACCTTTGCATGTTACCCTCCGGGCATTAACAAAATGTATTCAATTAAGTGCATACTACAACTTAAAAATTTGGTTAGAAATTGATTATTATGCTGTGTTTAAAATGGTCTATGCATATTATTGTCTTAGAGTGTATGTGACTTTCAGCTTCTTAAGTCAGGTCTTACTGTTTTTTATTTACATGTTTTTACCCACATGCTTTTAAGGTTTATTATACTAGAACATAAAAATAAAAATATAAATACATACATATAATTTTAATTTTAACTGCATTAATATTTCGTAATAGATAATCATTGGTTTTAGATCTTTTTACAATATTTGTCTATTATTTTAAAATAATGTTTTAAAACAATGCGTAGATGAGAGCTGTTTAAGCTATATATTTTAGATAATGAATGAAGGTGGTTGCCACTTTAAGAGCAACTGATTCCTGTTGATTCAGGAACCAGCTGACTTTTCACTTCCTTTTCACTTCCTATATAGTTTATGTCCTATGTTGTATAATTATCTGAAGAAGTTGGGCTATGTGGCCTGACAAAAAGCGCTTTATGTGATTTTTTGTTTTTTGTAATAAACAGTACATTATTTCATCATGCTTGCAGGATTTATTTGGGCAGTTGGATACACTGTGGTGCTTCTTCCTTTGGTAGTACGGTTCTCATTCCTGTCAGTCACAACAAGCTGCAAGCAGCATAGGAGGCACCCTACAAGGTAGTAAGGAAGGTCAGTGATGTTAACAACATGGTAAAACTGGTAGGCATGAGGCAGGGGAACAAATTGTACCATGTTAACATGATGAAATCTTACCATGATAGGGAGGCCCTTGTGCTGAGTATTTGCAGTGGATGGTAAGAGGAGTTTGAGGGAGATCTGGTGCCTGATCTCCTCTGTGAGGCTCAGACTGACACCTCAGTGGAAGGGGTAGCAATGTCCCAACAGTTATCCCCTACCCAGGTTCAAGAAATCTAAGCAATGTTACAAGAGTTTGTGGACATGTTCACTGGGAAACCAGGGTGCATGCACCTGGTGCAGCACCATGTGAATACAGGACCCCAAAGGCCTTAAGCAGGCCCCTTACAGGGTGCCTGAGAGAGTCAAGCAGACTCTGAAGGAGGAGAAAGAGGAAATGTTGGAACAAGGGGTAATTCAGGAGTCCAGCAGTCCCTGGGACTCCCCAGTAGTGCTGGTACCAAAGAAGGATGGCAGCACCAGGTTCTGTGTGGACTACAGGAAATTAAATAGTCACACAAAGTCAGATTCTTACCCCATGCCTACGACAGATGAAGCCCTAGAGCAGGTGGGTGGGGCTTAGTATCTCACCGCTACTGATCTTACCAAGGGTTACTGGCAAGTGCCCTTTACTTCCAGTGCTATAAAGAGGTCAGTCTTTGTGTCTCCTTTCTGTTTTTTATGAATTCACAAAGATGCTCTTTAGGATACAAAATGCCCCAGGGACTTTCCAGAGGCTGGGAGATCATACCCTACCAGGAGCAGGAGATTTTGCCCTTGCTTACCTAGATGATATTGCCATCTACATCCATTCCTGGTAAGAGCACCTTCAGCATATCAGGGAGGTGCTGGGCAGACTACAGAGGACAGGAATGCCCATTAAGCCCTGCAAATGTCAGGTGGGTATGGCAGAGGTCTCCTACCTGGGACATAGAGTGGAGAGTGATAAAATCAGGCCAGAACCTGCCAAAGTGCCAAAAAGCAGGTGAGGGCATTCTTAGGGACAGCAGGGTACTACAGGCAGTTTATCCTCAATTATAGTACCATAGCTGCTCCCATCACAGACCTGACAAGGAAAAACAGGCCAGATAAGGAAGTGTGGACCCCAGCATGTGAGCAGGCATTCCAGAAGCTTAAAGGAGCTTTGGGAGACCCTCCTGTGTTAGTCAGTCCAGATTACAGCAAATAATTTGTTGTGCAGGTAGATGCTTCAAACCATTGGGTGAGTGCTGTACTTAGCCAGGTATCCTCAGAGGGAGAAGAGCATCCAGTGGTATATCTCAGTCATAGACTCCAACCCAGGGAGAAATGCTATGTAGCTGTTGAAAAGAAATGCCTAGCCATAGTGTGCTCACTTCAGAAACTTTAGCCTTATCTGTATGGAAGGAAATTCACTGTAGTTACAGACCACAATTCCTTAGCATGGCTACATCGAGCCAGCCAGCAAAATGCCAAGTTACTAAGGTGGAGTCTAGGGTTGGAAGCATATGATATGACAGTTTAACACCGCAGTGGGATTATCAATGCCAACACAGATGGTCTCTTAATACAGAAAATGGGGTAAGGTATTCCCAGATAGGCTCAACTCTGTCAAGAAGGGTCACTTAAAAAACTAGCTAGAGTTTCCGGGGGGGGGGTGTGACAATCCCAGCCCAGCTATCTGCAATTTTGTAATTAATTCTATGCCATTTGTGAATATTGATATTACTTATACAGAACTGTATGTTATGTACTGAGCTTCAAGAATGTAACTACAGCACACCCTGCTGGAACATAGAAGATTAACTTACAAAACTTTATGAAAATAAGTTGAAATTAAGTGCTTTACAATGTGCTATAAAAGTAAGTTTAAATGCAGTAAGCAGACAGAATGCCTAGAGATAGAAGTTTTTCTATTGTCTACAAAGAAAAGTAATTACTAGGTTTAAAATGTAAAGTGTTTGATTGTTTATGACTTCCTAGCAGCTACACAATTCTTCCACCTTCTGGAGATATGTACTTCTCACACAGAGATGTTAAAATTCTGTTAGTATTTGTTTAGCCTGGGAACTGAAGGCAAGTGGCAAATAGTGATGTCATCTAAGCTAACCCAGCAATAATGTTTATTATTAATTTAAGAACTCTCTCAGAGAGAGACTAGGCATTTTATATCTTGTACAAAACAAAATAATAGGAATCAGAAACTCAAACAACATCCAATTCTAAACAAAATTTATTTTGCTAGCATAAAACTTTCACAGCAAAGGCTTCTTCAGGTGAATACAATTTCAGTTAAAAATCAGACCATATAAATACTTAATTAAAATCACATGATCAAACCCTTCCATTTAAGAGTTTTAACATAGGTTTCAAAGTAAAAGCACCATTTAACCCTGGTGGTAGATGTGCTCTAAACCTAAGAATCCATTTCATTTTGTCAATCTCTGTCATTAACTTAACATATCAACCTCTTAGGGGTGAATATAATACTTTTAAAATAACAAATTGAAATGTATGTTCTTCATTAGTATCTGATATATGCTTATACAAGGCATTTGTAACTACTTTACAATGTATGTCACTCATATGATCACATATCCGATCCTTAAGCCTCCTGTTTGTCATCCCTACATAATATGCATCACATTTCATTAATTTGGTATAATATATAATATTTTTGCATTACAATTACCATAAGAGCATAGTACAAAATCTGATCCATTGACTGGGTGTCTTATTTTACTAAATTCACCTATATGTTTTTAGTAAGCAAAACTACTACATCTATAGATGCCACATTTAGAGGAAGAAAACTCAAAATAGTGTCTTGGTTGCTCCGTATAACATAATTTCTGTTTCAATGTACTGCTACATTTATATCCAAAAACACTGATTATCACCTATAGCATTCTTCAGTTCTGGTATATCCTGCAAAATAGACCAGTGACAAGATATTATATTCTTAACTTGTGCTGTATTATTATTATAGGTCAGCATATACCTAACAGGATTAGATCTATTCTTATTCCTGTTTCTCTCTATAGGATGCTCATTTAAATTCATATTAAAAATATGATGTTTGTCTGATGACCATAATTGCTAACAATGCTCAGCTATGCTTACCAGGTTTAAGCATCGCTTAGATGTGATTGCTAAGCAGCAGGTAGCTCAGCTAAGCGGATTTGCACATTGGTAAGCAGTGCTCAACAATTACCCCTTTAAGATCTGTTCAAGTCAGCTTAGCGGATTTGCGCACTGCTTAGCAGAACTTAACATGTCCAAAATGGTCCAATGACAGCAAAGGGCAGGAATATTGCCTTATTTAAACTGCACAGGTGGGAAAAGCCAGAATCTGTTATAGTTCATCTGTGCAGGTACTATGGCTGGTGTAGGTGAAGAAGCATGCTTTCAGGTGCAGCGCTGGAGCATTCAGGAGTCCAGGGTCATAGCTGGTCTCCTTGTAGAAAACCATGAGGAGAGATTGCTGCAGGGCCATTATCAGGGCTCACAATACAAAGCGCAGGTCTTGGACAGTCTCGCACATGATCTTACCAGTGGCTTCCCAGGACTGGTAACCAGGTATGGCACCACTATGCTGACCTAAAGCAGAGGAAGGAGGTGCTCTTGGCCCAGTGGTTCCAAGATGCACGGGCACAGAATGCTCCAGTAGTGAGTAAGTATCACTATCGCAAATACTAGCCTGAGAATGTGATAGACAAGTATGTATAATGTTTGTTTTTCTCCCTTACAGCTGCAGCAGAGAGGGCTAGTAATGTTGAAGCCCATTTCAACAGACTGCTGAGGCTGTGCAGACAGGCTGGTGAGTACAAATCTATTTTTCAGTATACTGTGCAAATAGTTAAAGAGTACATTACATACTGCTAGTAGGTATACTGCTACTGTGTTAACTGAATAAATAAAAAAGGTTGACCAACTAATATTGATGTGTAATACAGATCCCTACAAAAAACTGTTGTGTTTAGTCTGGTATGTTGTTTTAGACATATAGAATGTATACAGGTTCTTCACAGCAAATATGTCTGTGACAGCATACATTAACTGAGATTGTTCTGTAAACCAGCTGTTAAGAAAAACTGTAGATGGTGGAGCTGTAAAACAAGATATAACGGAAATGTGAAATATATACTGCACTATGCTCTGAACCCTGAATAGTAATGTGTAAAGTTTCAATGTGTGTTCCATCCAGCATTGCCTTGTGTTAACCTTTGCTTTCCAGATTGTAGTAATCCAAAGTATTAATGCACAGTATGATAACTGTTATGCATGCATCACAGGATTACAAGTTCAGACTGTCTAACCAAGAGACTATTAGGCAGTAACCAGGGAAGCAAAAAACAGCAGTTCTCCAGTAGCTCAGGGTAATGAGAAATAGTTTAGTTGTTAATTTTGCACACCCAGACACGGTTTGAATCCAGGGAGTGGTACTAAGATGTGTGCATATCGACACACAAGGAATTAGAAATAAATGTAAAAACAGTCAGGTAGTGTAAACATATATTTTCTCCACAGGTTTTAAAGGTAAGGAAATGGTAGTAGCTGTATGAAGGGTATACTAATAAACTGTGTAGAGCTGTTCAACTGTCCCACCACATGCTTGCAAATGACAGCAGGATAGGTACATACAACATGCACTCTTCCCAATACATGTCTCTCAAGTGTCACGCTGTCATGGTTAGTGTTCACTGCTACTAATAATCCTGGACACAGATAGGAAACCAGTTGAAGTATGCCAATAGCACACTCACATAGCAGTTCAGGAAACCCCTCCTGTGCCAGATATGTAACCCTGACATGTACAAGTCCCCTCTAGGCATGTACCCAGAGTTGTCACAGTTTTCCCCGTACCATTCCAGGCTGACAGTTTAATAGGTATGTTTGTGCTACAGAAGCTATGGGCCATAGGCAGATGTAAAGTGAGGGCAGACCCATAGAGTATTGAACAGTACTGTTGTGGAAAATAAAAGCATAAACAGTTGTTAATGTACTTTTTGTCTCTCCCCCCACCCCTCATCTGGATCAATACTATAATTCATATACTACGGGTATGTTTTTCTCCAAACCTAATGTTGGGACTTGTATTCTATTATTGTTCATATATTTGATTGGTTGCATGTTAACATACCTTTTTCAAATACCATTGTTGTTGCCCTGTTGCCACCAGTGTTACTGGCATGCTCTTACAATGCATACTGTTGTTCCATTTATGCATGTGTTTGTTTTGCTATGAAACTGTTTCAAATCTGTTTTATGGGGTTAATTGGAACACCCATACATGCTTTTATAACTAATCTTGAAATGCGTCGTTCATGAAAAACCATTATATTTTTTAAAATTTCATCACCATAATACATTTGGGAAGGCAGATACCAGTGGTTCCACCTGTCCTGCCTTATCTGGCCATGGCACTGGCTCCCAGCACATCTGGGATGCAACCCAGGACTTTCTCGTCCACTGGTCCTGCACCACCTTTGCGTGGAACCACCTCAGGGGACAGAGCCCGCTCCCTGCAGACAGGATCCTGTCACCCGCAGTCAGTTCCAGGGTTTGGCGTGCATAGCCATCTGAGCAGAATTGGGTGGGCAGCTGCACCAGATTGAGGGCTGCCTGGTGCACCTTGAGGGGCAGGCCTCCTTTACTGTCCAGACTCCAGCACAATCACCTTCAGGGCCATGATGAAGCAGTGGTGACGGCCCATAGGTGAGGACCTAAGTCCCACTGTATCCATTTGGAGGCTCATGGGCTTCGGATTCCAAACCACCCTCCCCATCAAAGGTGTTTACCCTCCTCAAGTGTCATATACTGCCCCTCTCTGCTGTCTTGTCTGTCTGCAAATGCAACCTATCCCACCCAACCTACCTCCCCAAACATACCTACAGCATTTTCCCAACATCCCACTCTCACCTTAAAAAGAGGGGCATCTGTCCCGCAAAACAAAAAAAAACATTGCCCCATACATAGCTATATATTTTGCCCCCATGTACAGTGAAACTAATCAATCAACCCATAAGATTACTCTGCAAAAGTCTGTTGCCAACAGCCCTCCCTGTGGGGTGTGAGGCTGTAAATTTCAAATTCTACACATTTAATTCACAGTTGTTGCTGCTGAAGAAATGAAGAGCTATGGTCCTTTCCTACACCCATCCTGCACATCCTTAGCTGTTTTTCCTAATGTTTTACCCTCTGCTTGCCCCCATTTTACCACTTTCTATAACCCTTTTTTCTTTTCTTTAAAGAAAATTAGTGTGGGAGTAAGTGATGTTAAGCAAAGTTAAGAGGACTTAACCGTCTGTTAGCATCACTTAGCTTTGTACAAAACCACACAAACCAACTTACAACTGCTTAAAAGTGCCTTAATCACTCTGTCACCATCAGCTCTTGTTCTGCTTGACAACAAAATAATTAACCCTGTCAAGTCTTGAACCCAGGATGCTGTGCACTACAATCACAGCAATTTATCACTACACCATCTGAGTTGTGGGAATCTATAATGCTTTTACAAACATATCATTCAGTCTAGTCATTTAACATTAATGAAAAAAAAGTAATCACTTCCAAGCCTGGAACCCAGGACCCTGTGCACAACAATCACAGCAACATACCTCTACAACATCTAAGTTGTATGAATTTGCAATGTTTTTACAAGCTATCATGCACAACATTCATTCAACATAAGGGGGAATTATATATCCATGGTACTGTTATATGTATATATGTGTGTGTGTATATTCATGAATAGATATATAGACAGATAACCATCTTCTTACTGCAACACATTTGCAAAAAGCCTGACAAATGGGGGGGTAAAGGGCAATTAATAGTGACATCTTTGAAAGCAGACATCCAAGCAACCTCCACCACCCAACACAAACCATGAAACACATACTTCACAAAATCAATGTGCCATGTAATCACAGCCCTCAAGGCAAAATAACATACCCAGCATACTATTAATAGGTGACTCTATAGTCAGGCACACTGATGTCCCACTGACTAGGCTGAATAAAGAGAAGGTTACTGTTAGCTGCCTGTTGGGTGCCAGGATCAGCCACATAACACAAGCACTCAGGTCACTCCAGAACAAGTACAAATACGACTCTGTCATTGTCCATGTTGGTGTGAATTACCTGAGTCGTACCTCTCTGGACTATATGAAAAGAGACATGGAAGAGCTCTCTGACCACGTAGCCCAGGCTGGTATGACCCTGACCCTGAGTAGCATCCTGCTCTCACCAAGAATGATACCACAGTATAAAGAAAAAATTATCAATTTCAACAATTGGTTAAGTTTCTGGTGTCATTCAAAGGGGATCTAGTGTCTGTCTGCCTTGGATGACATGCTTGACAAGCCACACTGCTTCACTAGAGATGGCTTGCACCTGTCACCCTTAGGCTTTCAAATAATGGCCAAGGCTCTTGCCACTCCCATAGTGCCTTTTTTAGGCAAGGCTCAAAAGACAAACCCACCGCCGTAAATAGCACAAGTAACAAAAATCTGAAGGTAATACTACTCAATGCCAGAAGTCTAAACCTCAAAATGCATGCACTCGATGCACTCCTCAATATAGAGAAAATCGATATATGTGCAGTAGCCGAAACCTGGTTTAAGGCTCAAGAGAGCACCCCAGCACTACCAGGCTACAACTCATACCATACATTTCAGCCACAGAACCAGGACTGAAATACAAAAGGTGGGGAGTACCCATATTCATCAAGGATAGCCACACCTTCAGGTTAGTGGCACAGCACAATGTTTCAGAGATTATCCATATGCAACTAACAATGGGCAAAACTGCAATTCAAATTGTAGCTTGCTACAGATCACCCACCATGTCCCAGGACCCCCATTCCACATTTCTGGAAACACTGGGTAACATAAAGGTCATACCAAACACTCTATTATTGGATGATTTCAACTACTCAAACATTAACTGGGAGAACTACTCAAGTACTAACTCCCTTGTCCAACAGTTCCTAGAATTTATAAACTCAAATGCCCTGGAACAACTGGTCAACACTCCTACCAGAGGTGACAACATATTGGACCTGGTCATCACCAACATGGGTAACCGGTGTTCCACACCGGAGGTCAACCCCTCACTGGTTAGATCTGACCATAAACAAATCACTCTGGATATCCACATTCCGCTCCCACCCCCGGACAAGGAAACCACCATGAAAAACTTTTCAAAAGCAAATTTCACATTACTTAAGATGGAGGTGGAAAGTTTCAAAGCCCCCATGCTAAAGGATAATGCTGTCCAAGCTGCAAAATCATTTACCAATGCATTCTACGGGCACCTACAAGAATGCATGGATCATGCTATCCCAAGCAAAACCAAGACTCACTCCTCCAAGAAAAGAAAACCAGTCTGGTGGTCCCCTGCCATAAGCAAGCTATACAATGGAAAGAGGAAACTAGTACAGAAAAGACTAAAATCCCAAGAAGGGAAGACATCCCTGATCAGTATCAGCAAGAAACTACAATCCCCTCATAAAATAGTCCAAGGTGAGCTTTGAAAGGAAACTTGCCAAGGACTCCAAAGATAACCACAAGGCATTCTTTAGCTATGTCAAGAATCTAAGTGGCAATGCTCAGATCCGCTCGGAGTTAGTGCAGAATGGCACAAAATGCACTGAACCAACCAATATTGCCAACATCCTGGCAGACAGGTTCAGTGCAATCTTCACCCTCCTCTCACCCCAAAAGGGCACATAACCATACCAGAAGAATGTAGAGCCCTGAAATCACAGACACTCAGGTTAAAATAGCCCTCTCCAAAGCCAAAAACACAGCATCAATGGGACCGGACTGTGTCCCAGGCTGCATCCTACTTGAGCTCCAAGATGAACTAACCCATCACCTAAGCACACTATTCATACTCATCCTCTCCACAGGCTATGTACCCATAAAGTGGTGCACAGCAATGGTTATTCCACTCCACAAAGGTGGAGCCACAACAGACCCCGGGAACTATTGCTCTATAAGCCTGACTAGCTTGGTCTGCAAGGCTATGGAGTGCATCATCATGGAACTCATTAACAGAGACATTGGGAACCTTCAAACACTGGACCCTACCCAGTTCGGCTTTGTTAAAGGCAGATCATGCCTTCTAAACCTGGTGGACTTCTTTCAGACAGTTACCAAGGCTATAGATGAGGGAAAGTTGGTACACACAGCTTACCTAGACCTCGCAAAGGCCTTCAACACCATTCCCCATTCTGGTATTATAGACAAGCTCACCAGCCTGAACATAAACCCCTGTGTCACAAGATGGGTTGCCAATTGGCTCATGGACAGAACCCACATGGTGAGAGTTGCGGGAGCTAGGTCTAACTCTAAAACGGTTACAAGTGGCGTCCCCCAGGGCTCAGTCCTAGGACCCCTCCTGTTCAGCATATACTTCTCAGAGGTACAGACAAGCACAGGAGGACTATGGCTGATCAAGTTTGCAGACGACTGCAAACTAGGGGCTATAACTGACTCTCTGGCTGACACAAACATCCTCCAAAAGGGTCTCACTGAGATGGAAACCTGGTGTCAAAATCATGGCCTCAAGCTAAATGCCAAAAAGTGCATAGTTATTCCCTTTGGAAATAACAAAGTACCCATGAACTGCCATATAGGTGGTAGTCCACTAAATACAGAAAACATAATAAGGGATCTGGGGACCCAAGTAGATAGTAATCTCTCCTTTGATAATCACATTGCTAAAGTGGTTAGAAAATCCTTCTATGTGGCCCAGCTAATCACAAAAGGGTTTGCATCCAGATCAAAAGAGGTCATTGTGCCCCTCTACTCATCACTCATTAGATTCATCATAGAGTACAATGCCCCATTTGGGATGTACCTTACAAGACACCTGCAACAGCTGGAAAGACCACAGAAATACCTCACCAAGAGGATCACTGGCCTCAAACAGATGCCCTATGCAGCTCGACTGAAGAAACTCCAGCTGTACTCTGTTGCATACCGCTTGCTCAGAGGTGATCTCTGCCTGACATACAAGGCCATGTTCAACCCAGAATTGATGGACATGCTCCACCTAAAGAAAACCTTATCCCCTCAAGCCACATGGTCTAGGGATCTAAACCTCACTACAACAATAAATAGGATGTGCTGGACGAATAGATTCCTGTCCCAGAGACTTCCCATGCTTTGGAACAAGATTCCAATCTACATTAGGCAGAGCTCCTCGCTAACACTCTTCAAGAAAAACCTTGACGAGTGGATGGGAAACAGAAAGTTTACCCTGGGGATCACTTCAGTGGCTCTGCTGGACAGAGGCACAGGGAACTAATCTAAGGGGCCGGCGAAAGCCAACATTTTCTGGCTGGGCTTATAAATGCCTTTGAGCAGATAGCCTAGTACCTACCTATGAACCTATGAACCTATATATATATATGGCTGTCATATGCATAGAAGTCTGCTAGAGTGGCATGTTTTGCTTTAACATACAATGCCAGATAGATTCCAAGTCTGAAACACAAATGAATGCCATTATTTACTGATGTCAACGCTCACATCATCCCAATGATTTATCAGAAACTCATAACTGTTGGGGCCAACAAACAAAACATGACCAGGCCATCTTGAATTAGCAGAAGCCTTTCTTTGCCTTCATGGCAGGATTGTATTGATTGGCTGCTGGCTGGTGGAGGTTGGATAGTCTGGGGCTTGGAGTAACCACTCATTGGTTCTTTTGAGCTTTTTTTTAAATGCTGTTTAAGGTTGTATATTCTGGTATTTAAGCCCTAACTTTCAGAGGATTTCTGTCTATACACACTGAGCCGAGTGCAGGAGGGGCATTGACTACAACTCTGATGTGATATATATAACAATACGTATCCTGATTTTTTGGTTATTATTACTAATTATTGCTTCTAGCGATTTATATATAAAACACGTTTTATTGTCTGCTGCTTACTTTTTACTGTATTTTATTGCTATAAACTAATATTGCCTGCCTTACAGGGCATGATAAATTGGTTTTTACTGTCACACTGTTTGTAAAGCTTTTACCTAGTTTCACTGTGTGAAAGGTATTAAGGGGAAATTTTCCCTACTTGCTAAGCACCTATTTAATTGTTCTGATTTCCTGCCAAGGAGTGTATCATATAATTGATTTGTTTGCAGATAAAAGCATTCTGTAGAGTCTCCTTGCCCCTTTATCTGTTTAAAACTTTCATTTTGTGGCTCACTGCTGTTCTTCTGATGTGATAAACATTTCTGTTGTGTTTACTGTGTAAATGAGTGTAGGCTAGTAGATTTAGTATTGTTCCTCACTCCCCCTGCCATTTGGAGTCTTGCTGTTATACTTGGTGGCTTTGCAGTTACTGTAAATTTGATCTGGGACACTCCTCCCAGTCTAGTGTCATTAGCTCATTCTACCTAATACATAGAGAACATCTGAGAAGGCCAAACCATTTAGTTTTTTAACCTTGAATTATCCTCTGCTTCTTCCCTCTCCCTTTCCTTTACAAAAAAACTTTGCTAGAATCTCCCTGTGTTCTGCTTAACTGTAACAAAAAAATGTACGCTTGTTTCCTGTCTTTCCTGTGACTAGTCTAGTCCAGATACAGATTTGCTATAGCCAGGACTGTTTGTAAGCTTCGGAGCCCCCCAAGCCTGTCTGTGTTGGAGGTATGCCTGCTAGCTTATCAGTGGAAGTGGTAAGCATTAGGTAACCTATCTGCCACATAAGGAGTGGTTTCTGGCCCAGAAATTGTAGTTATTGGCTGTTTGGGCAGTTTTTCCATCTCTCTCAACTTTCTGATTTAAAAGCTCACATTTGCAGTTGTTTCCCACCTTCCTGTAACTAGTCTAGTCCAGATACAGATTTGCTGTGTCCAGGACTGTTTGTAAGCTCCTGAGCCCCCCAAGCCTTTCTGTGTTGGAGGGAAGCATTTTAGCTTATCAGTGGGAGTGGTAAGCACTAGGTAACCTATCTACCTCATAAGGAGTGGTTCTGGCCCAGAAATTGTAGTTATTGGCCATTTGGGCAGTTTTTCCATCTCTCTCAATTTTCTGATTTAAAAGCCCACATTTGCACTTGTTTCCCCCCTTTCTTGTAACTAGTCTAGTCCAGATACAGATTTGCTGTATCCAGGACTGTTTGTAAGTTCCTGAGGCCCCCAAGCCTTTCTCTATTGGAGGGAAGCCTGCTAGCTTATCAGTGGGAGTGGTAAGCACTAGGTAACCTATCTACCAGATAAGGAGTGGTTTCTGGCCCAGAAATTGTAGTTATTGGCCATTTGGGCACTTTTTCCATCTCTTTCAACCTTGTGATTTAAAAGCTCACATTTCCACTTGTTTCTTTTCTGTAACTAGTCTAGTTCATAGGTTCATAGGTAGGTACTAGGCTATCGGCCCTAGGGCCCATACAAGCCTAGCCAAAAAAGGTACCCTGGCTTTCGCCACCCAAGAAATTTATTTTCCTGTGCCCCCATCGAGCAGAGCCACAGAAGTGATCCCCGGGGTGAATTTCCCATTTCCCATCCAATCATCAAGATTTTTCTTGAAGAGTGCTAATGAGGAGCTCTGTTTGACATAGATAGGTAGTCTGTTCCAGAGTATGGAAAGTCTCTGGGACAGGAATCTATCCCTCCAGCATGTTCTGTTTATTGTGGTGACAAGGTTTAGGTCCCTAGAGCGTGTAGCTCGGAGGGATTGGGATTTCTTTAAGTGGAGCATGTCCAACAGCTCTGGGTTTGACATAGCTTTGTATGTTAGGCAGAGATCTCCCCTGAGTAGGCGATATGCAATGGAGTAAAGCTGTAGTTTTTTGAGACAGTCTAAATAGGGCATCTGTTTGAGGCCAGTAATCCTCTTTGTGAGGTATTTCTGTGGTCTTTCCAGTTGTTGTAGATGTCTTGTGAGGTACATACCAAAAGAGGCGTTGTACTCTATAATGGGTCTAATGAGTTATGAGTAGAAGGGAACAATGACCTTTTTATTTCTGGATGAGAATCCTTTTGTGATGAGATGAGCCACGTAAAAGGATTTTCTGACCACTGTGGCGATGTGATTATCAAAGCAGATAATACTGTCCACCTGTGTCCCAAGGTCTCTTATCACATTTTTAGCATTATGTAGACTACCAGCTATGTGGTAGTTCATGGGTACAGAGTTTTTACCAAAGGGGATGACAATACACTTTTGGGCATTGAGCTTCAGGCCATGACTTTGACACCAGGTATCTGTCTCAGTGAGGCCCTTTTGTAGTTTGTCCACATCATTAGGAGTTTTGATTATGGCTCATAGTTTGCAGTCATCTGCAAAATTTGTTAGCCAAAGACCTTCTGTGTTGGCCTGCACTTCAGAAAAGTAGATACCAAACAGGAGAGGACCCAGGACTGAACACTTTGGTACTCCACTTGTCACTGGTCTGAAGTCAGATTTGGAATCCGCTACTTTCACAGTGTGGGTTCTGTCCATGAGCCAGTTGGCAACCCATCTTGTGACATAGGGATTTATACCTAGTTTAGTGAGCTTATCTATAATTCCAGAGTGTGGGGATGGTGTCAAAAGCCTTGGCGAGATCTAGATAAGCTGTGTGAACCATTTTACCCTCATCTATGGCTTTGGTGACTGCTTCAAAGAAGTCAATCAGGTTTAGGAGACATGGTCAGCCTTTTACAAATCCAAACTGGGTAGGGTCCAGAGTTTGGAGATTACCAATGTCATTGTTTATGAGTTCCATGATGATACGTTCCATGGCCTTGCAGAACAGGCTCGTCAGGCTAATGGGGCTTTAGTTCCCGGGGTCTGTCATGGCTCCCCCTTTGTGGAGTGGGATAAACTTCACGGTGCGCCATTCAGTGGGTACAAAGCCTGAGGTGAGGCAATGACTGAACATGGTACTTAGGTAGGGTGCCAGTTTATTCTGTAGTTTGTGTAGAATGCAGCCTGGGATATTGTCAGGGCCCATGGATGCTGTGTTCTTGGCTTTGGAGAGTGTGTTTTTTACCTGTGCAGCCATGATTATAGGAACTTTGCATTCTTCCGGTATAGAGATGGGCCCTCTAGGGGGTGAGAGGGGGGTAAAGTTAGCACTGAACCTATCTGCTAGGATGTTGGCAATATCAGCTGGTTCTGTATATTTAGTGCCATTGTGCTGTAACTCAGAGCAGATCTGAGTGTTCCCATTTAGATTCTTGACATAGCTATAGAATGCTTTGTGGTTGTCTTTAGAGTCAGTGGCAATTTTGTTTTCGTAACTAGCTTTGGAGGATTTTATGAGGGATTTCAGCTTCTTACTGAGGTTAACCAGGGAGTTCCTCCAGTCATGGGATTTTTTTTGCAACAGTTTCTTTCTTCTGTTGTAGAGTTTGTTTATGGCAGAGGACCACCAGACTGGCTTCCTTTTTTTGGAGGATAACATCTTGGTTCTGTTAGGGATAGCATGATCCATGCACTCGTGTAGTGCTTATAAAGTGCATTTTTGTAGGATTCGGCAGTTATACCTCTATTGTCCGTCTGCATGGGTGTCATGAAGTTTGCCACTTCTGTCTTAAGAAGTGTGAAGTTGGCTTTAGAGAAGTTATTTTATGATGGTTTCCCTAATTGGGGCTGGGGGTGGGATGTGGATGTCTAGGCTGATTAGCTTGTGGTCGGATCTGACCAACGAGGAATTGACCTCTGGTGTGGAACACCGGTTTCCCATGTTGGTAATGACCAGGTCTAGGATATTGCTGCCCCTGGTGGGGGTGTGAATAAGTTGATCCAAGGTGTTGGAATTTATGAATTCTAGAAAACATTGAGCAAAAGAGTTGGTACATGAGTAGTTTTCCCAGTTAATGGTGGGGTAGTTGAAATCGCCCATTATTAGGGTGTTGGGTTGCACCCTAATACTTTCCAGTATATCAAGAAATGAGGAGTGTGAATCCTGGGGCATGGTGGGGGGTCTGTAGCAAGCTACAATTTGGATTGTGGTCTTGCCCAGAGTTAGTTGCACTTGGATAATCTCGAATGCATTATGCTGTTCAACTAGCCTGGAGGTGTGGATATCCTTAATGAATATGGACACGCCTCTGCCTTTAGTGCTTCTTTCCAGGTTAGGTAGCTGAAAGGTGTGGTATGAATTGAAGCCTTGTACCGCAGTACAAGGACAAAATTATTGACTTTAACAGTTGGCAAAGCTTCTGGTGTCATTCTAAGCAGATCCAATATCTGTCTGCCTTGGACGACATGGTTGACAAACCATGATGCTTTGCCAGAGATGGCCTGCACCTGTCACCCCTGGGATTCCGGACACTGGCTAAGGCTCTTGATGCCCCTATAGTGCCTTTTTTAGGCAAGGCTCAAATGACAAATTCACCACTATAACAGGAACAGGCAAGAAAAAACTGAGGGTAATGCTACTCAATGTTAGAAGTCTAAATTTCAAAATGCACTCCCTCGAGGCACTCCTTAAAATGGAGAACATTGATATCTGTGCAGGGACTGAGACATGGTTCAAGGCTCCAGACAGCACCCCTGCATTACCAGGCTATAACTCTTACCACACTTTTCGGCCACCTAACCTGGACCAGAACACCAAAGGCAGAGGTGTGTCCATATTCATTAAGGATATCCACACCTCCAGGCTAGTTCTCAGCATAATGCATCTGAGGTTATCCAAGTTCAACTAACTCTGGGCAAAACTTCAATCCAAATTGTTGCTTTCTACAGATCCTCCACCATGCCCCAGGATTTCCACTCCTCTTTTCTTGATATACTGAAAAATATTAGGGTTCAACTAAATACCCTAATAATGGGCGATTTCAACTACCCCACCATTAACTGGGAAAACTACTCATGTACCAACTCCTTTAACACTTTCTGGAATTCATAAATTACAATACCCTGGATCAACTTATCCACACCTCCACCAGGGGCAACAATATCCTAGACCTAAAACTAACAGTAAACTAAAACAAACTTAGAACTCAAGTAGCGTGAAAGAAACCAATGAAAACCAAGCGGAGACAAAAGTTATAAAAAACAATTTACTCTTAGCGCTTTCGGTAAAACCAATGCTTCACCTTCTTCAGATAAAACATACATCAATTAAAACTCTTTATATACAACAAAATATAACACTTAACAATTAACTAATTAACAATCAGTATTTAACAGTCAACAATGCATCCAAATGTCCAAAATCAGCTGCTGAAAGACATTGGTATTAAAGATATAGTGCACATCTAAACAAATCTTTTTAGAGCCTACAACACCTGTATTGTAAAGCCTTTTACTAATACAAAAAATAAAGAAGTAAAAAACGTGTTAAAAGTAATATGTATAATAATGGATGATAAATACATGTAAATGCAAGTAAAGTTAAACTTTCAGAGGTACATTTTAAACAATAATTTATATGCATTAAATATCTAGACATTTCAGCGTCTCATAGATAAAAATTTGAGAACACATTTAATAGATAGTTGTTCATTCAAGCCAGGGGGTATATAAGCAACTGTCCTAATCTGCCACTCAAGCTCACCCATTTCTAAAAGGAGTTGCCAGGGGCCACCCCTTGAATCAGAACATCTACTATGCAAAACTACAAAACTAAAGTAATGGTCTTGGTACTCGAGAATATGTTTAGCCAAAGCGTTGTTTGTATCACTTTTACTAATGGCATAAACATGCTCGTAAATACGCTGGTTCAATTTTCTCTCAGTTTTGCCGATGTAAAAAGCAGTGCACTGATTACATATAGCGGCGTATATCACCCCTTTAGATTCACAATTGAATCTACTCCTAATAGCATATAATTTATCGTTGATCAAAACATCTTTAGTTACTCGAATGTTTTTACATTGTGCACAAGCCCCACACTTAAACATACCATGAGAGCCTGACCATTGTGGTTTCATCCTTTTTTCTAATAGGGCTTTAAGGTTAGGGCTTTATCCACCTGCTCAACACCTGTGACATACGGGCAATGAAACCCGACAAGGGTGGGGGGCTGATGTTGATGAATCACATTGACTATGTTGTTGCTATGAAAAAACATCTTGACTCTGATGTTTATAAGAGGGTTTCAATTAATGAATTAAATGCTGCTTATAGGAAAGTTAGAACCACACTAGAAGACTTATTTCTTGAGTCTCTTATTGACATTGATTTGCACCATATCTTTCAATCATAGCCCCAAGAATTCCAGCTTTTTTCGGAATTCCGAAATTACATAAGTCAATCTTAAACCCACCTTTTAGACCAATTGTAGAAGGATGTGGGTCTATAACTTACGCTTGTGCAAAACACATAGACAGTATACTGAAACCTTTGATTGATAAGGAAGTGCAGATCTGTAAAGACTCATGGGCTTTTTTGTGTAGTATAGATAAACTAGACTATCAAGCTGACTCATGCTTTGTGACTATAGACGTGAAAGATCTTTACACTGTTATTTCTCACAGCTTGGGTCTTGAATGGACTAGGGACTTTTTGTTTGCAAGGAAAGTTCCAGATAACACCATTTATATAGTGGAAACTTTATTAGAACTAATTCTTTCTTATAATTTTGTAGCATTTGAAGGTGATATCTTTTTACAAACATCAGGTGTGGCAATGCGCTCCCCTTGTGGAGGGAGCTTTGCCAACATTGTCATGGCACAATGGGAGAATAACTTGCTTTTTCCAGATTCACTATTTAGAGAACATGTCTCCTGGTACACTTGGTACCAGGATGACATGTTCCTTATGTGGAAAGGCCCAAAAGAAGGGGTTCCTTTGTTTATTTCTGAGATTGTAAAATTGACTAACGTTTTGGATTTCACTTACCACATAGATGAGAATAGCATTAGCTATTTGGACATTTTATTATACAAAGATGGCCCCAACCTTAAATATAAGAGTAAAATTTATAGAAAACCTACCTACTCCAATGCTCTCTTGCATTATGACAGCTGCCATCCCTTTCACCAAAAGAAAGCTGTTGTGAAAGGACAAATGGTAAGAGCAGCTAGAATGGTCACAGATTTTTGTGACTTTTTAGCAGAATGTCAGAACTTAGAAAAAATGTTTATTAATAGAGGGTATCCAGTTAATCTAATTGTCAACATTAAGGAGGACGTAGTGGTTAAAAGACAGGAGGGCCACTTTAAACTGTTATTGGGAGCCCCTTTCTTTGAAGTAACACCAATAATCAATGAACAGGTTTCTGAAGCTCCCCCTTTTAACAATAAAGTTTTTCATACCAACTTTCTATGTACCTTCTCAGTAGATCATGTTTACATTAGGCAACTATTAAACAAAAATTGGAGGGTGGTCATTGAGGACCCTGTTTTGAGTAGAAAGTTGGGTCAGCAACCCAAGATCACTTACAGGATGAATTTAAACCTTAAAGCCCTATTAGAAAAAAGGATGAAACCACAACGGTCAGGCTCTCATGGTATGTTTAAGTGTGGGGCTTGTGCCCAATGTAAAAACATTCGAGTAACTAAAGATGTTTTGATCAACGATAAATTATACGCTATTAGGAGTAGATTCAATTGTGAATCTAAAGGGGTGATATACGCCGCTATATGTTATCAGTGCACTGCTTTTTACATCGGCAAAACTGAGAGAAAATTGAAACAGCGTATTTACGAGCATGTTTATGCCATTAGTAAAAGTGATACAAACAACGCTTTGGCTAAACATATTCTCGAGTACCAAGACCATTACTTTAATTTTGTAGTTTTGCATAGTAGAAGCACTGATTTGAGGGGTGGCCCCTGGCAACTAATTTTGGAATTAGATGAACTTGAGTGGCAGATGAGGACAGTTGCTTATATACCTCCTGGTCCGAACGAACAAATATCTATTAAATGCGTTCTCAAATTATTATCTATGAGACGCTGAAATGTCTAGATATTTAATGCATATAAATTATTGTTTAAAATGTACCTCTGAAAGTTTAACTTTACTTGCATTTACATATATTTATCATCCATTATTATACATATTACTTTTAACACGTTTTTTACTTCTTTATTTTTTGTATTAGTAAAAGGCTTTACAATACAGGTGTTGTAGGCTCTAAAAAGATTTGTTTAGATGTGCACTATATCTTTAATACCAATGTCTTTCAGCAGCTGATTTTGGACATTTGGATGCATTGTTGACTGTTAAATACTGATTGTTAATTAGTTAATTATTAAGTGTTATATTTTGTTGTATATAAAGAGTTTTAATTGATGTATGTTTTATCTGAAAAAGGTGAAGCATTGGTTTTACCGAAAGCGCTAAGAGTAAATTGTTTTTTATAACTTATGTCTCCGCTTGGTTTTCATTGGTTTCTTTCACGCTACTTGAGTTCTAAATATCCTAGACCTAGTCATTACCAACATGAGTGACCAGTGTTCTACACCTGAAGTCAACTCCTCGTTGGTCAGATCCGACCGTAAGCTAATCACCCTAGATATCCACATCCCGCCTTCACCCCCCATTAAGGAAACCACAGTAAAACGATTCTCCAAAGCCAACTTCATGCTTCTTAAGACAGAAGTGGTGAACTTCATGACACCCATGCAGATGGACAATACAGTTATGACTGCTGAATCATACACAAATGCACTCTATAAGCACTTACACGAGTGCATGGATTGTGCTATCCCAAACAGAACCAAGACGCTATCCTCAAAAAAACAAAAGGAAGCTAATCTGGTGGTCCCCTACCACAGACAAACTCTACAACAGAAGGAAGAAACTGTTGCAAAAGAGAGTAAAATCCCATGAGTGGAGGAGCTCCCTGGTTAGTCTCAGTAAAAAGCTGAGATCACTTATAAGATCCTCCTAAGCTAGATACGAAAACAAAATCATCACTGATTCTAGGGACAACCACAAAGCATTCTATAGCTTTGTCAAGAATCTCAATGGCAACACCCAGATCTACTCTGAGTTACAGCACAATGGCATGAAAATTACAGAACCAACTGATATTGCCAATATCCTGACAGATAGGTTCAATACCCCCTCTCACCCCATAAAGGGCCCATAGCTATACAGGAAGAATGCAGATTCCCTGTAATCACATCTATGCAGGTAAAATATGCAGTCTCTAAAGCAAAAAACACAGCATCCATGGGACCAGACAACATCCCAGGCTTTGTTTTACACAAAGTTCAGAACGAACTGGCTCCCCACCTAAGCACCATGTTCAATCATAGCCTCACATCAGGCTTTGTGCTCACTGATCGGCGCACAGCAAAAGTTGTCCCACTCCACAAAGGGGGAGCTACCACTGATCCCAGGAACTATTGCCCTATTAACCTGACGAGCCTGGTCTGTAAGGCCATGGAACATATCATCATGGAACTCATAAACAAAGACATTGGTAACCTCCAACTCTGGACCCCACCCTGTTCGGCTTTGTGAAATGTAGATTATGCCTACTGAACCTGATTGACTTCTTTGAGGCAGTCACCAAAGCCATAGATGAGGGTAAGGGTAAGGTAGTTCACACAGCCTATCTTGACCTTGCCAAGGCTTTCAACCCCATCCCCATTCTGGAAATATAGCTAAACTCACTAAACTAGGTATAAATCCTTACATCACAAGATGGGTTGCCAACTGGCTCACTGACAGAACCCCAAAACTCCAACTTTACTCCATAGCATATCGCCTACTTCAAGGTGATCTCTGCCTAACATATAAAGCTTTGTCAAACTCAGAGCTTTTGGACATGCTACACCTGAATAAATCCTAATCCCTCTGAGCTACATGCTCTAGGGACCAAAACCTTGTCACCACAATAAACAGGACATGCTGGAGGGATAGATTTCTGTCCCAGAGAGTTACCATACTCTGGAACAAGCTACCTATCTATGTCAAGCAAAGTTCCTCATTAGCACTCTTCAAGAAAAATCTTGATGAGTGGATGGGAAATAGGAAATACACCCCGGGGATCACTTCTGTAGCTCTGCTTGACAGGGACACAGGACAATAACTTTCTTCTGTGGCATAAGCCAGGGAACCTTGTTAGCTAGGCTTACTTAGGCCCTTGGGCCAATAGCCTAGTACCTACCTATAAACCTATGAACCTATGAACATATGATCCACACAGCAGGACAGTATCTAGACATCTGGACAGTGGAGAGATATGACTGCAGTCATGTAACAGAATGGAAAAATTTGTGACAGCTGCCAACCATGTCACCCAGCACCTTCTGAACCACAGTAAGACCAACACGACACTAACCCAAATCAGCTCTGGGCAATTACCCATGTATATCCAAATATATCATGCACTACAGGGATGGAACTCTAGGGAAAAGCAGATAGTGGTGCATAAATGTCTACCCACAACCATTTTCACCACAGTCACAGCAACATACCAGTACCCCAAATGAACTCTAGAATAGAACGACTGTTTGAACGAACATATCCTGATTCCCAGTCACACACTACACTGACATATATTGGCCCAACTCACAGTGTACTGGGAATCCTGTGGTGATACAGGTCATTTCTCAGTCTGCTCCTATAACCATACACACCTGATAGACCACCAGCAGCCATAGCAGCATGCACAGTCATATAGAAAAAGGATCTGTGACACTAACATCTGCTACTTTCCCTACTCAGCCAAACAAACATCTACACACAACACTGCTACACAATCTTGGCAGTCACTTCACAATGGCCAGACATACATAACTCTCATATGTACAGATTTCCACATAATGTCCAGGGTGTGAGACCATATTCATGGCCACTGTTGCATACCACTTCCAGGAGTTTGCTAAGTCAATGGGATGATACCTTGAGTGCAGTGACTAAATAATGATATCACATACCTCTGACCCTCTTACTGCAAAACATCTGGTCAAAACATGACATATTGGGGGCCAGAAAGAGGGACATATCTCACATAATGGTGTTACAAACTGAAACAGTTGCCAGTGTCACAGGTTTTGTTGTAACATAACATCCCTGAAGGATATGATGTCTGAAACACCAATGGATATCAACAGTTACTGACTACAATCCTCACATTATCTTACTGCTTCCACAAAAACAGACATTGTCTGAGGAACAGATCAAACATAACAGGCAAACCTCTGGGCAGTCTGTGGACATCAGGACAGTTGAGAGGCATGTTGGAGACATATCACTGTCAGACGTCAAGTCACGCAGAAAATGCATATGCAGAAGGACCCTGTTAAACTAGCAACACTTTATATGTATAACAGCACTACTGACTTACAATCTGTATCCAGTTTTGCAGCTCTGTTCCCCATGTTGCTGGGCTGTCTCCACATGTACTATCCTGAGAGGTATTCCTACGTACTGTCTGTGAACCTGTAGCCCCCACACCTCCATAATGTCCTCCACACAGGCAAGGAAACGGGGCAAGGCACGCATGAAGGCTGTAATTATATCACTGTGTTGCTATGGTATTGGCAAATGGAAAGACAACACAGCTGCTCTGGATGCAAGTAGCAAGTGAGAGACACAGATTTGTCCACAGGCCATCACCTGCTCATCAGCAGTACCTATAAAAGGCAAGCTGCTGCCTATGCAACACAGGTCTAAACCCATCTACACAAAGACAGACTGCGACTACACAAACATA
Source organism: Protopterus annectens (assembly GCF_019279795.1). Taxonomy (NCBI): domain Eukaryota; kingdom Metazoa; phylum Chordata; order Ceratodontiformes; family Protopteridae; genus Protopterus; species Protopterus annectens. Next base: position 1,399,515,659 of record NC_056735.1, read on the forward strand.
ACCATTTGCATTTTTGTGAGGAAACTCCTGAGCATTATAACAGGTATGTCAATCATGTAAGCTTGTAATGAAATGCAGAAGGGGATGCAATGATATCAAATGGGACATTAAGCACTAGGCCACACCAAGACCTGCTGGACTCACATACTGCTGTCCAGCACCTATGGCCATTTCCACTTGCCCTGCCTGCATTGACATGGAGCACATCTCTGGCCCCTGAGTCACCCCAGCAAAGGTCAGCTCATGTATAACTATTAATGGAGTCTCTGTTGTCCAATACCGAGTGTGTCACTGGTAGACCAGCTACCTGGGATGTTGTCATTATTCATATGTCACCTGTGAATGCTACTCTGATACATATGCTTGTCTTACAAATATAAGAGATGTACACAGGGTATGTGCATACTACACAACAGGTGCAGATATGTGTGTTGAACTGTATGTGATATACTGAGCCCATGCCTGACAACTGTCCAGAGTTTTGCAGACTGACTACCTATCTGCCTCATATTTGTAGTCAATGCCTCAGACAGTTGTGCATTGTGTGGCACATCACTGGCAACCCATTAAAGACTGAAGTCATAACAAATTAATTTCATTATCAAATGTCATATCCTGTAGAGTACACCTATGAATGTGACACCATCTTGCTGGCAACTAAGTATGTTTCAGCTAGATTCATAAAGTGATACTATTTACTGACCTTTGCCCACCACTGATGTGTGCCTTTGTGCAGATGTCTTACTCTAACAAGAGCTATGTGTCATATCATGAAACCCATGTCAATGCAAGCGTACCTTGTCCTGTAGGATGCTGACATTAGTGCAGTCACTGACACATGCTTTATAGCTGTGGAGAGCACACCAGCTTTGCCAGGTCGCCCATCCCATCATACGTTTAGACCCCAAAATGGAGGCCCACAAAGCCACAGGAGGTGGAGTGTTGAACATTAGCATGCACGTACAAACCTTCAGGCTGGCCAAACAGTGTGACACATGGGTGACATCCCAAGTGCAGTTAACAGTTGACAAAACACCTACTCATTATGTGGAGGGACATTGGCAACATCAAAATGCCTGGGCCCATACACCATGGTATTGTTAAAGGGAGATCAGACCTGTTAAACCTGACTGACCTCTCTGCTGTGATCAACAAACACAGGGATGAGGGGAAGATTGTGAACAATGCCTACCTTCACCTAGCCCAATCCTCTCACACTAATCCCCAGGTTCGACAGGATACATATGCCTACATAGCTAGGCACCAACCTGTAGGTTTCCAGATGGGTAGCTAACTGGCCTAATGACAGTACCCATTCAGTCAAAGTAGTAAAACCCACATCTAATAGTAGATTCATCCACAACAGTGTACCCAACGATCGGTCTGGGGGCCTCTACTGTTTGAGATATATGTATTTGAGGTATAGGACAAAAACAGTGGTCTGTGGCTGACCAGGTATATGGATGCTTGCAAGCTGCCCACTGTCTTAAATTGCAATCAGGTGTGAGGTGACTTGTGCACTGAGGTTGGTAGCAACCCATTGTACAGAAGGCTGCCCTGGATACCACCCTATCTCAATTCAAAATGCCACTCAAGGAGTATTTCAAGTCTCAATGGATATGTCCCTGCTCCAAGCCTGACTAAATCTTTATGCATACTGGTGTATCTATCCTATGTCTGTAAGTGCTACTCAAATATCTTTGTTAAGCCAGTTTAGAAGATTGTTAGACTGTATAAATTTAAATGTACTAGAATAAGTGGTATATTTCCATAAATTTAACTAGACTGTAAAATGTTTTATATTTGTATTATGTTATGAGTACTCATGTTTGACATGACATTGTAATGATTGTATATATATATATATATACCTTTGAAGCTTTTCTCCCCGGACATCCACTGAAAATGGACATGTATCCAGTTGGACTATCCCGGGCAACACATGTAAAATAAATAATTATTATTCATATACTACGGGTGTGTTTTTACCAAACCTAATGTTGGCACATGTGTTACATTATTGTCCATATTATTAATTGGTTCCATGTTAACATACCTTGTTTAAATATCATTGTTGGTGACCTGTTGCTGTCATTGTTACTGGCATGCTGTTACAATGCTTGCTGTTGTTCCAGTTATGCATGTGTTCTGTTTACTATGCAACTGTTTTACTTCTGTTGTTTTGGGTTAATTTGGACACCCATGCATGCCTTTAAAACTAATATTGACATGTTTTGTTTATGGCTAACCAATATATCTTGGAAAACCTCAACATCATAGTAAATTTGGGAAGGCCAATCCCAGTGGATCCACCTATCCCACCCCATCCAGCCATGGCACTGGGCCCCAGCATGTCTGGGATCCACCTTGGAAGTTCATCTTCTGCAGGCCGTGCACCACCTGGCATGGGCGTGGAGATGAGCCCATCATCCATCATCAGTTCTGGGGTATGGTGTGCAGTGTCCTCTGCTTAGAGCTGGGTGGCCAGCAGTGCCAGATGGAGGGCTGCCTGATGCACCTTAAGGAGCAGGCTTCCCCTCTTGTCCAGCACCCAGCACAGCCACCACTGGGGCTGTGAAGGTGCAGTCATGACTGCCTGCAGGTGGGGAAGTCAGTCCCACTGCATCTGTATGGGGGCTCATGGGCCTCTGATTCCCAGCCACCCTCTACATCAAAGGTGTTTACTCCCCACATGTGTCATACATCACCCCTGTCTATTGTCTTGTCTGTCTTGACTGTCTCCCTACCCAACCTACCTACCCGGATGTACCTACAATCCTTCCTCAATGTTCCCACTAGCACCTTAAGAAAAAAACAAGGCATCTGTCCCCCAAAAAAATATTACCCCATACATAGCTGTCCATTTTGCATAGGTGTCCTCGGAACACATCATATCTGATCCAGTTGGCTTGACAACAGATTTCTCTTGTCCTCAACCCTCTCTCTGGGGTTTGAGTGTCCAATTTCAGTTCCAAATTCTGTACAAATGCAGAGCTGTTGCTGTATAAGAAATGGACAGCTATGGACCTTCCCTACACCCATCCTGCACATCCCTAGCTACTTTTCATATTGTTTTTCCCTCTGCGTGCCCCTATCTCACCACTTTCCTATAACCCCTTTTTCTTTTCTTTTAAAGGAATTAGTGGGGGTGTAAGTGGGAGTAGACAGGAGTAAGTGTGTTTGTGCGATGCTAAATGAAGCCAAAACAGATTAAGCATCTGTATAGTTAACTGTATGTTGACATTGCTTAGTGTCACACAAACCTGTGTAAACCAACTTAAAGCCACTTAAAACTGCTTTAATCACTCAGTCTCCATCAGCCACTGTTCTGCCTAGCAACAAAATAATCAGACCTGCCATGTCTCTAACCCAGGACCGTGTACACTATAGTCAGAGCAATGTACCACTACACCAGTTGAGCTGTAAAAATTTATGATGCTTTTTCAAACATATTATTCAGTAAAGTCATTCAAAAGTAGGGAAAAAGCTCTGTGGAATCACTCAGGTTTTGTATGTATACAGATATATATATATATATATATATATATATATATATATATATATATATATATATATATATATATATCCAAAAGACAAGCAGAACAACAAATCCAACCAAATAACTGAAAGCTGCTGGTGAGGGAAAGAAAACGGACAACTCAATCTTGTTTTTAACATTTTCGTTCAATTTAATACCACTGAACTTCATCAGAAACACACCCAAAAATATCACAGAGTTTAAATACCTTTCAAAATGATCACATGTAATTGTCAACCAATGAAAAAACATGTTCAATTCCATCTGATAAATGACAAGTAATAATAATAATATTGACGTTATAAACAGTGTATGTGTGTATATTTCTGTATATATGTGCTTATCTGCACTCACATTCAAAATAATGAATTTGTATACATATAAAAAATTCATAAATTTAAAACACGTACTAAAATTCTTGTGCCTGTAAAAAGCATTTGATGTTGATCATGTCGTTAAGACCTGGAAGCTGGTCAGCACTTAACATGATCTGCCAAATTGCTTCACGACACTCCAACAATATTTTAAAATTACCACTGAATAGTTCATTGTTTACCCTCTCCAATACTGAAAAGGAAAACTTTTTAAATGAAGAACAATTCAATGAATGTCTAGCTAATGCGTTCGATATGTCCAATTTTTATTTCCAATTTTTAGTTACAAAAAAGTATGTAACATTAAGATGATTTTAGTGAGAGGATCCAGAGATTCAAAGTTCACTTGTAATTCAATTTTAGGTACTTTTCCTTGTTTATCATGTAAACAATACAGATTTATCAGCGGAACATCTACCATTATTTTAAAACACAACAATAGGATCATAACAGTGAAGGGACACTACACTTGTAAAACTACTAACATAGTTTATTTAGCTCAATGTAATTCATGTGAGCATTTTTATATTGGCAAAACTATACATGCATTGAACAAACGTATTTATGAGCATAATTTGACCATAAAGAAAAAAGACATGTCAAACGCATTAGCTAGACATTCATTGAATAGATGTGTGTATGTAGTAAAACCGTGAAATTCAAAACCTCTGGTATTCGAGGTTTTGAATTTCGCAGTTTTTAGTTTTCGTTGTTTTGTGGATTTAACTTCTTGGGCTCGAGATACTGAAATTCAAGATTTCAGTATTTCGAGCTTCTGAAGTGAATCCATATATGTATATATATATATGTACATAACATGTAGTGCAGTCATACCTCAAAACCATACCTCTCAATTTCTTAGTGTAAGACATCTATGCAAAAGCTGTCAAAATGGAGGGGGGGGCAAATGTTAAATATGGTTGACATCAGCAGTCCTTGTAAAGTGGACAATGGTAGGTGTAATGGGTGGAACACACCTCAGATTGATAAAACCCACACCCCCAGAGGATATTGTGTTGACTAAACACGCAGAGACTACTGTTCTCATACACACAGTCTCTCTCACACACACACACACACACACACACACACACACACACACACACACACACACACACACACACACACACACACACACACACACACACACACACACACACACACACACACACACACACACACACACACACACACACACACACACGATCACATTTGCCAGTGTTGGTTTTGGAACCCCTACCCATCTAGTTAGTGGTACTACAGTGTTATGCAGTTATCGCAGGTGGCATGGAACTAATAGTGTGATGAGTGTTCCCAGGTTCCTGTAAAGTGAATAACATCACATGCCCTTGTAATGTATGCAAATGGGGGTGTACTGGGTGTGGAAGGACTCATTAGACTGTCACCTATGAGTCTACACACTCACAAACACTGCTATACACACCAATGCACACACAGTTGTCAGTACTGACATTAGCAGCCCTGCCTATCATGTTATTCATTCCATACTGTTACATAGCTGTTGCATGCAGCACGGGGCTTATAGAGCTGAAGAGTGTCCACAAATACCGCTACTGTGGATGTGAACAGCGGCCTTTGTAAAGTTGACCTTGGGATGTGTAATGGGAGTACCATGGCCTAAAATTGTAAACCATGGCCACCCAATGGATATAGTTCTCACTCAAACACACACACTCAAAATAATGTTCACACACTCACACACATTTGTTAGGATTGAAAATAGAATCTCTAACTATGTAGTCATTGCTACTACAGTGTTATGCATTTATCGCATGTGCCCCAAACATACAGGGTGAAGAGTGTCCCAAGGTAATTCCAAGGTAAACAGCATCACCAGGCCTTGTAAATTATGGCAATGGGTGATATTCTGGATGAGAATGGACCCAAAATACTTGTCCTACAGTTATACACACTTACACACACAAATACACTCATACACACATTTGCCAGGACTGCGATTAGGAGCCCTGCCTTTCTTGTTTGTCAGTCCATACTGTTACATAGTCCCTGCCCATGGCACAGGGCTTATTGGGCTGAAGAGTGTCAACAGATACCTCTATGGTTGATGAAGACAGCGGGCCTTGTAAAGTGGACCTTGGGATGTGTGCTGGGAGTACCATGGCCTAAAAATGTAAATCCCATCCCCCAATGGATATAGTTCTCACTCAAACACATGATACAGTTCTCACACAAACATTTGCCAGGACTGAGATTTGAACACCTACCTATCTAGTTATTACTAATACAGTGTTATGCATTTATTGCACGAGCCACAGAGCTTATAGTGTGAAGAGTGTCCCACAGTTTTTCTAAGGTGAACAACATCACCAGCCCTTGTAAAGTATGGCAATGGGGAGTGTACTGGGAGAGTGAGAACTCAAAATGCTGTAGCCTACAAATATACACACTTACACACATATTTGCTAGGACTCAGATTAGAGCTCCTACCTATGTAGTCATTGGTACTTTAGTGCTATGCAGTTACCACATGCACCATTTAGCTTCTAGGGTGAAAAGTGTCCCAAGGTACCTATATAGTAAATAACATCACCAGCCCTTGTAAAGTATGGCAATGGTAGGTTTACTGGGAGAGAAGGGCCTCAAACTATTTTCACCCATATGTTTACACACTCACAAACACTTTTATACACACTAATTTGCACGCACACACACACACACACACACACACACACACACACACACACACACACACACACACACACAGACATATGTTTGCCAGTCCTGAGATCCATAGGGTCATAGATTCATAGGCATTTACTAGGCGAATGGCCATGTAGCCTTTACAAGCCTAGCCCATAGGATTACCCTGGCATTGTGCCACCTGACAATAGTCCCCAGTGTGTCTAACAAGTATAGCTACTGGAGTGATCCTGGGGTGGGATTTCTATTCCACATCCACTCATCCAGATTTCTCTTGAAGAGAGCCAGTGAGGTGCTCTGCTTGACATGTATGTGATGTCTATTTCATAGCATGGGCAGTCTCTGGGTTATAAACCTGTCCCTCCAGCATGTTCTGTTGATTGTGGAAATGGGGTTGAGGTCTCTGGGACATGTGGTTCAGATGGACTGGGGTCTTTAGCTGTATCATTCCTGACAGAGCTGGGTCAGACATGGCTTTATAAGTCAGGCAGAGAATGCCTCTAAGTAGACAATATGAGAAAGAGAGTAGTTTGAGTTATTGGAGTCTGTCAATATAGGACAAGTGTTTAAGGCCTAGGATTCTCTTTGTGAGGTACTTTTGCAGCCTTTCCAGTTTTTGCAGGTGTCCAGTGAGGTACATGCCAAATGGGCCATTGTACTTGTTGATTGGCCTAATGAGGGGAGAGTATAGGGAGACAATGACCTCTTTCTTCCTGGATGCAACACCATTAGTAATGAGATGTGCCACATAGAAGGACTTTCTGAACACAACGGCACTGTGGTGGTCAACGGAGAGCTCACTGTCAACCTGTGTTCCCAGTTCTCTTATAATGACTTCAGGTTTCAGTGGACTACCATCGATGTAGTGATTCATGGGAACCATGTTTTTCCCAAACGGGATTTCGGCACATTTTCTGGCATTGAGTTAAAGTCCAGGGTTCTGACACCAGTCATAGGTCTCAGTGTGGTCTTTCTGCAGGATGTCAAGATCATGTGAGGAGGTAATAATACAGGTACCTCTACAGTGGATGGCAGCAATGGGCCTTGTAATGTGGACATTGGGATGTGTACTGGGGGACCACAGCAAGAAATTGCAAAACCCACCCCCAATGGATATGGCTCTCACCCAAACACACCCCCACAAGATACTGTTCTTGCACAGATACATATTTGCTACTACTGACATTAGAACCTCTACCTATCTAGTTATTGCTAATACAGTATTATGCATTTATTGCATGCACCATGGAGCTTATAGGGTGAAGGGTGGCCCAAGATACTTCTAAGGTGAGGAACATCACTGGCCCTTGTAAAGTATGGCAATAGGTGATGTACTGGGTGTGAGAGGCCACAAAATACTTTAACCTACACATAGACACACTTACACACACAAATACACTCAGATACACACTTGCCAGGACTGAGATTAGAACCTCTAACTAACTAGTTATTTGTATTATAGTGTTATGCAATTATTGCACACACCACAAAGCTTGTAGGGCTGTGGGGTGCTCCAAGATACTTCTAAGGTAACTGACATCAGCAGGACTGCTAAAGTAGGCAATGGGAAGTGTACTGAGTGTGAATGGGCTCAAAATCATTAACCTACAGACACATGCACACACACACACACACACACACACACACACACACACACACACACACACACACACACAAACTTTTACACTCACCAGGAATGAGATTAGAACCCCTACCTAACTAGTTATTTGTACTATAATGTTACGCAATTATTGCACGCACCACAGAGCTTACAAGGAAGAGGCCAGTCCAACAGTACTTCTACAGTGAATGACAGCAGATCTTGTGAAGTAGGGCAATGGGAGGTGTACTGCATGGGAATGGACTAAAACACTTATTCACACACACACACACACACACACACACACACACACACACACACACACACACACACACACACGCACACACGCACACACACACACACACACACACACACACACACACACACACACACACACCACATACAACCACTGTTATATATGCCAGGACTGTGATCAGAACCCCTACCTATCTAGTTATTTGTATGTCAGTGTTACGCAGTTATCACATGTGCTATAGAGCTTACAGAAGTGAAGCCAATCCAAAGGTACTTCTAAGGTGAATGACATTAATAGATCGTGTAAAGTAGGGAAATGGGAAGTGTACTAGGTGGGTAAGGCATCATAATACTTAGCACAACACCACCACACTAAAATAAATGAACTAGGATACGAATGAAGTACAAACCATTCTGAAGAAAATATTTTAATTCTAGCATCTCAGTGAAAACACCTTCTCGGAATACAAATTACACAAAACACTTCACTTATATACATAATGTGTACCGATTAACACATAATTAATTCATTAAAAAATCATTGCCTTAAAGCAAATTTCTCCAATTTAGTTCTCCATTAAGTCTCATAGGGACCAGTGTATTGAACATCAAAATATAAATACTTTCTTTGTACAAGAATTTATCCTTCAATACATTGTCACTCATACAAAAACAATTAATTTGTTCCAAAATGCTCCCCTTCAGTTATGAATAATCATTGTTATGCATCTTCATAAAATGAGTAGCAATCATTTTTCTTGTTTACAATTTTTATGTCCCTAATATGTTCCATAAATCATACATGGAACATGCTATTGGTTTCCCCCACATAAAACATGTGACAGGGGCAGGTTAAAATATAAACTACCCCCTTAGATTCACATGAAAATCTGTCTCTGGGTGTAAAAGAAACATTATTAATACACCCAAAACAGTTAATATGTGGGTAAACCTGACACCTCCCACATTTAAATGTGCCCGTTTATGCCGAGAATCTAGGTAGCGCTAGATCTGCTAGAGCAAATAGTCCATGGACTAACATGCCCTTTATACTCCTACCTCTAATATAAGACCAAGAGGAATACCTTGGTAACACTTTTGCCAGAAATTTATTTTATATTAAAAATTTCCAATAATGTTCCAGCATCTTAATTATCTCTTTACTTTTAATATTGTACATAGAGACAAAGTAAATCTGTTGCATTTGATTTATATTTGAAGTACCCCTGTCAGAAACGTCCTTGTTTCTTTTTGCTCTAAGATTTCCCTCCTTATTGCACACCTTATGTATTGCCTCTTCTACCATAGCAGGGCTATAGCCTCTATTAATAAACATGTCTGCCAATTTACTTATTTAATTTTTTTAAATATCTTCTTTGTTACATATTCTTGATAGTCTCAAAAATTCATTATAAGGGAGGGCAATTATTGTATGGGGCGGATGGCAACTAGATGCATGTAAAAATTGACTACCATCAACAAATGTTCTATGTATCCCCATCACAATTGTGCCATCCTCCATACTTTCCAACTCTAAATCCAAAAAATGCACTTTACTTCCCTGTTGTAAACCATCAAAACAGAGATCAAATGGATTATGGTGCATATATACCACAAATTTATCATCTTTCTCTGACCCTCCTTCACATATAAAAATTAAATTGTCTATGTAACGAAAATAATATTTAACATGTTGTTTCATAAACTCTTGTTTGAATAAAAACATTATTTCAAAAAATTACATAAAAAGGTTGGCGTACACGGGGGCAAATGGCGCCCCCATGGCAGTACCCTGCTTCTGTCTATATATTTGATCATTGTAAAGAAAAAATTGTTTTGTAAACAAAAATCTATCATCTCTAATATAAAGGCAGAAAGAGGATTGTCTCCCAAAAAATGTGAAAAGCAGATAAACCATCACTATGTTTAATGGATGTATAATGGCTTTTCACATCTAAAACAATCCAATACATCTCTCTATTCCACTTAATATTGTCAATCTTTGCTAAAAATCAAAACTATCCTGTATATAAGACAGTGTCTTCTTTACATAAGGAAGCAATATTTCATGTAACAGCAATCCCATACTGTGTAGAAAATAATTATAAGCCAACACTATTGGTCTTCTTGGAGGTTCCCTTAAATTTTTATGAATTTTGGGCAAACAAAAACAAACAGCTAGCTCATTATTATTACTAGTCAGTTTAGCGTCTACATCCTTCTTGGAAAAATGGCCAAGACATAAACCTCTCTGTAACAGCTTTTCATACTTGTCCATTGCTCTATTACGATACATTTTTTCTCTATCCTCGTATACTTCATGATTATTTAAATGTTCCATGCACATTCTATGATATTGCATAGCATTCATTACAACAATCCGATTGCCTTTGTCTGCTGGTTTAATTACTAATTATTTTTTATTTTGTAACTCTAATATTGTCTTACATTCCTTATAAGTTAAATTATAATCGACAGATTTTTTATTCTCAGACACCTCCTCACAAATATTCTTTCCCTCATAGTTAACTATTGAGTTAAAGTGGGAGAAGTTCTTGTTTTAGAAGGGAAGCATAAACTTGTTGGTAGTAGGAATGCTGGAAGTATTCAGTAAACAGTATGCATTTAAACTTAACATATCATCATCACATAACTGCTCACTTTCTTCATTGCATGAAAAAAACTTTCATCTGAAAATTGTTCAATCACATCTCTCTCCACTATCTAAATGCATTTTATTAAAGAAGAAACATTTTAAATGTAATTTGCATATAAACTTCAAAACCTCTTGTTTAAAAAGATGAGTATGTGGTAAAATGGTAGGGATAAACTTTAAACCCAAGTTTAAAACTGTAAATTGTTCCTGTGTCAAATCACAACCAGATAGATTCACCACATTACTAACAACATCATTGTTACATAAATAAGAGCTTCTCAAATTTATCACACAACTCTCTCTTCTCCACCGGAATGGTGGTTAACGTTTGCCCCACCGCCATAAATGGATTTACTATGCATTTGGCTCTCTCATTAACAAACACATCAAAAAGTGGTCCAACATTTTTACTCACGGTTCTGTTTTCTTGAGTTAGACCTGTAGCACTATGAGGGTTATTGATGTAATGTTCCATTGTTCTTTGAGATCCCACAAGGGATCCTAACCCACCAACTGCTCCCAATGAAGAGGTGAATTAATCTCTCAGTAGATGAGGTGTATCTACATTCAGATCCGAAGACATAGCAAGCTGTAGCACAGTGTTAATTGGTACACCTTGTGGATATAAGTGAAGTGTTTTGTGTAATTTGTATTCCGAGAAGGTGTTTTCACCGAGAAGCAAGAATTAAAATATTTTCTACAGAGTGGTTTGTACTTCATTCGTATCCTAGCTGTTCATTTATCATAATGCTTAGACCTACAGACACACCACACACACAAAAGTATTTGAAGTGATATTCCAATCCCCACCTCAGTACCATTAGACAATAAATCTCATCTTCATGCTGGCACGTGCCAGTGGTTACAACTGGTATGCAACTGTTTGCAGCAGGACATCACTCTATGCCATTCAGGGTATCCCTGTGTATGACTCACTCTGTGTGTGTATCTCCCTGTGTGTCTCACTCTATCACTGTCTGTCCATCTCTTCCCCATGTCTATGTGTGTGTATGCTTGACATGTTGTAATATGTTGCCCATATATATGTGTGTATATCACACGCAACAGATGAAGATATACCACATATGTGCCACCTACAGCTGGCTGTGGGTAATCCTGTCTGATGGGTGTGTGTGGAGACAGTTAGGTTTATATAGCTGTGTGTATGCAAAGATAATTGCACAATACAGAGATATAGAGTCAGATGTGGTTTCAGACATGGGCTTCACTAAGTGTAGGAGCATGCTCTGTATGACCTTTTATAGTAAGTGTGGGAATCCATTCCAGGGATAGTTCTAGTCCAGGGTGTAGTGTGCTACAGCCATACCTTGCAACCTGTCTGTGCAAGATATCTGGAGATAGGCTGCTAGTATGGGGAAACAATGGGCCAAACATAGGGCGGTACTGTAACTATTGCTCTTATCAATGTATGAGTTGCTTGAGTTACAGGGTTTGTTTTAGCAGACATTTTATGACATATGTAATGTTTGACACTGTATTGCATTGTGTCATTACCTACTGACAGATATAATCGGATCATCACAGTTATTTACCAGAGAAATACAAGATGGATGATGCACAGACCTATATTATGAGGTAAAAGCTAGATCTTCTTGCACAATCCGGCCAGTTGGGAGGTGTGGCTACAGCCGATTGATGAAGCTGTGTAAAAGGTCCAGCACCTTGGTGATATGCTGGCTGGGGATCTCCTCATTGTGCAGTATTCTTCTTACCTGAAAGGTTATATCCTGGTTTGGCCATACGTGTCAACTGTACAGATTCTCACAGATTATCCAGATTCATGCTTCATATATCTGGTCGGTTTCCCTTAATATTGTGGTTTTCTAGCACATTTGTTGCAAATCACTCAGGATTGCAATCAGGAAATAATGACAGAACATTAAAGTTTCATACTTCACACCCTTCATGACATCCATGCTACTACACACTCCCGCTGTTATTCTGTCAACTTTCTAACATTATGAGAGCAGTATTTCAAATGTGTCCCTATAGTTGGGCCTTTATCCCACCATTATGTATGGCTTTGTCCAGATTTCTTCCTCTGCAATGTTGAGAGGTATGCTACTAGCATTTAGCAGCGTGGCCTTACATTTGCATTTTGTTGACTGTGTTATGTTGGTAGTATGGACCCCATGACATTCCCTACAAAGGCACTATGGTTGAGGCATGGGCCTTTGCCAGAGACCTGTAGTCCATGTGAGACTGATGCAGGCCATCTGTAGCAAGGCAGTGCGTGCTGTCACTTATATGTTCCCAGGCTGCCAGGCAGTGGAGCACCCTGGGGTGACAATGGCAAGTTACAGAACTAACTGCTGTGCTACTAGGCACCATACCTCTCTACGTATGTGAGCCAGACATCTGGACAAAGCCATGAGTAACTGGATGACAAAGGCTTAAATATATGGACCATTGTAACTATTGGCCTTACAAGCCTAGAAGGGTGATACAATAACAGATTTTGCATTAGCATGCATTTATCTGTAGGGTATGAAGTCTGAGATACTACAATCCATCATTATTTTCTGACTTTAGACTTTCATGGTTTGCCAGTTGCCAGACAACCACTATTTCAGAATAAAGACACCGCAAATATGATGTAGACCACTATACATTCTGAAAAAGGTCTGTACAGTTGATAGGTATGGTAGGCGCTGTGTAGGTTACTCCAACCGGTGTAATGTTCATATGTGTGGCCCCCAGTATGTGACGTGTCCAGCTTCCCAGCAGTAATGGATATTGACATCTGAACAATGTGTGTACATCTCCCACCGTAGGTGTAGCTGACAAGCAAAACAGTTGGTACTGCATTTCATGGAACATGGTCCTGCCTACCACAGTACTGTACCTAGGCCACTAGGACACAACAGCCGGGAGAAGTTGCTGGCAACATCCTGACAGTATTCCCCACACATATGCACAGCTCATTGACCCCTATATATTATGGACATGCAACAAGCTATCATGTTGATTGGGACAGCCCTGGCAATGTGTGCTCTGCTGCTATTACCCTACAAAATTACATGTTACTGCATTTCTATGAGAATATGGGTCTGGTAAGGCACACCTGTCAATGGTACATATTTGCACAGACTATGCTGATATTGGCTTTACATTTTGGTTCCATTTAGCATAGTATTGTGCCCTGTCTTGGAGAATAGAGGCATATCACTAGAGACCACTAGTTAGATTGTAATGACATACAATTGAGTTTAAGACTTCTTACCCTTCAGAGCCTTACTGCAAATGCAAGGCCTGCTGTGATATCACTGTGTAAGTCTATAGGGGGAGTTTTCCATCATTGTCACCATTTGTGGGCCTTTGCCAGACATTCTTTTATGGTTTTGTATGGCTGACTTCCTGGGTGAGTCTGAGGGGTGACTATGGGATGCCCACAGTGACATCCATGCAAGTGACCTATGACCCGCCTTAGTTGGCCCCCCACATATACTGCAGTGGAATTTGTCACCTTGAATGATACTGCATAGTGTGGGGAAGCCAATATTGTGCAGACATTTCCTGGTGTCCCACTAAGCTGTCAATTTGCTGCTATCCCAGTAGGCCACCCCATTCCCTTGCATGCATGCAGCATTACCATAGATATTCTACCAGAACATAATAATCCATTCACTTATTGTTAATAAGAGTGACTTATCTTGCACCTGCAGCAGTTGTGTGGATGGAGTTTGAGGGCTGCCTATGTTGAATGCACACATTCAGGTAATGTGATGTGTGTGTCATCCATTTACTGTGTGTGCTATGCATTGCCTCTTTGCCAAGGGCTGGGCATACTGGGCACACCGCCATCTGCCTACAGGAGCTGACTCAGAGGCTTTCTCCTCTGAGTCCCTCTGTGCCTGTGGAGACCTTGGCAATGGTGGGGGGCTGTGTGGGTCTTCCCAGTGCAGTTCTTGCTGCAGCTGTTTCTGCAGGATCATATTGTGTGGTATGGCACACATACTAGGAACGTGTGCAGACATGGTTGGAGAGTACTGCAAGATATGTCAAGGCAGTGGAACCGGGACTTGAGCATCCCAAAAACATGCTCTATAATGACCCTGGTTTGTGCATGTGCCTCATCATGGTGTTCTTGAGTGGGTGTGTGTGTATTTCTGATGGGTGTCATCATCCATGGCTCCAGTGCATTGCCAGCATCCCCCACCAGATGGCCATACAGGATGTTCCCCACTGGCAAATGCCTGGTACAGCTGTGATGAATGCCAGATGTGGGAGTTGTGATAACTTCCAGGGCTGCCAGCCCACACATTCATGATAATCCCCTGGGCATTGCACATGACCTGGCAGCTGATGGAGGGGAAGCCCTTGTGGTTTATGTAGACCCTACCCTGTTCACCGGGTGGTGCTTTGATATGGATCTGCGTGCACTCTATCACACCCAGTACCTTGGGGTATTCTGCTACACAGTGGAAGAGACGAATATTGCTGGTCCTCTCCTCACAGGTGTTGGAGAAGTAAATTTGCCCACCGGCATGTGGTAGGATTGCATCCAGGAATTGGTGGACTACCCTGGATGCAGATGCCTATGCGACCTTCATGATGCCCCCAGTAGGTCTTTGAAAGTACCTGTAGCTAGTATTCTTAAGACTACACATACCTTGGTATCCACTGGGATGGGGTTCCCCCTCTGTTGGCTCTGGGTCTGAGTTGAGGCCGGCACAGCTCAATGATTTGCTGAAGTATGTCTCTGTCAACCCTGTAGTGCTCTACTATCTCCAGCTCATGTAGCTCCTGGTAAGTTACCCTGGGTCTGAACACTGTTCTCCTCCTCCTTGGTCTGGAGCAGTTGTGAGCATTATCCTCCTCACTGCCCTCAGCCTCTAGCACATACTGATAGATCAAAGCAATGGCAGCCCCTAACATTTTTTTTCAGTTGAAATTCCCCTGCATGTGTACACCAATGGTGCAGAGTTTATGGGAAAAAAACAGACTGAAAAGTGTTTGCATAGTTTATACTGTTGTGCTGCAGATGCTACCTGTACGATTGGCTGACTATGATGCATTCCACCTGCCAGCTATGTTATTTGTACTTAATCACTTTTATTCTGCTAGTTCCCTTTTTTTTTCTTTTTCCCTTCACATTTCCACCTCTTTTAACACCCATGGCACGCTGTGCAAACCCAGGGCCCAAATTTAAACAGTCCTACTATTTCCAGGTTTATTTTTTTGTTTTAGACCCCAGTGCACGCTGTGCAAACCCGTTTAGCTAAAGTAAACAATGAAAAATCACCCTCCCCTGGATATGAACATGCTCTTCATTTCATGGAATAAGTCAATACAGCTTGAGACACACCCACTTGCTTAGCTGTGCTTAGCTAAGCTCATCTGGGAGCCACGGAGCTCAAATGTGCTTACACCAAGCATGACACACCCCTTTTTTATGTCAACTGCTTCTCCTTCTTGCACCCCTACCTTATAGCTCCTACACAGTTAGGTGCAGTTTGGCACTTGTCTTCTTTTTGTGATTCAATAAAGTTCCTTCATTAGCATACCCCACTGCCTTAGTCCCTAGTTACAGCACTACACCAGAGCCTTTCCCCTTAACAACCACTGTTCCCTACCATTGCTTTGATTCTGCATGCCACAGACTATAATGGCAAAATGCAGATTTCACATAAAATTGCCTTTTCACATTTTTTTCTTTACTTTCGGCACAATCCCGTTTGCGTGCCACTGCCAAATACTTAAACGGCCAACATCAGCCAAAAAAAAGTAAACTTTGAATTTTATAATTTTGCAACACTTTTCCATGCCAATGGCCATATATTTGGCTATTGGCATGCCTAAGGATTAGAATAAATGCTTTAGTTTGAGCTGTCATGCCGTCGTTTTGAATTTTGCAGAAATGTATTTGGCTAATAGCCAAATATATTTCTGCATGCTACACTATTCTGCCACGGATGCTTGCCTGCTTACTGGATCGCTAATTGACCTAATTTGCATGTTTTTCACTAGCAAATGAGGTCATTAGCATAATCCAGTCATGTCCGTGGCAGAATAGTGTTAGCAGGCTCATGCACGCCCCCCCAGGCTTGTTTACTGGATCTCTCAGTGGCCATATTCTGTGCAGGAATGGTTACACTTTTTTCTGCACAGAAAGAAAGCTTTATTGAATCCCGAGGCATATTACAAATAAAAACAGCAATAACCTCTGCAGAGTAATAGATACTCAGTCTCCAACCCGACAGAGATTTTTTATTCTACACTTGATTTTTGAAAAATGTGTGATCAAAGCTGAGAAATACATGGTACTTACTTTTCTACAGCTCAAAATATTAACTATACCTAAGCAACTAATATATATAATAAGCAACTAATATATATATATATATATATATTGCAATTTCTTGTCTACATAAAGTTGTATTTCTTTATACAATTGTTAAGACTATATATGCTGTCAACTACTGGGTTTTGACTGAAAAGTGTCATGGACCAGTCGCTTATCCTGTTAAGAAATAAATAAAAAAACTAGCAAATTAATTAATGAAATGACATTTCTGTATCTTTGAGATGAACTACTTCTGGATATTTAAACTAATGATCAAAACACAAGCTGTCACAACAGACCTGAAACATGCATCAAATTGCAGTCAGTTTGTTGAAACAAGTCATCTGCTTTTGGTCACAGTCGCATTGGTATCAGCTCTTCCTTCTGATTTTTGTTACCATGTGCAGTACAAAGTGTTACAATGTTATATCTGCTCTATTTTCATTGTCATGTTGGGAGACTATGCAATACTTCCTTCTCTCTCCTTGCATTTAAACATTCCTAAATGTGATTCATGCACCTTCAGCAGTAGTTGATTCCTTAGCTGACATGAAATGATGACTTTACCAACTTTGTACCGAAAACCTTTTACACAGTATTATTTCTCCAAGAATATGGTTTGATTAATGGATGATGTTGTTTTACACTGTCTAGGGGTTCTATTGTATGTCTGAGCCCCAGAAGTGTGAGTCCCATAATGGATCTCAGAGTTAGTATATATAACTAGAGGGAGTATGGGTTACAGCCTCCTTAATGGGGATAAAGGGGGCTTGCCTCTAGCAAAATGATTTTGGTGTGTAGGAATGGGTTTCACTTGGTTTTTACAGCTGTCAGATCACACTTAATTTTTCAGAATTTTGTGGCTCACATTGAAGAGTTTCAAAATTCCTATAGGGGTCTTATTGTCTTCCTGTCTTTATAATATGGCTTCACACAGCAACTGTATTGCTTGTTGTGGCTTTTATTTCCTGCTATCTGTTAGCTGACGCTTGAATTTGTTTCATAACCCTTAAGACTCTTAGACAATTTTCTAGCAAACCTTTTAAGTAGGCAATGCTCAATATGTTATTATCATGGATCGACCTTCCTGATTTGCACTTGTACATCACGCTTTGAATGGTTAACAGCATTTGTTGTAGTGCAGATGGTGTTTTCATAAAAAATGTATTGAAAATAAAATGCATTACTCCTCAATGATTTGTATTCTCTCTTAGTTTTGGTGTGTTTTCCTTACACATAGTCACTAAAGTTTTTGAAATCTAAAACTGCGGCAAGCATTCTCTTCTCTGTCTACATATATTTGGTTTATCCATCTGTCAGTGCTCCAGGTGAATAGCCAAGAAGTCTGTACTCTCAAAGTAGCCCCTTTTTGGCTTCAATTTGCTAGCAGTCTCATTGGTAAGGCTACATCATAATAGTTAAGTTTTGGTGTAGTAGTTATTAGCCTCTTTAGTACTTCACAACTGCAAGCTTGACTCTGACTAACTTTAGACTGTATACTGCTGAAGCTGTTTTTAGAGGAGTCTTATATCTAATATGTGCCATATAAACTTGGAGCTTGTATATTTACTGACATGGACTTAATCAGTATCTTTCTTTAACCATAAGAAGTGAAAATATAAGGTATGTATTTTACAGCTGTCACTCCAGACCTAACACATCCATCTGTTGTGACCTTAAACTGTCAGGTTAAATCAGCTGTCATGCTCTTGTGTTGACTTCAAATCTTGTGACCTGATTCTGTCAATCAGCTCAATCAATCTGCTGTCATGCTCTTATTTACAGACCAAAATATCATCAGTAATATTCACAAAGCTTTCCAGACCCTTGATCATATAAAGCAAAACATGTTGGAATGTATTTTGCATTTGTTACTGATAAAATTGGAAGCGGCAGTTAATGAAATCTAGATATGCCCAAGGGTATCGTAAAGGAGTATAGTTTCAAATTTATCCACAATTTAGTCTGTCAAAATCCCTGATTATCATACATCACTGAAAATTTTGTATTAAATATAGTAGCAACTACTTTTTCAACAGACTGTAAAGTTTAATACTATTCCTGCAAAACTGCATTATGATTCTGTGGGTCTGTCCAAATCCTAACGTTGTCCTGCTTCACAAAACTTATCATGCTGTTGATCACTCTTTATACTGTCTATACTAGAGTATTACACCAAGGTTTTTTTTTTCTCACTGGAAGGCATCAGATGATAACTGAATATATTATTCACTCTTCAGCCATCCTAGACCATAAAGAATTGGAATCCTACTTTATTATATCAGTCTTTTTTTTTCTATTCTTCTTTTCCGTGTTTTCCCCTGTTTTGCCAACCATCAAGCCCCATTCCATTGGACTGGAGCCTATTCATTCCTTAGAGGGGAGAAAAATCCCCTCAGATCCCTAGACTGGGAGCCATCAGGAGGCGCCATCATCCAGGCAAACATTGGTGTGTTTGGTTTCCTCACCTGTATCCAGGTAATGAAATACCTCTGTACGTATAACATAAAACCTATCTTAAGAGGTGATATGGGCATCTATATAACCATAATGATTGCCTATGCTCCTCTATTAACATGCACATGCTCTTTCATTCTGCTGACAGGAGCTACCGTTACTAGCTTGGGCAGCCACCCAAGTCACCCCTGAAATTCTTCCTATTCTGTGACTCCTTTCCCATACTCCTGCAGTGTTTTGGGTCTGAAGTGACTATACAAATTGGGCTGGGACACACTGCCTCTGCCACAGTATGGAAGGCCTAGCCTCCCAGCTGTGCTATCAAGCAACCAAGCCACTAATTCCACTCATGTTGCCTAGGTTATAGTAAGAACTTTATCCCACTATGTCACTTATGATATCAAGCTTTGCTGTTAAAATTTGCATTTTATGTCTCTGCACTTGCAGTCTCATGCTTTCAACAGACATTTTTCTATATATTCTCTCTTCTGTTCATATTCTGACTGAACATCTTTAAAAATGACTTCTTTCATGCAGTTACTTTGTAGCTTGGGCTAGATATATTCTGCACTGACTTCATTTTAGTAATACTGAGACATTTGCAGTGAGAGTCATCAAAAGTGCTCTGTGTACTTCTGGAATCATGCAAACTGTCCTCTCCCACATAACTTTATGGAACTGTATCAAAGAAGCATGCTACACTGCTGTGTTTATCTGATGTTCCACATTATTACTGTAAACTTCATTTTTTATCTGTGTTTTAGTACTGTGTGAATGCTCTTAATCATTCATGCCCAAAGACACAGAAATAATTTGGCCAATGTGCTCTTTTACTTTAACTGAAATTATGCAGAATGAAACAACTGCATGTATATTTTACTATAATATATACACTTCAGCTGGTTTTGAAATGCTGATTTTATTTATTCTTAGAGTAGAATACCATCATTCATGCAGATTTACTTAGCTTGTCATTTGTAGGTTCATAGTGTCATTGGGTTCATGGGTAAGTAGTGGGCAATCAGTTTGCAGACTTTTACAAACCCAACAAAAAAAATGTTCTAAAGTTCAAAAGTTCCTCCAACCTCAAGGAGAGGAAGATAAAATAGACCAGAGGAGAATTTGAGACTGCCCATCCAGTTATGTAGTTTTTTCTTGAAGGTGGCAAGACTGACATATAGTGAACGTTTGCTCCAGAGGAAAGGAACATGTTGAGATATGAATCTGTCATATCAACCTGTCTTATTTATCTCTTGATCAAGGCTTATTTCCTGCTGCCAGATATTTTAGGTATCATTTGTTCTGTAAAGAAATAAGAAGTCAAACAGGGTCAGATCCTTCATAGCTGGAAAGGTCAGACACAGGTGCTTATGATGGAGTCTACAAAAGACAGAGTAAGGAGAGAGGGCTGCCAGTCTGTCTTGACAACTAATATTTTTGCCGACATTGATCTTTTTAGTTATGAACCTCTACAGGCTCTCAAGATAAGTGTTAGTTTAGAAACACGCATGCCAAAAGGTACATTATGTTCAAAAGTGGGTCTGATGAGATATGAGCAAAAGTGAATTAAGACTTAGAGATACCTTTTGAAATTACATGAGTCAGATAGGTGACTTACCAAAATACTGCAGAAGAATTATAGTAAAATGATAAGGAATTATCAAGAAGAGAGTCTAGGTCCTTTATAAAAGTGCTTGATTTAGTAGCAACATTCTGACTAATCTCTCAGATACTATGTTTCACTTTGCTCCATTGCATAGCTTAAACACGAAAGCTTTGCCACTTATCCATAGTTTCTCAGTCCACACTGTATGTAAACACTTTTAGCACTTGTTCTCAGCTTTAGCATAAAACATTTTGTCACAAATCTCTTTTATGTATTCTGCTGCTATCTTGCAATGTGCCCATAAACCGAACCCCCACTGTACTCACAAGCACTTTTCTTACTAATGGATCATTAGCTTTTACAGCACTTCTTTTCTTCTGTTTCAATGTTTTACATTTAAAGCACATTTTCACAAAATGACTAACTGTTCCATACATTCTGCAAACTTTATTTTTCATTTCTGTTGGCACTCCAATAACCACAATATTTATATGGGCGTGGTTCCCTAATAATTATTAATTTGTGTTTGCAGGTGCCATCTTATTTTTATTTTTATTCCATAATAGCCATTCAGTTTCTCATTTTAGTTTTACCGTGACAGTTTATCTGCTCGTGATATGAAGAAACATGTTAGACTAGACTTTTCTTCTGACTTGCCCCAAGGCCACTCAGAATGTGCTACAGTTCAAACCTTTGCATCCAGTACTTACAATTCACAGGTTTCCCTGCAGTTTCAAAGTAAGTGATGGTTGGATGGATAGCATCTCAAGCCAAGAACTGAAGAAATGTCTTCTCATAAATTGATACTTGATTATGGGAATATGGGTGCACTCATTTCAAGCAAAATAAACATTTTCAAGCAAGTTATGAGTAAAACTTCTGTGTTTGAAAGCAATATAAATTAGATACAGTTCCATAAAAATATGTATACAAACACACAGTCATAAACAAACAGTATATATACACATATATATATATATATATATATATATATATATATATATATATATATATACATGTATGCATATGTGTGTGTGTGTGTGTGTGTGTGTGTGTGTGTGTGTGTGTATACATACATATACATACATATGTATATATATATATATATATATATATATATATATATATGTATATATGGATTCATTAATGCCTGCACTTAGTGCAACTATCGTGTGCACATCTCACACATGATAGCAAGCTACTTGATATTCTTTAAACAGCTCTACACTTAGTGAAATGTCTCAAAACAAGGTAAGTGGCACAATATGCTAATGAAGGCAGAAGTAGCCAAATCCCATGCTAATTAAACAATCCAACATGGCAAAGCTATTCATGAACATATGAAGTATGCATGTATGCTCAGTGCTTCCTTTTGCCCTGAATACAGATATGATTGCACTTAGAAAAAAACTGCTAGGGGTTGTTGCTGCCATCATTAACCTATATGTTTAACAGGTTTTAGTTCAAGGTACTTCTGCAGCTGCTAGACCTTGACCAAGAAGAAGAAGGGTGTTTTGACCTCATTTGACTTATTATGGACTACATGCCACATAAATTGTAGAGTGATACAAGATAGAAAGGGAAACATTAGAGGAAATATGCAACCTCTGTCATCCTCACCTGAGATCCTTGGGAAATTGTAGAGAACCCATTTCAGTGGAAAAAATGTATGCATAGTATTTTATATAGTAGCTATAGGTGCTTTCCAGAGACCCTAAGGGGATATATAAGAGGTGCAATGCTACAACAAACAAGAGGTCATATCTGATTTCCATGCTACCCAATGGCAAGAGCCATGCAAGATTTTTATACAATAGCACACTTCCCTAAAGTTTGGGAGCCATAGACTGCACACACATAAAAATAAAAGCCCCAGTTAGTGAGCCAGAAAGGAGGTGCATTAACAGGAAAGTATACCACTTAGGTTGCCTGTAATGACCAAGGGATCCTCTACAATGCCTGTGCAGGTAAGCCAGTCAGTTTCTACCACTCACACATATGGCACACTTGTGAGCTCTACACCAGTTTGCTAGGAGTGACTTTCTACAAGGGCACCTATGGGGGATGCAGGTTATGCAGTGGAATCTTGACTCATGACACCCATGAGAAACCCATACAACTCCACTCAGCAAGGATACAATGATACTCAAACTGGGAATATCATGGAATGTGTATTTGGCCTGCTCAAGTCAAGGTTTTGTTGTCTAGATGCTGATGCTGATGATGAGCTGATACCTGAAATTTTGTTTAGGTTGCAGTTGTGTTTCCTAAATGACAATAATGTTTTCTTTGACTCTTTGAATCTTAGACGCATCAGGAGATGTCCTGTAGTATGATCCTGCCACCTCTGCCCAAATACTCACAATTTGTGCCATGTTGCATAATAAAATTCTCATAAAACAGCTTCAACTAGGACAACAAGGGGCAGGACTACAGTTCCAGGACCACAGTTAGAGCCAGCAGCCGCAGTAGAGCCAACAATTGCAGATAGTGATGGCTGATGTAGGCATTCACAATAGGCTATAGCTCTGACTAACATGCAAAGGATAACATACTCAGTTACTACCTAAGTGAAGATCCTAGCCATGAAATGGTTATGTGCTGTTAGCATCAGACATAGTCAACCCCAAGGAAACATCTTGTAACTGCTGTATTAACAAGGTAAGTGTAGAACCTTCAGATAAAAAAAGAGTTATATAACTGATTACTCTCATATGCAAATATTTATATGTCCCTAACATGAAACACATCTCAGGTGTACAATAAGGTTAGCATTAGCTTATGGCTTATTTATGCAGCCAACATTGAGCAATGTTAGCAATATTTGTACAAGTTGTACAATAAGCAATAATTAATTATCTAGTATGAATGCAGTGCTAGTAGCAAGAGAGATTTATATAGGTCAACAGTAATGTTTATGTAACTTTGTGTGTGTGTGTGTGCCTGTGTGCCTGTGTGTGTGTGTGTGTGTGTGTGTGTGTGTGTGTGTGTGTGTGTGTGTGTGTGTGTGTGTGTGTGTGTGTGTTGTGTGTGTGTGTGTGCATGTGGTGGTATGGGCACTACATTTTGGCATCTTGGACATGTATGAGCCACGCATGGTAGAGTAGTCAGTTCAGTGTCATTGCCCCAAACATGAGTACTATCTCTACCAGGAGATGCACAGTTAGTTCTGTGGCCTTGATTAGAAATCAGTGTACTACCTGATGTGAGCTATGTGGGCTGGATGAGTTCTCATCACAACTACATCCATGACCATGACCATGTGACCTACCACATCTGGGTGGGGACATTTCAATCAATGCTGGAGTAGTGGAAGTAATGTCACAATGAGATTGAGATCTGGTATGACCATGTCAACTAATATCTGACAATGTAGCAGCTCTCCAGGCATTATGTGTCACCCATCAGACCTCAGCAGATGTTCCATTACAGACACTGCCTGATCCAATGTGTGTTATCCATCCTTTCCAAGGGGTCTCCCACATGGTTCAGATAGTCCCATATGTCAGAATGCACAGTATTTAATACTTGCACTATCTCTTCTAAGGCCCTGGTGGAATGTGACTGTGCTTCCATGATGGCCTTACACATATGACTTGTGGAACCTACAGACATGCCAATATTAAGAAGAGGGTGAACAGCAGGCCTCCTCCTAGCACCTCTACCAGTCTCCTGTGTGGCACTCTGGCTCAAAATGGCTATGAGGAGACTCAACCCACTGTGCAACTGAAGTAACCACACTACCCTGATATACTGCACCACCCTCAATTTGCCCTGTGTTTGAGGTCTTCAAGACATGGGTATGCACAGGCATAATGACTGTGTCCAAAATATGGGCAGGGGATGTGGGAGCCACAACCTCAGTGTCACACTGACCTTCTGTGCCCCAATCAATCAGGCACTAGGCATTTCACAGTGCCATTGGCAGGATCACCTATGATAGCAAGTAATGAACACAACAAAGAGAGCAATGTAATACCAACTGAAGCTCCAGTTACAACATTTCATGAACATGGCATTAAAATAGTGCAGCAAGAAAGCATTTGTAAAAACATTCCTTCCCCAACAGGGAAACTTAGCAAACAACCTTTATCTTGCACATGTCTTTATCTTGCTTTTCCTCTCCTACACCCTCATTCTACCTATAGCAGTCACTTAATGTTTATGGAGCATGTCAGATTAATAATGTGGAAAGATCTAAGAATAACACACCAAAAAGATGTTCATAAGTGTTATTATGAAAGACTGAAATATCTGAACTTGTACAGTGTCTCATAGATTTCTAAGAGGAGATCTTATTCAGGTATATGACATTTAAAGACAACTACCTCTGGGAATTTTGGGGGCTGTCAAAAAGTAGTACAGAATCATCAGACCACCTATGTAGATGATTCTGTAGGAATGAGAAGTGTACTAACTGGTTCTCTGAAAGAGCAGCTGATGCGTGGAACAGACTACCAAAGTGCATTAAAGTAAGCAGTAGTTTAGACATTTTCAAGAACAGACTGAACACTTATTAGGTATATTGGCAGGCTAGAAGGGCATTACTGCATGCTTGAAATACTTTTAAGTACATATGTATATGTATGTATGTATATCTAATGGGCTGCTGTATGTCACGTACACCCTAAGAGATGTTATTAATGATATAACTGTGATGAAGGTTGATGAATACATGCTCCCTTTCTTCCACTTGTCATTCCCCTTTAAAATGTGTGATTTAAAGTTAATAAAATATGAGTTGCTATGTAGTGAGTTGAGATAATCCTCTGTTGTGTACAATAGCAGTGTCAAAGGTTGGAATGGAAAAGTATGTCATACAGTTATGTAATGTTTTTACACATTAACAGTTAGAGACCAGTTACATTAACATTAACAGTGAGAGACCAGTTGGCATAATGGTTAAGGTTTTTACCTCCCATGCACAAAGTACAATATTTGATCCTGACCTCTGACCCCTGCCTGTTTGGAGCTTGTATGTTCTCCCTGTGTCTCTGTGTGGTTCCACCCCACCTCCAAAAAACATGCTGAGTGTTTCCATCTCAAAACTCACAAATGAATGGAGCTGTGCACAGACTCTACATGGTGCCCTATAGTGGAAGAATTGTACAGACCAATTGTTTTGGGCATCTACTGTGGTGCTCAGTATCCTGAAGATAGGAGAACACACATCACAGACTGCACATCATGGCAGGGCTAGCCACTCAATGGTGTAAAATATGGCTCTAGGTGATTAGGCCATGTTGACTAATGTTGCCAAACTGGGCATGGGTAGTTACCGGTGATAAGTGGGTTGACATTGGTGGGTTGATGACCCAACCTATGCCAGGGATCCATGCTAAAGGTGGGAGGGGTGTATGTGCCTCTATTGGCCAGTGTGCACCCACCATAAAGCCCAGCAGTCCTGGGTCTATAAGCTACTGGCCAGCCAGTGTCTAGTTGCCCAGCCTGGATTACCTGGGATAGCTCTGTTGAGCAAAAGCTGGACGTAAAATCAATCAACCTGCCAAGCATGAACTGAGAGTTGCTACACTAAATGTAGGTTCACTGACTGGCTTGGGATACTCAGGAGGGTGACAGGCTAGAAATGGTGTGGGAATTATGGTAAGAGAGAGGGCTTCAGAAGGCAATGAGGGATATCATCAGAATTAATGACATACTCATGGCAATCAGATTCCAGTGTAATGATAGGGCAGTATTCATAATCTCAGCCTATGTCCAACAGCAGGGTTTTGATGGTGAGGAAAAGAGTGCATTCAGAGAGCATTTGCAGAACCTACTAGATAAAGCAGGACAACATGAATTGATGTTGATAATGACTGAATGCACATAACAGGACAGACAAAACAGAATATGAGAACCGCCTGGGCCCACATAGGTGGGGCAACAGGAATAAAGAAGGAGAAGCCATTCTAGACTTCTGTCTGGAAAATGGCTTGATAGTAGCCAACACATGGTTCAGAAAGAGAGACAGTCACAAGATCACATACAAGAGTAGCCAACATGCAACTCAGGTCAACTTCCTCCTAGTAAGGTTGAGTCCATGATTGTAAAGTCATCCCCAGTGAAACAGTCAGCCCACAGCATAAACCACTGTTTGCTGCAATCAACTGCAAACAGTGATCAGAGAAGGCTCTAAGATTAACAGCGACCTGGCTGAAGACCAACTGGAGAGAAAGTACAGCAGTTCAAGGAATTACTCAGGGCTCTAGCACCCCAAGAAGGGGAGGAAATAGGTAGAGCTGAAGAAGAAGAATGACAGTGTTTCAAAACAGCATGTGTTAAGACTACAGAACAGATATGTGGCCAAGGCAGGTATGGAAATAAGGTAGATAAGGAAAGCTGGTGATGGAATGTAGAAGTCCAGGAAGTGATCAAAAGAAAGAAGGAGTGCAGGAAAAAATGTGAGATAGAAATGACCAACCAGGCTAGGAAGGAAAACTGGTTGGCTAGCAAAGATGCTAAGAAAGGAGTTGTAGTAGCAAAGCTAAGGGTATTGGAGGCACTCTACCAACTTCTGGAAAGTGACTCAGTAGGTGGTACAAAGAAACTGTATCAGGTTGCAAGGCAAAGACAGAAAGATAAAGACGATAATCAGATACCCTTCATAAGGAATCCCAACAACAACCTGCTCACCAGTCCACAGGACATCAAAGGTAGATGGAAGGAATATTTCCAGCAGCTTCTGAATGAAGAAAACCCCACAGGAGCTGTACTGCCCAAGAAACAGCCTAAGATAAGAGAAGAAGAGGAGCCCACCCTACAAGAAGTAAGAATAGGACTAAGGAAAATGAAGTCAGGAAAAGCAGCAGGATCAGATGAAGTCACAGCAGATATGAGAAATATGCTGTGTGAGATAGGGGAGAAATGGTTCCTGAGGCTACTCATAGCAGTGTGGAGAGAAAGGCATATCCCAGATGACTGGAGAATAAGCATACTCATCATGCCTCTTAACCTGGAAACATCAAAAATCTGGACAAAGGCCCATGAAAAATAGGTACAAATCTGTACGCTGATTAAAATAGCATTTGCATACATAATTATGTAACCTTGCCCACTCGTGTAATTGTGGGATATCGACTTTCAAGTGCAAACTGAAGAACAGACAACCAAAATATGGCCCCAGAGTCCCCCTGCAGCCATTCCAGTGTCCCATTACTTGGCTATTTCACCCCATTTACCATAAACACTAATGTGCATACTGATTTACTTCTACGATTATTTAGATTTTATTTTGCATTTTATAGCACAAACACTAATAGACATCTGCTAAACAAAGCAATACAGTTTCACAATGAAAATAGACTCAGCATTAAAACTTCTCTGCCCTTGAAACTGACATTCACTGAAATCACTTTGAAACCCACATCCAAAGAAAATGTATCTGGTCAGTGGCAGATAAAAATTACCTTTAGGATGTTTTCAAATCATAGACCCCTTGCACACGAAACATACATGTGTTCTTTGATACATCTTCCTGACTGTATTAAATTATATTCCTTGTATAATACAGCACACTTGTTAAAGCACATTTTAAATTTGTTTTGTACATTTTTTCCAGTAAGCAATGAAACAAAATGCATGAACAAATAATGACAAAACTTCCCAGTTCAGAACATTTCTATCATAAAGGTCTACTCAAACTTCTACAATCCACCAGTATCAGTAAATATGCACAGTCTCTGCAGAAGTAAAAGTGATCTAAATAATTCCACATTAAAGAGATCTGTAACTAATGAAGATGCTGCTAGCAAACAACTTTATATTTCATTGTTCTACAAGTAAAGTGCCTGTTAACCTTGAAGAATAAATTGCCTATGTTACATTAAAAAATGATAAACTAGTAATATTCCAATAGGGAATGGATGGCAAACTGATAACAGGTTCATAGTTACTAGGTATCTCCACCAAAGAGGACATTCTCAGGACTGCAGCATCCACTCCCTTTAAAAGTACAACACAGTATAGTGCCAGAAATCTGTCCACATACTGGGAAGTAGAATCCACAGCCTTCTACATCAAAAACAAGTATTCTACCTGTTGTGCTACTAACAACAAACGCATGCAGGCTTGGCATAAACACCACTGAACTTCTCTCCCCCTTAAGAACTATGCAGCACAAGAAATCTGGAACAAGCCAACATTTATGGGGGGGGGGGCAAAGGCCCAAAACCAGGGACTCAATTTAAATATTGTTTGTATAATCTTAGAAAAGTTGCTAGAATAAAATGTTTTGTGTTACCATGCACTACCTGAAAAATAGGAAGACTGAAACTTAAATTGCTATCATGCCAGAAAAAAAACAAATTTTAAGAGCAGTAGACCACAACCAGACAGAAGTGGTGGTATGGGTAGATAATTTACGTTCTTGCTACTTGTACCTAATGTACAGTGTTTGAATCTGAGCAGCTCTTAACCACCAGTTATACCTAACTGGGGCTACACACACTCACACACACACACACACACACACACACACACACACACACACACACACACACACACACACACACGCACACACACACCTTCAAAATTAAGTACACACACACACACTTTCAGAATTAAGTACATGTTGTTACAAAGTACAAATAAATCTACCTGATGTTCAACCAAAGCAAAGCACATTGCAGAGTTGGAGCACACACACACGCACACACACACACACACACACACACACACACACACACACACACACACACACACACACACACACACACACACATATACACAGCAGACTGCCGAGTAACCCCCCCCCCTCGAGTTGCAGAAATAAGCACAAATGCCGATGCAGAATTGGATCACAAGCAGGAACTAAGTACATGCCATTAAACTAAGTACATGCCATTAAAAAACCCTTCTGTTTAGCTTACTTACAAGTTCAAATAAATCTACCTGCCATTCAGCTAAAACAATACTCAAATGCAGAGCTGGAGCACAAGCAGAAACAAAGTACATGACATTAAAATGCCCTCCTTCCATTTAGCTTACTTACAAGTACAAATAAATCAAATAAATCTACCTGCCATTCAGCTAAAGCAACACTCAAAATGCAGAGTTGGAGCACAACAGAAATGAGTATATGCCAAAAAGCAACACCCAATACATCCGAGTGCTGGAGCACAAGCAGACTAAGAACAAATAAATATGTCAATGCCGTTCAGCCAAATCTGTTGGTGTTAATGCCCTTCAACGTGCTTAAAAGTACAAATGCCTGCCATTCAGCCTATGTAGAAGAACTAAGTACAACAAATAAATCTACCTGCAGTTCAGCTAGTTAATCTGTTAACTGCCAAAAAGCAACACTCGTAATGCAGACTGCCAAGTTGGAGGGCTGGAGCACAAGCAGAACAAAGTACAAATAAATCTGTTAACTGCCAAGCACTAAGTACAAATTCCATTCAGCTTACTTAAAAGAATTAACTATGTACAAATAAATCTACCTGGAGGAAGAAAGATGAGCTATGTGCTGCTATACACTGCTGAAACTTAAATTATGGCTTGGCATTTTGACAGGCTGTTGAAGCTGGCGAATGCCCTGCACGTGATGACATCAGGGAAAATTTGTCCAAAAAAAAAATAACTCTGGAAATTTTGAAATTAAAGGGACCACTCGGGAATTCATGGCACCCCAATATTTTGCCCTCAAAACCAGTATTTACCGAGGAATTCAGTATGGTTGAGAGGTATGATACTCATGTCAGTGTACAAGAACAAAGGGGACATTCACAATTGTGGGCAGTACGGAGGCAGCAAACTCCTATCACATGAAAGTTCTGGAGAGGGTGATTGATAAATGGATATGCAGAATGGTAGAATGCAAGATGGGAGATGTGCAGTTCAGATTCAGATCAGGATGCAGCACAAATGACCCCATGTCTGCAGTGAAACAGATAATTGAGTAGAAGCTAGAGATGATGAAAGAGTCCACCTGGGCATTCCTAGACTTGGAGAAAGCATATGACAAGGTCCCAAGAAAGCTGATCTGGGCAGTACTGTGGTGGTTCTAAGTCCCAGAAACATTGGTAGAATTAGTGCAAGCTATGTAAAAGGACCCAATAACTCAAGTATGAACAGTGTTCAGCCTCACAGAGGGGTTCCCAGTGGAAGTGGGTGTGGACCAGCTCTGAGCCCACTGCTGTTCATACTGATGAGGGACTACATTAGCAAGCAGGTTGGAGGAGACAGATCAACAAAGTTACTGTATGCAGATGATGTGGCATTACAGGCAGACTCTGAGCAAGAACTTCAGCAAAGGATAATTGAATGGAATGCAAAACTGAAGGTACATGGGATGAAACTAAGCACAGATAAGACAGTGGTAAGGGCAGCAAATTGGGGAATTCAGAAGCCAAGAATTGAGATAGAAGGGAAGATAGTGGAACAGGTTAATAGCTTCAAGTGTCTGGGGGGTTGAGAAGAATGGAAGCCTGAATGAAGAGGTCAAAGCTAGAATCAGAAGGGCTACAGCCAACTGGCATAGACTCTCATGTGTAGTTTATGACAGAAGAATGCCAAAGAAGCTGAAAAGTAATGTGTACAAGACAGTGGTGTGACCAGTACCACTGTATGGTACATAAACCTGGGCAGTAAAGGCAGAGCAGATGAAAAAGCTAGAGATAATGGAAATTAAGTGCCTGAGAAGGGTAGTAGGATGCACACTGTGGGACAGACAAAGAAATGAGGACATAACAGCAGAAGCCATAGTAGCTACAATTGCAGAAAAGATCAAAGGGAGCAGATTACGGTGGTCTGGATAAATGCAGGAAAGTAGAAGACGACCTGGTGAAAAAGATTTGTGACAGACAGGAAGAAGGCAAGAGGTAACAAGGACATCCAGCGAAGAGGTAGATGGATTGTGTGAAAGAAGATCTGCAACAATCAGGCATGAGTGTTGAAGAAGGCAAGAGTGTGGCACTGAATCAATAGAGATGGTGACAGTTAACATGATACCCCTACCCCATGTAGAAAATGATGATGATGATGATTTACACATTAACAGTATGTGTAACTGTGTGCTTCATATGTTATTAACCCACCACTATCCTCCTTATGTTCTCATCATGATTCCACTTTCCTAGCCTTAATTCATCCAGATTGGCAACACTTATCGTACATCAATACTTCTAAAGTGTAGAGATTTAAAAATGATGTTCACATTTCTGTATCTTAATTTGTGGTGGGCACATTACAACATCTGTAAATTTATGGCAAATTATTGAAAATTAACTCATTCAGTAATGCCATACATGGAGTTACATCATTTATATAGGTCAAGAAATGCATTATCATAGCTGAAGTGTATGTTTATAGGGGCAGTATTTAAAAAGTGTCCCTAACATTTTACTTTTCTCACCTATTGTATTTTCTTTTGTATGTACAGAGCCTGAAAGAATCATCATGATAACAATTCTGAGAGTAACACATCACAACTATATGCAGAAACGTCCATAAACAAATCTATTTATATGTCCCTATCCCTATCTCCAAATCTCTTCCTCTTTCAGCCATTGTGTCTCATCAGCCTTTCTCTTCAGCATTTGCATAATGTCTGGCACCAAGCAGCACACATAACTTATGGGAAATGGCCGTACATAGCTTATGGCAAAAGCCTGTGTTTTTATCTTTGGCTGCAT
Source organism: Protopterus annectens (assembly GCF_019279795.1). Lineage (NCBI taxonomy): Eukaryota > Metazoa > Chordata > Ceratodontiformes > Protopteridae > Protopterus > Protopterus annectens. Next base: position 1,399,548,767 of record NC_056735.1, read on the forward strand.
TTGTCTGATGCCCTGTGCGCTACTGTGCTTAGCCTCACTGCACTATTTACAGGCAGGCTGATAGCAGAATGAAAAGACAGTTATTACACTCTGTAAACAGGCTGCAGAGCGGAATGTACACTATGTGGAATGGTGGCATTGTAAGTATTATTATGAAGCATTCTGCCCACAAACGTCCTTGCTTCATGATGTTTGCATAGGTCAGGTTTCCATCTACATTAACATTTTGGTCTCTCGTGCATTTCATACTCATTCACAAAATGCTCACACCTTCCCAAAAAGTACTGTAGGGTATTATGTGCAATCATTGCTTTATTTGTTAACAAGCATAATGCAATAGGCATACTTGGACAACATTGGTAATATACATATATAAGGTGATAATCTCATTGTGGTTTCGGTTCAATCCATGTTCAGAAGTATATTAATTCAGGCACATACATGTCTGCTATTGATGTATTAACTTTCTGTCAGTCAGTCATGTCATACAAATGCATGCAATTGTATGACAATTCTGACATGCATCAAATACATGCAGTCAACACATATGAGGGCTGCGGTAATATACATCTGTGTCATCCATATGATGTACTGCAAGCATAATGAAAAACTGGTAAATCATGGCACATAAAACATCTCTGTTCTGCATTTTATCACAGTCAACTCACTTTGCCTTTATATACTTCTTATTTGCATGAAGGCTTGCACAGAACGAGTACATCCAATCCCCGCATTAAGGTCAATACCTCAATGTATAATTATGCATGTGCTAATACTTTGCAATCAGCCATACAAATTAGCTTGTCAGTGATGCACTTCAGGAATAGATTAAAAAAAAATAAAACTATTGTTACTGGGTTGTGTTACTTCTGTATGTAGTAATGGACTGTTCTACTTGAAATGATGTAGATTTTATTGTGATGTTGACTGAGCACTTCCTTCTGTAAAGTTATGCCTGCAATGCGACAATAACACTTGGAAATGATGTACAATAGTATGGATCCTATTCACATACACTTCCTCAGACCTATTTGTATTTAAACTGCACATGGGATGTGTGAGTAGTACGTTATTACTTGTGATCAGTACCTTGCTGTCATGCCTGCTTATCACCACACATGCCTTTTTAACAAAACCAGTGATACATGCTAGCTTCTCTGCAACACACTGAGGTTGTAATCCTTACAAATGTGCATTGCCACACATTCCAGTTCAGAATTCTCCTGTGGTACTTGTGATTAATGCAGTGTTCTCTAGATAGATACTAGATAACCAGATAGGTCAGTGGTTCACATCTCAGTGGTGAACTTTTTTTTGTGTGTGCATGTGTGGTTCAAGTTTCAGGTACATACAGTTCATCATCATATGTGCTGTATCTACTTCCACTCAGGAGAAGCATTTACACAGGGAGAGGACTTCCCATGCCCTTGTCCCACTTTTAATGCCAACATCTTCTCTTAACCACACTCATGAATTCATCCTGTTAATAGTGCACTCTCACACTATAAATGTCAGGGTTATCCTGTGGAGCTTGCAACTAATACACTGCACTCTAGATTGTGTGACTAGTTAGGTAGGTGGTTTGAATCAAGCATTGTTTAAATTGTGTGACTGTGTGTACTGTCATGTACAACAGGCTCTGCCAAAACAATTATATGTATACTTCCACTTAGGAGATGTAACTTCAGTGGCCAAGGGCTACCCTATACATTTCTAGCATCCTTAGGAAAAACCTTTGGAAATACACTGTTTACATAAAGCTTTCAAAGTGCAGTATCTTGTAGCTGTGACATGACTTATCATGTGGCTGCTGATGCTATGTTCTATAGACTATGCAAATAGAGAGGTGGTTAGAATATAGCACTAATTGACTTCTGTGAGTGTGTGTGTGTCTCAATCTCACACTGTGTAGAAAAATCTACAAATATATATAGTATGTGTAGACATACAGTGTTATTGCTCCCTTCCCCCACTCAGTTTTAGCAGAAACATCAACCTAATAAACAATGGTGATGTCATCCATTCAAATGTGCACTGCCACAGGTGTAAATCAACATTTCATGTGGTGCTTGTGATTTAGGAAATGCTCTCTAGCTTGTGATCTTAGGTAGTTCAAATCCAGCCATTACCCCTTTGATTGAGTTGTGTTAGTATGACTGTAATGTACATGTAGGTAACAATGTTGTTACACACATATCTGCTGTGTACGTGTGCACATGTATAGCTTGGGAATTCCTCTTACAAGAACTTATGCTCATTTTTTCACAGAGAAATGCTTTATTTAAAAGCTAGAATGGCATTTAATGACATTTTCCTATTATAAGAGGAGTAGTAAAACTTCTCCTCTGGCATGATGAAATGAGACAATGTTCTGTATGTTGTTGCCTTAGAAAGCCATGGATTTGAATCCGTGATTTTCTTTAGATTGTGCATGATTGGTCGTATAACATCACAGAGACAACTGCATTGTGCATCACATGTGTTCAGGTCTACCAAGCATCAATCAATATTCTGTGCCAGAGAGACATATTGCATCACTCTTTTAATCAAATTACACACACTCATATGCCTTGCAGCTATAACATGATATAATGCCTTCAAATAGCCAAAATATCTTATGATTATAGTAAGACTTATCAACTAAGAAATATTCCAACAGGTTAAACAGCAAACAAAACGAATCCAGACCTTTCCACTCAAGAACGCCTTTGGTTTTAATAGCTTTAAGTGCGATTAAAATAACAGTACACTTTTCGTCAGGACGCTGTCCCAACTTCTTCAGAAATAAGATTAAATTCAAAAAACAAGGACAATGCCAAGAAATCCATTATTTAAAACAAGCTAGATGTTAATTAGTCAATGATTCAATCAGTTATTTAAATATTTAAATACTTTAAAGAACCAGCATAAATCCACTCGTCATTGTTTTGACATTTCGCATATTCAAGTCATCTCTTTGCCCCCAAAATAGCCCCACACAGAGGTTATTAATATACGTTGTTAAGCCCCCACGGACCTACAGGACGTTGTAATATGTGTACTATGTATGAATATGAACTATAAAAATTCTAGAAATTCTATATAGGTATTCGATGTGTAATTTACGTATTAAATTGTTGTGTACTCACATACTTGTTTCCCATCATTAAAACAAAAAGGTACGTAAAATGCATTTAATGGTAAACATCTGTTAAACATATTAGTTCAGCCATTAAATACTAATTATCAAATATTAAATATAAAATATATAATATTAAATATTAAAAATGTTGAAAAATAAAATAAAATAAAAAAATAATATATATATATATATATATAAACAATAAATGAAAAAGTGATATATGGAAATGTATGTATAATATAATAAAGTAAGTAAATATTAATTATTAAATATTATACATTAAATATTCCAAACCCTAAATTAATTAGTAATGAATACAAAAACATATACAATATAATAAATGCATGGAAAAAATGATATGTATATATAAATAAAAATATAAATATATAAATATATATGCAAGTGATACACATATATATATATATATATATATATAAAATATATATAAAATGTATGATAAATAAGACATATATATATGTATACCCACAATCCATACTTCTGTTTCCTTGATTTCGTGATCTTAAAATTTCCTAATTTCATAATTTCGCAATATACCAATGGCGAACCTGTTGTGAAGTGCTTAGATATAAAATTCATTTTCACATAACATACTTTCCTGAAAGTGCCCTTCACACATACGATTTAAAGCCTAATGGACAATATCTTCTGGTCCACCTCTTTCATCTTTCTTTATTTGGTCAATGACCCTAAAGAGGTGGACCAGAATCTCTTAGGTTAGAAAGGAAAGAACTATTATGGCAACTAAGGGTAAATGCTTGCCAACACCCTGGCATTAATGAAATGACCTCTATCATGTGTATATTAAGGCTTAAAAACTTGAATAGATAAACCCAAGCAAGGTAAAGAATTAATAATAACAATGAAAAATCAAAAACAACCAAGATATACGAAAATAAGTATAACAAGATATTGTCCATTAGGCTTTAAATCGTATGTGTGAAGGGCACTTTCAGGAAAGTATGTTATGTGAAAATGAATTTTATATCTAAGCACTTCACAACAGGTTCGCCATTGGTATATTGCGAAATTATGAAATTAGGAAATTTTAAGATCACGAAATCAAGGAAACAGAAGTATGGATTGTGGGTATACATATATACATGTCTTACTTATCATACATTTTATATATATTTTATATATATATATATATATATATATATATGTGTATTACTTGCATATATATTTATATATTTATATTTTTATTTACATATACATATCACTTTTTCCATGTATTTATTATATCGTATATGTTTTTGTATTCATTACTAATCAATTTAGGGTTTGGAATATCCAATGTATAAGATTTAATAATTAAATTTACTTACTTTATTATATTATATATACATCTCCATATATTACTTTTTAATTTATTGTATATATATATATATATATATATATATATATATACATTTTTTATTTTTTATTTTATTTTATTTTTCAACATTTTTCAACATTTTCAAATTTAACATTATATATTTTATATTTAATATTTGATAATTAGTATTTAATGGTTGAACTAATATGTTTAACATATGTTTACCATTTAATGCATTTTACGTACTTTTTTGTTTTAATGATGGGAAACAAGTATGTGAGTACACAACAATTTAATACGTAAATTACACATCGAATACCTATATAGAATTTTTAGAATTTTTATAGTTCATATTCATACATAGTGCACATATTATAACGTCCTGTAAGTCCGTGGGGGCTTAACAACGCATATTAATAACCTCTGTATAGGGCTATTTTAAGGGCAAAGAGATGACTTGAATATACGAAATGTTAAAACAGTGACGAGTGGATTTATGCTGGTTCTTTAAAGTATTTAAATATTTAAATAACTGATTGAATCATTGACTAATTAACATCTAGCTTGTTTTAAATAACGGATTTCTTGGCATTGTCCTTGTTTTTTGAATTTAATCTTATTTCTGAAGAAGTTGGGACAGCGTCCTGACGAAAAGTGTACTGTTATTTTAATCGCACTTAAAGCTATTAAAACCAAAGGCGTTCTTGAGTGGAAAGGTCTGGATTCGTTTTGTTTATAGTAAGACTTATACTATGGCATGTTCATTTTTCACAATATCATGTAGCTTCTGTGGTCACATAAGTAGGTGTTCAAAACCCGCAGTGAGTTTATCTCAGTATGCTGCTATGCACAAATTATATCAGCCACAGTCGTAATCTGTACAATTACAGTGGGACAGACCTCCTCATCACTTTTATGTAAAAAAAATGGTTTACAACACAGTCATATGATGCAATTACTTCATGCAGGCAAACTCTCACAGTTGTGTTAAGACTTCCACTGTGCTGCATGCGATTCATTCACATTTCATTAGCTGGTTGTAAAGACATTACACAAGCATCATTGCATCAAGTAGTCATTATCCATTTCATGTTGTATAAACAACTTTCAATACATTGTGGGATTTTATGGCACTGAAACAGCTGTTGTGGGATTCTTGTGGTGTGACTGCTCCTCTGGCACATGTAGTGAGTAATGACTTGTATAGCATATCTGCACACAGAGTGTGGTTTGATTCTGGGACAGTGTGTGTGTACACACCCATGTAGATGTTTCACCTGGGTGTGTTGTATGTTACTGAAGTGTCATTAAGTTGTTACTATAGCTTTTAACAATGTTCACTTCAGGACTTGATATACATTGGCTACAGTCAACCCTCTCCACAAAGGAGGAGTGACTGCAGACCCTGGGAACTATTGCCCCATTAGCCTGACAAGCCTGATATGCAAAGCTATGGAACGCATCATCATGGACTTAATAAACAAGGATATAGGGAATCTCCAAACTCTGGATCCCACACAGTTTGGTTTTGTGAAAGGTAGATCATGCCTGCTCAACTTGGTTGACTTCTTTGAGTCAGTCACCAGAGCTGTGGATGAAGGCAAGGTGGTTCATACAGCTTACCTTGATCTGGCCAAGGCTTTTGATACCATTCCCCACTCAGGAATCATAGAAAAACTCACTAAGCTAGGCATCAACCCCTGTATCACTAGGTGGGTTGCAAATTGCCTCACAGATTGAACCCACAGTGTGAAAGTAGCTGACTCCAAATCAGACTGCTGACTAGTCACGAGTGGAGTCCCACAGGGTTCGGCCCTGGGTCCTCTCCTGTTTGGTATCTACTTTTCTGAAGTCCAGGCCAACACGAAGGGACTCTGGCTGACAACGTTTGCAGACAATTGCAAGTTGAGAGCTATTATTAACTCTCCAAGTGATGCTGATATCCTACAGAATGGCCTCACTGAGACCGACTGGTGTCAGAACCATTGCCTTAAGCTTAATGCCAAAAAATGTGTTGTCATCCCTTTGGGAAAAATCCAGTGTCCATGAATTACCACATTGATGATAGTCCACTAAACACATAAGCTGTCATAAGAGATCTGGGAACACTGGTTGACAGCAACCTCTCTTTTGATCACCACATTGCCACTGTGGTCAGAAAGTCCTTCTATGTGGCACATCTCATTACTAAGGGTTTTGCATCAAGGAAGAAAGAGGTCATTGTCTCCCTCTGCTCTTCCCTCATTAGGCCAATCTTCGAGTACAATGTCCCACTTGGCATGTAACTCACTAGACACCCGCAAGAACTGGAGAGGCTGCAAAAGTACCTCACAAAGAGGCTCCTAGGCCTTAAATACTTGTCCCATATGGACAGACTCAAAAAACTCCAACTATTCTCTGTCTCATATCGCCCACTTAGAGGCGATCTCTGCTTGACTTAAAAGCCATGTCTGACCCAGCTCTGTTAGAAATGTTATGCTACATCTAAAGAAATCCCAATCCCTCCACACCACACACTCCAGAGACCTCAACCTCATTACCACATTTAACAGAACATGCTGGAGGGACAGGTTTATAACCCAGAGACTGCCCATGCTATGGAACAGACTTCCTATACATGTCAAGCAGAGCACCTTGGTGATTCTCTTCAAGAAAAATCTTAAGAAGTGGATGGGAAATAGAAAATTCACCCCTGGGATAACTCCAGTGGCTCTACTCGACAGAGGCACTGGGTACTAAGGTCAGGTGGAACTATGTCAGGGTAATCCTATGGCTAAGCTTGTAAAGGCCCCGGGGCCATTAGCCTAGTACACACCTATGAACCTATGAACATTGCAATATACTGCATTTCCATATATACTTTAATGTGCTTAATAATGTAAGCATGTCAGGTGTGGCACTTACACCAGGTATGACATAAGTCATACCTTGATTATATACTGTAGCTACATAAATGTGTCATAGTCATAAATAATTGTAGCATGACATTTGCTACTTTTGCCTATTAACTATGCATCATTGCCATAATGCTAGCATATACTATTATTTTACCCATGCCTGGACACTTATTATGGGAACAAGTGTTTTGGTATATTGGCAAGCTACAAGGGCATTAATGCCCATGCTTGAAATATTTGTATGCATGTATGTATGTATGTATGTATGTACATATGTGTGGGCTACCTATCCAGTTGTGATATACACAAAACAACAGCCTATGTCAATTGATATACATCATGGCATTCAGAAACACAATCTTTTTGTCAGTGAACTGATGGCACTTGATATATGTCTTGACTTATGTACATGTTTGCATATGCCACCTTAGCATGACTCATTTTGCATGTGCTTACATCACATCTGCTAGAGTTAGACAAATGTTAATATGTATTTCAGATCATTATTCTGTTTATACCCTGGTCAATGTGATACACCTGTGTTATGTGGCAGGTCCTTCTGTATTTTGCTACATGCATACATATACAGCGCACATGTACAGTGACTAACTTTCTAACATTCATAACATGAAAGTTGCTCAACAAAGGCTTTTTTCATCACTTAATAACCTTATTATTATTATTATTATTATTATTATTATTATTATTATAATTCTACAGGTGACCGTGATTCTTCTCAATATGTGCATATCGTCACAGGTGTGTACACTGCCCTAAAACTGTCACAATTGTTTCCTTCATACACATATGGCAATGACAGCCTTACACTTCTTTACCCCATATGTCTGTTCTAAGATCAGTGATGTAATTTATTACCTTTGATCACTCCCATAATATACAGTTCAATGGCATAGTACTTCAAAACACCAGCCACACGTTTGTATGTATCTTGCTGTTGATCAGTGTGCTAGGTATGATGTCATACACACACACACACACACACACACACACACACACACACACACACACACACACACACACACACACACACACACACACACACACACACACATTTATTTATAAACACTGGAGGAAGGATATATGTAAAAACACAAGTTTATTCAGTATTTACAAACTACAGGAATAACCACTGACTTTGCTAATAGAAATTAAACATTACCTTCTTGGTAGTATTCAGGCCACGCAGCCCTTTCAGGATACATGCTGTCATTTAACAAATAGAAAAGTTCAAGGGTTCTTGTCTCTCCAGGGCCCAGCTTCCAGCTCTAAAAATCCACATACTTCCACAAGGTATAATACACTGGTTACACTCTAGAGGTTATTCATGACTGCTCTCACCCTCACTCCTTGCTTCCTGTTCTTTCTTTCAGATGAACCTGCATGTGAGGAACTAACTTTATGAATACTGACCACCAGGCTACTTCTTTTATATTATCATAATTGGAAATTAAGACCTTCAGATTTATTTAATTGATGTGAGAATATTAACATAATCCATGTCACAGTATACCTTCTGAGTATGCCTAAAAGGCTCATGCACATACCTTCTGAGTATACATGAAAGGTACATATACATACTTTCTGAGTATACCTAAGAGGCACACACACACATACCTTCTGAGTATACTTAAAGGGCACACACACACACCTTCTGAGTATACCTAAAAGGCACATGCACATACCTTCTGAGTATACCTGAAAGGAGCATGCATATACCTTCTCGGTATACCAAAAAGGCACATACACATACTTTCTGAGTATACCTTAAAGGCACATACATGTATCTTCTGAGTATATCTGAAAAACACATACACATATCTTCTGGGTATATCTAAAAGGCACATACACATACCTTCTGAGTATACCTTAAAAGCACATGCATATACCCTATAAATATACCTAAAAGGCATATGCACATACACTCTCATTACATTTTGAAGATGCATACACATTTTCCATAACTAATGTGTTATAACTGCATTTTCAGCACTAAATCAGGAACTTTGGGATCGTAATGATGGGGTCCAGGCTTAGGAAACCCCATAAACATTTCTGCAGGCTAGGCTGTGTCTATATGCTACTGTATACTGAAAAGTGGAAGGATTACACCCAGCAACATTGTTTGGCATTACCATCAGTATAACTTAACTTATTACACAGTGGCATGCTCTGTTAACAGACTAAAATGCCTTCCTAACAAATAGTACTTCAAGGCATAAAAAGCCTGCTTTACAGTTATACTGTCCTTCAATAGCTGAGGACCTCCATTCTGTATTGCTTAGTTTCCTACTGATGTAGCCCACAGGGTGT
>NC_056735.1:1399563451-1399603451 GCF_019279795.1 Protopterus annectens
TTTTCCTTCAGGTGGACGAACTCAGTGATAGTGCTGTTGATTGATCGACAGGATCCCTAAAATAATATATAAAGCTCAGAGCAGCTGTTCTTGATCAAATACTTCTACTATGCAGCTATATTGAACCAAGCCCAGTCATCTCTCACCTCCATCCCCCCAATCTTAACATATTTCTTCTAAATGCAAGAAACTTACCAAACAAAATGAAGCAACAACACATACTAATTTCAACCAATAACCTAGATATTCCAGCTAATAGGACACAGCATACCTCAAATTCAATTTTCTAATTGTTCCAGTCTCTTCAGTGTAAGACCAGGCAACAGATCTGGGTAGACACACTATTCCTTGTCAATGACAACATTCAAACCAACAAACAAAAATAACTCATCCACTAATAACCATAATCATAATTGGATTTCCATAATAGTACCTCATCAGTCACTCCTCACCTTAGTCTTAGCTTATCTTCCTCCGCTTTCCAATCACTACATATTTAAATCACTTAACAACACCCTTGATGAAGTCACAATATTTAAAAACTTTAGCATTTTATGTGACTTCAACATCAATCTCCTCCACCCAAAACACATTGACATATGTGACTACCTCACCAAACTGATTCTTACTCAGCTAGTCAAAGAATACACAAGACCCATTTTTAACATAGACAACCACCCAACCACTCCCCTTAAGCCAAATAATTACCAAGGGAACCTTCTATAATCTCAACTTCTTCTTCTTGACACCCTTTATCAGTGTTCATTGCCCCATAACCTTCGCCATACACCCACCAATTACTAAACCTCAACTTAATACATTACTATCCATCATAAGACACGTCTAAAACCTTAAACAGCAACTCTCTCTTACCTATTGGCTTTCTTACAGAATTCACCTGTCTCACCTCAAATGATCCCTATTCATCCAAAATCAACATCCCTCTACCTACACATCTGACTTCCCTGCCTTCTCCAAAATGATAAGTATTAAAGACATATCCATACTTTTTGACAAAATCCTTTCAGATGTCTCCCCCAGGTTCAGACAGGCATCATATATGGTTTATTCCTCCCTGTAAAGAACTCTCAACTCTTTCCAATGAAACAGCTATACAACCTTTGCAGCTCAAAAAAACATAATCCCCATATTATGAAAAATAGTCAGAATTAGGTCTATTCCCAAAACCGCTAACTCAGGTACAGCAAAAGACTACATAACAATCTCAATCCTCCCAACTCTTGGAAAGGTTCTAGAAAAAAATATCTACATCAGCTAACTTCCTACCTACAATCCTACTGGGTAATTTCACTTCATCAACATGAATTCTGGACTTGAAGTACCATGACTGCTGTGTTCTCCCTGACAGATGACATACTATTGAATTTGGACAAAGGCTTACTTACAGACACAGTTTTTATAGACCTTTCCAGAGTCTTTGACATCATCAGTCAGTATTTCATCCTTGTTTTACTACACTTAGCAAGCATAAGTCCCCAGTAACTTTATGATTCAAAGATTTCCTGTCCAATACATCATTTAAGGTACAAATTGGCTCTTACTCTTCACCCACAGCAGCTATCTTCAGAGAGTTCCTGAAGGATCCATACTCTGTCTCTCTCTCTCTCCTGTTATGCTCACACTGTTTGACATTTCCTCATGACCTTCGCCTCATAAAAATAATATTATTTGGATACGTCATGGTTATTTACAGGTTCAACCCCACACACACACACACACACACACACCTATCACCATTAAACAACTTGACTTGCTCAAAGCACTCCTTAAAATGGAGAACATCGACATTTGTGCTGAAACAGAGACCTGGTTCAAGGAAGCAGAAAGCACCCGTGCACTACCAGGATATAACTCATTCCAGATCTTTTGGCCCCAGAACTTGGACCGTAGCGCCAGAGGTGGTGGTGTTTCCATATTCATAAAGGATGCGGACACCTCCTGACTAGTAGCTCAACATAATGCATCAGAGATACTTCAGGTGTAGCTAACATTGGGTAAGACAGCGATTCAGGTCATAGCCTGCTATACATCCCCAACCATTTCCCAAGACTCACACTCCACATTCCTAAGCACCCTGGAGAATATTAGGGTCCATCCTAACACTCTCATACTGGGCGACTTCAACAAGCCCCTCCATTAACTGGGAAAACTACTCATGTAAAAATACACTTGCCCAATGTTTTCTGGAATTCATTAATTCCCATGCCCTGGAACAGCTCGTTCTTACCCCCACTAGAGGTAGCAACAACCAAGACCTGGTCATTACTAACATGGGTGACCATTGCTCTACACCAATAGTCAAATCCTCCCTGGTTAGATCTAACCACAAACTAATCACCTTGGAAATCCACATCCCACCCCCCACAAAGGTAACTACCATGAAAAACTTCTCCAAAGCTAACTTCGGGCTCCTAAAAACAGAGGTGGTTAACTTCACAGCACCCTTGCAAATGGAGAATAGTTGCATGACCGCTGAATCATACACCAATGCACTGTATGAGCACATACAAAAATAGATGGATCTCACCATACCAATAGAACCAAGACGCTCTTCTCCAAAAAAACGGAAGCCAATCTAGTGGTCCTTTGCCATAAACAAACTCTACAACAGAAGGAGGAAACTGATGCAGAATAAGGTGAAGTTCCAAGACTGGAAAAACTCCCTTATCAGCCTCAACAAAAAGTTGAGATCCCTCATCAAATCCTCTAAAGCTAGCTATGAAAACAGAATTGCAGCAGATAGTAAAGACAACCACAAGGCCTTCTATAGTTGTATACAGAATCTCCACAGCAATACCCAGATTTGCTCTGAGCTACTGCACAATGGTACCCCCTATATCGAGCCAACATATATTGCCAGTGTACTGGCCAACAGATTCAGTGCCAACTTTACCCCCACCCCACAAAGGACCAATCACAATACCAGTAGATTGCTAGGCACCCAGTATTACTGCTGCACAGGTTAAAACAGCACTGTCCAAGGCCATGAATACAGCTTCTATGGGACCTGACAATATCGCTGGCTGTGTTCTACATAAGCTACAGAGTGAACTGGCACCTCACCTGTGTGCCCTGTTCAATCACAGCTTCACCTCAGATTTTGTCCCTACTGAATTGTGCACTGATACAGTCATCACTCTCCACAAAGGAGGAGCGACTACAGACCCTGGGAACTATTGCCTCATTAGCCTGATGAGTCTGATATGCAAAGCTATGGAATGCATCATCATGGACTTAATAAACAAGGATATAGGGATTCTCCAAACTCTAGATCCCACACAGTTTGGTTTTGTGAAGGGTAGATCATGCCTGCTCAACTTGGTCAACTTCTTTGAGTTAGTTACCAGAGCTGTGGATGAGGGCAAGGTGGTTCATACAGCCTACCTCTATCTTGCCAAGGCCTTTGATATCATTTGCCAGTCAGGAATCATAGAAAAACTCACTAAGCTAGGCATCAAGCCCTATATCACTAGGTGGATCACAAACTGGCTCACAGATAGAACCCACAGTATAAAAGTAGCTGACTCCAAGTCATACTGTTGACCAGTCATGAATGAAGTCCCACAGGGTTCGGTCCTGGGTCCTCTCCTGTTTGGTATCTACTTCTCTGAAGTCCAGGCCAACAAGAAGAGACTCTGGCTGACAAAGTTCACAGACGATTGCAAGTTGGGAGCTATTATTAACTCAGAAAATTAGCAAACTAACTGACCGGACTCATGTGAATAAAATATCACTAATTTTAATAGAGTAAAACAGAATACATAAGCACTTTCATCTCTCACAGAGACTTCTTCATGAGAGATGAAAGTGCTTATGTATTGTGTTTTACTCTATTAAAATTAGTGGTATTTTATTCACATTGAGTCTGTTCAGTTTGTTTACTAATTTTCTGGTTTGGTGAAGCTTTGGCCATTTTTACTAGCTATTATTAACTCCCCAAGTGATTTTGACATCCTACAGAAAGGCCTCACTGAGACTAATGACTGGTGTCAGAACCATGGCTTTAAGCTCAATGCCAAAAAATGTGTCTTCATCCCCTTTGGGAAAAACCCAGTTTCCATAAATTACCACATCGATGGTAGTCCACTGAACACAGAAGGTGTTATAAAAGATCTGGGAACACAGGTTGACAGCAACCTCTCTTTTGGCCACCACATTGCCACTGTGGTCAGAAAGTCCTTCTATGTGGCACATTTCATTACTGAGGGTTTTGCATCCAGGAAGAAAGAGGTCATTGTCTCCCTGTACTCTTCCCTCATTAGGCCAGTCATTGAGCACAATGCCCCATTTGGCATGTACCTCACTAGACACCTGCAACAAATGGAGAGGCCGCAAAAGTACCTCACAAAGAGGATCCTAGGCCTTAAACACTTGTCCTATATGGACAGACTCAAAAAACTTCAACTATTCTCTGTCTCAGCACAGTTTATTCAGGATTTAGCACTTTCATCCACTACACGTGGACTTCTTCAGAATCACAAATTACAAAAATGAACACTCTTTTATAGTGTTGCCCTCCCATCAGTTAAAACCAAAACAAGCTCAATCACTTTCTTCCCACCACAATTATATAATCAAAAATTAAAGGAAGAGCATTTTCCAAAGCAGTTCAAGGATTCAATATATCTTTTTCAATAAAAAACACTTTTTGTATGTGCATAAAAAACATATAAAACATTGCAACAACTACATGTTACAATCAATCACTAAAAAGGAGAGGCAATTGTAGGTCTAAGCATCTAGTATGCATGGCCATGTGTAATACCTGTCCAGGATTTTATATAGGAAAGACAGATAGGGAATTGAGGTGCTGTATATATGAACATTTATATCAGATAAAAAAGAAAACATGAACAATGCCCTTTATAGGCACCTGTCCACTAGGAACACGTGCATTTCTTTTAAGTTTGCCATAATAATAGTGACTAGCAACCCCAGAGGGGGAATTTTAAAGGACTTTTAGAAGAGAAAGAATTCAAATGGCAAGTATTACTAAATGCCACTATGTTTCTGGGCTTGTATGATTACATATCTATTAAACCCCTATTAGAGGAGAGATAGTCTTTTTAAGTAGTGAATGTCAATTTTTTAGTGATGGATTGTAATGTAGTTTTTGCAATGTTTTATAGGTTTTTCGTACACATACAAAAAAGTGTTTTTTATTGAAAAAGATATATTGACTCTTTGAAATGCTTTGGGAAACACTCTTCCCTTAATTTTTGATTGTAAAATTGTGGTGGAAAGAAAGTGATTGAGCTGGTTTTGGTTTTAACCTATGAGAGGGGCGACGCTATAAAAGAGTGTTCATTTTTGTAATTTGTGATTTTGAAGAAGTCCACATGTAGTGGATGAAAATGCTAAATCCTGAATAAACTGTGTTGGAATAACCATTGGAAGGACAATCTTTACTGTCAGGCGTATCAGTGCCTTCACTGTTCATTCGTACGTTTTTCTGGTTGTCTTGGATTATAGTGTTTTTTCAGATCTTTATATTCTCTGTCTCATATTGCCTTCTTAGATGCGATCTCTGCTTGACTTACAAAGCCATGACTGAACCAGCTCTGTTAAAAATGCTACATCTAAAAAAATCCCAATCCCTCAGCACCGCATGCTCCAGAGACCTCAACCTCATTACCATAGTCAACAGAATGTGCTGGAGGGACAGGTTCATAACTCAGAGACTGCCCATGCTATGAAATAGACTTCCCATACATGTCAAACAGAGCACCTCACTGGCCCTCTTCAAGATAAATCTTGATGAATGGATGGGAAATAGAAAATTTACCCCGGGGATCACCCCAGTGGTTCTACTCGGCAGAGGCACTGGGACCTAAGGTTGGGTGGCACAATGCCAGTGTAATCCTATGGTCTAGGCTTGTAAAGGCTCCGGGGCCACTAGCCTAGTTTACACCTATGAACCTAGGAATAAGATCTGAATGAATTAAAAAGCTTCTTAGACTCATATTACCTAACTCTAAACTGTACAAAAATAAAGTATGCTGTTTTGGAAAACCATAAAAGTTTTCAGAAATATGTCCAAACTGGTTTGTATGCCTCAGTCAAATTACCACCTTGGAAATGTTTTCCTGCTACAAGTAACTCAGCATCTGTCTAGATCCCAACCTCAACTTTTTGCATGATAGCCTGGTCATCAAAGCCAAAGTTAACAAACTCCTCAGCCGGAATTGGAAAATATCCCACTTCAGGAACTAAAGGGAGTTCAAACAGGCAAACCAAGCCAATATCCTCAGTCCTACTGGTTTCAGCACAGCAACAAGCAAAGAAGTAAAAAGTTCTCCTTCCTCAACTGGAATATGCCCTTCCTCTCACCTCAGCCGCCTCTAAGAAAAATCTGTTTACCCTTCAAACAACTGCAAACAACATTTGGAGTAATCACTCTCACCCAGAAAAAGAAAACAACACTGCCTTGCCCTCTCCAAAGCTAAATGGCTTCCGATCCCCCAAAGAATTACCCTTCCATTAGGTTCTTACCTGTTTAAACTGACCATTGAACAAAGGATTCCTGACAGACTCCTACCAACTCATAGCCTCAGATCACTGATTGACTCATCAATCCACTTACTAACTTATTTCTCCAAATGTAAATGCACAGAACATGCCTTTAGCTTATTTGGTTCAGAAAAATGTCATTCCACTCCAAATGATATAAGTCCATCCATGCAGTCAGCATATTCTAGAAAGAGAAATAAAAATTTTCCTTATCAAAGCAGCTTGTTGCAAATGCTTACAAAATAGCTCCATCCCCTAAATCCTCTCTGACACCTCCACAAATCTTCCTATCCCTGATATGGGACTTTGCATTCCATTTCCTCAGCTTACCCCATAATCTTTTCCTTCCCATATCTCCTTCTTCCTACTTATTTCTGTCCTTTATTATGCCTATCATATTCAAACTAAATATTCCTCCAGTTTTCCCAAAATATACTTTATCTAGGATAATACTTTCTCCTATGTAATTGACTGATTTTAAGTATTATTTACTGTCTACCTGTATTTTCACAATATGATTGGTGGTGTACATATTATTATTATTATTTGTTTTTTGGCATTTACTTTGTTTGTGTACCCTGGATGAGCCCTGAAAATAGCCCACTGAGATTAATGCTATACCCCCAACAACAAAATGAATAAATAAAATAAATATACAAATTAGGAGTACTGTCATCAGGACCTTGTCTCCGACTAGAAGGTGTTAGCTACTTTTTCTTATGAAACACTGGCAATGCAGTTTCCCATGCCTTCCCCTGTAGAAGGTAGTCCTAATCTAAAAAATCCCCTTCTGCGTTTCTTTCCTGGCTGTCAGCACAGCCTTCTTGAGTGCTATATTTTCTTTCAGGATAAACGTCCCCTACTTTAGTTTGGGTGCATACCACCATTCCTTTCACTTTCATTGCTTCCTTGTGCTACCCTTTCAATGTGAAGAGGATTTCAGAACAAAAATTTAGAATCAGTTTTACGTTTTTCTGGTTCACTGGTTTCTGCACATCAGTTTCTTTCACATTCTTTGCTTTATATTAGTATGGGATCTGTACAGATCCCTGAAGACAAAATCACCGAAACTAATTTCGGTTTGGCATACTTGCGCGAAAGTGCTTTTCACCAAAGAAGCACTTTCTCGTAAGTATGCCTGTTTGCGAGACCGCACTATGGTATGGATAAGGGAACATTCCCTTTTCCTCACTGTTGTGTGGTCTCAGAGTGAGAATATTAAAGTAGAGGAGTTGGGGGGTGCAGGGGGAGAAGCCCCCCTGCATAAATGTAGATTTCTTTCTTTTTTTTTTTAAACATATATTAACGAAAGCGCTTTTTCGGTGAAAGCGCTTTCGTTAATATATGTTTGGTGATTATGGATTTGGGACTTTGCACATTCGTGCATAAGTCCTAGATCCATTAGTATACCTTTTCCAAATCTTTGCATTCTCCTACTTATTTCACATTCTGTATTTACTTTGTTATAGGGAATCTTAACTTGCATGCCTTTGTTTTTTATGTTAGCTTCAGCTACTCTGTTTTTTTCTTTTTTTGTAAGTGTTTGCTTTAATTCTTTCATTGATTGCTTTTTAACTATCAGTTCATCTTCAGTTCCTACAATGACATCTCCCATAGTTTTGGATTTCTGTTGTTTTATCATTGGGTCATCCTACCTAGGACAGACAGAATCTGTTTTACTTTCTAGTTACAACCATATCCTAACTCATTTTATAGTTTCTATGCAGATGCCATTATCCTTGCTTTATTCTGAATCTGTATGTGACTGTCCTCATTTTGCTGTCTCCCCTTTCTAATACTGAATGGGTGTAACAGCTTGTCATAGTGTGTTTACAGATACTCCCCTCTCTGATATTTTCCAAAGTGCTTTAATCTTTCCCTAATATTACATCATGTGTTAAGCCTGAGGTTAGTCTGAGGTTCCTAGACCTATCCGACTTTCTACATATATATGGGGATAACCTTTTTTTGTTGTTGCAAAGAAGGTATATTAACTAGATGTTTTTGTCACATTCTTCTTCTTACATAGTAGGAGAAACTTGACAAGGGAAAACATGTCTTCAGAATCTAGCAGGACTTGCACCTGCTTTTCCTCTAAACATGGAGTATATTCTACTAGTATGTTTATAATGCAACAACACAGAGCTGATTTGATTATCTTGGCTGTTTGGGCAACATAATTTAAAGGATGCATTTTCTTTTGTAGCTCACAACTTAGCAATGTGACCACATTCACCACTTTTTTTTTTTTTTTTTTACAAAATAATATTTTACTTTACTTGCTATTTTTTCAGAATAGCAGGTATGTTTCTTACTGCAATTTAGTCATGGTAGCAGACAATTCATTTTTAAACATTGTGCCATGAACTAACAAGTGTTCTACTAAAGTTATTATTATATGTCTGATTCACCTTGCAGTACCCGTTTTCAGTTACCTACTGCAAAAAGTTTGGCTTTGCTGTTGCTATCCAGTTTAAGGCAGACCTTTGAAATATGGTTTAAGTCATCTACATCTGGATTTGCCTGTTTCTGTACATTAAAGGTCCTTTTACAAAATGATTGTGCTTTTACTACAGGAGCAGGTTATAACACCCTTAACTAACAGTTCTTTCCTAACTACTCAGTGAAATCATTCTTACCCTACACATTTTTAGTGCCTGTCCTGTCATCTGGGATGACAGGATTCTTGCTTAGTCTGCTCATCTGCAGTTGTCTGTGGTGACATATCAATCATGTTTAATAATAGCATCAAAGGTCATCCTCCCTGGCTGGTTTCTTAGGTACAGCAGAGTCTTTGAGTCGGCCAACATGATCAGAGCTGTTTTTGTAACTATACCAGTTTCTGCTGAGTCCTTATCTCCAAGTACATGATTTTCCTCATTAGTTCCTCAGTGGCTGTGAACACCAATATCAAAAACAAAACATTTATGGAACTCTTTGGCATCTGTAACCCATATATACAATTTGCACTTGGCAGCAAATTATTGGCAAAACTCCTATGCATATACCTCCAGTGTAAGTTCCAAAAAACACTGGAGGTAGGACATATATAAACAAAACAGGTTTGTTCAATAGCCACAAACTAAAATAATAAAACACTTGATTTGTAGCTTTAAAAGCAATTAAATATTTCCTTCATAACAGTGTTCATTCCACACGGTTATTTCAGAATACAAGCATCTATTAACGTAAATAAAAATTCCAAGGCTGTAGGATTCTCCCAGATCCCAATTTTCAAATCTAAACAAGTAGTTCCACAAGATATAATACACTGGTTAAGCCTCCCTCACTACATGCTTCCAGGTCCTCCTTCAGATGAACGTCTATATAAGCAGATATTTTTCCTGAATTTAGCTGTCTAAGCTATGTCCCTTTGCTACAGTAGGAATTAGCAATTAAGACCCTGTGATTTAGCTAATTAATGTGAAAATATTCCCACACTCCATACTGCAGTATACATTCAGTGTTGTCATTAGAAGTACATACACATTTCCCGAACCAGTACATTACTATATCTACCAATATATCTGTACCTGCTAAACCAGGGGTGAATTTGTGTTTACACACCCATTCATTCAACTTACATTTGAATATAATAAGAAAAGTACTTTGTTTTATGTGAATGGAAGACTGCCCTACAGAAGTGGTATTCTGAGTGATGCAAACCCTTCCCTCCAACATGTTCTATTTATTTTGCAAAAAAAAAGAGTGAAATGCCCTCTGTTTATGAGACCACTAGATTTGCAAATGTGGAATAAGTTTGATAGAATCGGGTCTGTTGAAGTTCTATAAATGAAGCAGAAGTTGTCTCTCAGTAGCCTTTATGATACTGATTAGAGAGGCAATGCTTTGAGATGATCTGCATAGTTTTTATGATTT
Organism: Protopterus annectens; assembly: GCF_019279795.1. Classification (NCBI taxonomy): domain Eukaryota; kingdom Metazoa; phylum Chordata; order Ceratodontiformes; family Protopteridae; genus Protopterus; species Protopterus annectens. The sequence goes on from NC_056735.1 coordinate 1,399,573,862, forward strand.
AGTCACTTGATTTTTTTAATGAGAAAGCATTGAGGTCATTCAAGTTCTGGCAAGTGTTTGGATGAGTACATACTTAAAAGGGCATTATTCTCAATGATCTTTCTAAAAGTGCTGAGTATAGGGGGATGATTACATCCCTGGATCTGGATGCAATACCTTTTTATACAAGTTGTGCAATGAAAAAGGACTTCCTCACAACAGTGGATACAAGGTGATCAAAGGATAGTTTGTTGTCAGCATAGGTTCCCAGGTACCTGACTACAGGATCAATTTTCATGGGTGTGCTGAAGTGAAATTTACAAAAGGAGGCATACTTGTCAAAGGATGTGATTATATACTTCTTAGCATTTAGATTTAGTCCATGATTTTGACGTCAACTATATTTTTGAGATGGACACTCTTGTAGGATTTTAGTGACTCAGGGAATTTTATGATGGTACCAAGTGTTCAGTCATCTGCACACTTGGTCAGCCACAAACCTTTAACATTAGCTTTGACCTCTGAGAAGGAAATGTCAAAGTGGAATAACTTAAGTCCGCAGGCTGAAACCTGGGCACACTGCTAGTGACTGGTCTACTTCATGTGTTCTACTTGTGAGCCAATTTGCTTTCCAACAAACGTACAAAAGGACTGACATTTAGTTGGGTGAGTTTGTATACAACACCTGAGTATGGAATGATGTTGCATGCCTTTGTGGAGTTTACATATGTAGTATGCACTGTTTTGCTCTCATCAATTTCTTCAATAACTTTATGGAAAAAGTCAACTAGGTTAAGTAGGCAGTAGCTGCACTTGACAGATCTGATCTGGGTTGTATTGAGAGCCCGTATCTTACCTATATTCTTATTTATTTGTTCCATAATGATCCTTTTCATTGCTTTACAGTTGAGAGTGGTCAGGCTTATAAGATGATAATTGCCCAGTTTCATTGAAGCCTGCCTTTGTGCACACATATTACTGTTGCTGTCCTCCATTCATAAGGCATAAAGCCTGTTTGGAGGCTGTTGCTAAATAGCTTCTGTAGTGGTTCAGACAAATCATGTTTCAGGCTGACCAGTAGGCTGTCTATTATGTTATCTAGTGACATGTATGCAGTGATCTTTACCTCAGATAGTACCCTGTAAACTTCTTCTTGGGAGATTGGAGGGTGGGGGGGTTTAGGTATGGGTATGTTGTCTGAGAATATTGGAAGGGAGAGGGGGTGAAGTTTTAGCTAACGCTGTCTTCTAGTAGATTGGCTGTGTCTTCTGGGTTCAAGTATGCAATATCATTGACTGCTCTGCAAAGTGCTGGGAATTGTTTGAGAGTTTTTAACATAATTAAAGAATGACTTGCTATTATTCTTCAACTGGGTAGCTATTTTTATCACATTGGCTGATTTGATCAGGGTCTAGATTTCCTTGTTCAGTTTAACAAGAGTGTTTTTGGCATGTTGTGAGTTAGATTAATTTTTGGGTTATTATTTTTTATTTATTATTGAAACTGCTTATGCTTGGGTTCCACCATGGGTGTACATGTTTGAATACAGAACTGTATTTATTTCTGAGGGAACAGATGTGTCTGTGAAGCTATTTACATGTGCATAGAATTTGGCAGTGAAGGATTCTACATTAACAGTGGGGTCTTCAGGATGAAAGGGGCAGTTGAATTTAGCCAGATCATCACTCAATTTTGTTAGATTAGCATTCACATGATCTCTGAATACCGAAGCATTGGAAGATTCAGTCTTACAGTGAATGCAATTGACTTGCAGTATGATTTGGTTCAAATAATTTTATTCAGAAAAATTTTTTTTAAAACAATACATAGTAAATATAACAGATCAAATAAAAGTGAATTGAATGAACTATTTACAGAATATACAATAGCCTTAGGTCAGACAAAGTCAAAAGGAATACAATCATAGATACACAGACAAATAATAAAGATTATTGTACAAGCATTAACAAATTATAACTTGCATTCTTGCTTCCTCTTTTTTTATGAAGATAAAATTGTGACCATTTTGAGTGTCTCTATTAGGGAGAGATCCTTTTCCCAAGGATTGTTAGTCCATTTCTTCGGAAAGATCCTCATTTCCGTGGCTTTAAATTCCTACAGTGTTACTTCTTTCAATAGAGTGAGAAAATCATCAATTGTTGGGATGATAGAGGAGTTCCATTTCCTAGTGATGCATTTTTTGAGACAGCCATTATAGTCCAAAGAAGATAAAGTCCATTCTTTTTCATAGTAATGGCTTCAATTTTATTCAGAAGAATTAATGACTTTGACAAAATGAAAGAGTCAGTAAAAATGGCTTGCAGAAATTCACCAATATCCTCCCAAAATGTTTTAATATGAATACAGTCATATAAAATATGTGACCAATCAGCATTAACATTTTAGATTACATCTCCAGCATATTGCCTTAGTATTTTTAAATCTAGCTATTTTATTAGGGGTGTAAAAGGCTCTATGCAAAGATTTAATTGCAAAGATTCTCCAACTTTGCATATTTGAAGTTAACTGAATAGAATATAGTATGTTTATTTTTGATTCCTTAGATAACAACAATGGACAATCTTTATCGATAAAATTCCAAAATTTCTGGTTAGAATTTGTTTTGTAACTAATTATAATTTTATATAACTTTGAAGTTACATTTGTCCAGTTAAAGTCTCTGTATAATACTTCATGTAGATAAAATATAAATTTAGGTATGGAGTTAAATGAAGAATTTTCTATTGTTCTATACATATCTTGCACATATGGTACCAGACTATTAAGAACTAACCAGTCACTACTTGATAGATTGAATGTATTAATTATCTGATTGACATTCATGACTGTTAGATTTTCTATACATTGATACCAACATGAGAAATTATTTCCTTTCCATGAGTTGAGTATTTATGGAAATGTTATTAACAAAGTTTTTTGTAATATTAACAGGTGTTAATAACTGAAACCATAATTTAATTTCAATATTATTGTTTATGAAGTTCCGGAAAGTGTTATAAATGTAATTTATATAACTTAGGTTAGTAGGCTTGGTGAAATTGTATTGTAAGTTGATACAGATGATATTCCAGAGTACATTGTTCTGTCCAAGCAGTTGTATATTTTTTGCTAATTTATTTTCTTCCTGAAAAATAGCAGTATGTAGTATTTTCCAAGTGGAAGAACTTTTTGAATCTATCCAATTTATAACTATTTTAAGAATAGATGCTTTAATGTAAGATTCTAAATCAGGAAAGTTTATGCCCCCCATTTCCCAGGGTCTAATATGGTTTAGGAAAGCAATCCTATTTTTTTGGGATACCAAAGGAATCTTAAAAAGATTCTATTTAATTATTTTAAAACTTTTTTACTAGGCATAATAGGTATTGCTAAAGCAATGTAGTTTACCTTTGGGAGAAGTACCAACTTTATTAACTGCAATCTGTCTTCAAATGTTAGAAAAAATTTATTCCATTCCACTATTAATGATTTAAGTGTACCCAGAATATTGTTATGATTTGTAGATAGAGTTAATTCTAACGTTTCACATTAAACAATTCCTAAGTAATCTAGAGAAGAAACCTGTTTCCCAACAATTGGATTTATGTTAGAAATTGAATTATTTTTATTATTTAATAACATGTGTTTCAATTTGGAAGCATTAATATTTAAACCTGAGATGTGATAAAATTTTTCAGCTAATAAATTTAGTTCACATAGTGACTCTTCTAAATTTAATAAAGTGAGTATAATATCAACAGCAAAGAGCATAATTTTGGAATTAATTTGATTATTAATTTCAATACCTTTAATTTAAGGGTTAAGACGAATAGTGGAAGAAAAAAGTTCAATTGCTAATGCAAACAATAGTGGTGACATAGGGCATCCTTGTTTGGTACCTTTAGTAATTGTAATCGCATCTGATGTGAAAGGGCCTAATTTTACATAAGCTAGATTATCCTTATAAATATTTTTTATTAAATTAATGAATCTTGAGGGGAAATTATAAATTTGTAGTATTTTGAAAAGATTATCCCACTTTAGTGAGTCAAATGCCTGTTCAATATCTAATGTTACTTTTAAAGCTTCAACTTTGTCTCTATTTACGAGATCTATAATGGCTAAAATTATTTGTATGTTGTCTTGAGTGTGTCTATTGTGAATAAACCCTGCTTGATCCTCATTAATGACTTGAGTTAGAGATGTGTTAATCCTGTTAACCAGAATAGACGTAATTTTTTTCTAATCATTATTTAGAAGTGAAATAGGCCTGTATGAGCTACACAAGTTGGGATTTTTATTTTCTTTTAAAATAGGTGTAATCAATGTGTATCTCCATGAAGGTGGAATAATGCCTTGTAGATAAATTTCATTTAATGCCCTCTGAAGTACTGTTATGACTGATGATGGAAATAATTTATACATTTCTATAATAATTCTGTCTATGCCTGGAGCTTTATTATTTTTGCCTACCTTAATTTTCTCTTTAATTTCTTTAAATGTTATTTGTTTCTGAATATTTATGTTTAAACTCTCTGGTATTTTATTTAAATTTGTATAATCTAGTCCTATATCTATTTTGTTATGAGGAGAATCATTAATATTATAATGCTTTGTAAAATGGAATTTGAAGGCATCTAATATATCGCCTATATCTGATACACTTTTCTTGTTTTCCCTTCATGAATTATATTTGTAATATTGTTTGTATTGGAATGCCTTTTAAATCTCATTGCTAGGCTATGCATATATTTTGGTGAAACAGCGTATGAATTTAATTTTAATTTTTCCAATGCCAAATTGGTTTTATGCATTATAATGCCATTGTATTTTTTATTTAATTCTCCAATTTCTTTTTTTTTTTCAACCAGGTTCTCCACATCCTTGGTTAATTTCTATAATGCATTTTTGAATATTAACTAATTCAGACTCCCATCCTTTTACTTTATTGTTACACCAGGAAATAATTTAAAAAATGAAAATATTACATTCTTCCATAATTCCCTGCCCCATATCTGAGCATAATTCACTTACTCTTAGAATTAAAATTAACTTTAAGAAACTAACACTTACTAAAATAATTCTTGCATATTTTACTAAATTAAATGAGTTTGACTATTTTAGTGAATCCTATAAAATAACTACATTTACATCACCAGTATTATTCACATTTAAATAATATTTTATTTCCAAATCTAACCACCAAGTCTTAAACTCATTTAATTTAGTAAAATATGCAAGAATTATTTTAGTAAGTGTTAGTTTCTTAAAGTTAATTTGAATTCTAAGAGTAAGTGAATTGTGCTCAGATATGGGGCAGGGAATTATGGAAGAATGTAATATTTTAATTTTTAAATCTTGGGATACATATAATTTATCAATTCTTGGTTGGGTATTGAATCTATAATCACTATGAGAAAATTGTATTGAACTTTCATTTTTAAGACTAAAGGAATCTAATAACTTCATGTTGTCTAACCATTTCATAAGAGTTCTTCCTGTAGATGTTAAACAAAATTGACTGTCTACTTTTAGTCTCCTGACTATCTAAGATACAATTAAAATCCCCTCCTACAATTAGACTACCTTTTGAAGTCTTATTAATAAGTTTGATGTGCTTCTTAACTGTTCCTACTCCTATACCTGGAAACCAATAAAAATTCACCAATGTCCAAATTCTATTACTATATCTTATTATTACTATTGAGAAAAGGACATCTTTGTCGTCATAATTATATATTACTTGAGGATTAGTAACACTTTTCCTCCACAATGTTAATACTCCTCTGATTTTTTTACTGTATGAAGAGCTAGAGAGCTTTAAGAAATCATTTGGATTACAAATGAAATTATCATTAACTTTAAAGTGAGTTTCTTGTAGAAATATTAATTGTGCGTTGCTTACTTTTAGATATTTAAGTAGGCTAGATCTTTTCCTTGGAATATTTAAACCATTCACATTTAGTGAGAGAAGTTCTATACTCATCCAGTTAATTTATTTATTGAAGAGTTCTAATAGGAAACAATAGCAAGTTATTTTGTTACTTATTTGCTGCATATCTTCCATACATATATTAATAATGTAGTAAACCTTCTTATTTCCTTTTGAGTTGTATAATATATATACTAGAAGAGGCCAAAAGGTAAGACTAACAAGAGTACAATAGTTCATTTTACACATGTATAGACAAATATTTAAAATTATCTTTTAACAAACATGGAATGAATATCATTCTTAATCTGAAAGAACTAAAATGTTCAGTTAGATTAACCCTCATTACTAACAATAAATCAAATAACAATGAGAAGTTAGAGGCTCCATTATATGTTATTCTGGAGATAATAAATAATTGACTCCATCATATACCTCGTTTGATCCATGCACATAAGTATGCATTTATTATAAAATTAACTTAATACAAAATTTAGGCGATAACTGGAACAAATTTACTTTATGCATAGTAAATCAAATATGTATTTCAATCAAAATCATATATTCATAAAATGTAAGTAAAAATTTCAAGAGATGTTTACTACACCAGTTACCTTTTATCTTTCATGAGTTTCTGTAAAGTAACTCATTCATTTAGTAATTATCGTATATAATATACTATGACCAACATTGTAAGACTTAACTACAGTAGTATCAACAATCAATCTAGTGAGCCATTGTAAATCCACAAACCACTTTTTCTCTGATGCATTAGTTGAAGAATTCAAATTGTATTGTTCTAGACATGTAGTATTTCAATACATATATAAATACTGCTCCAAACACTACTATACATAGAAATTTAATGTAATAGAGCTCAATATCATATTTGTACATTACTCCAAACTTCAGTAAAGAGTTCCTTTGCTACTCTTGATGTAGAGCATTAAAATAGATTAGATCGTAAGTGATTGTTCACAGTAATACCTCAATATTAAACACACAATACCATTCTAGGCATTATAAATTTAATTGAACAGCTACCGTAAATGCTAAATAAATGATACCAAATCTTAAAAACATAGGTAAGATAATCAATCTGTCAGGTTTTTGAAATAATAACTTCACAACCCCGAGCATTTTAGCAGTAAATTCCTTTTGAATGCATTTAATGATTAGAATGATTACCTAGATGAATGAGAATGCACAAATTGCTCTTTGTTCATATTCTGTCACTACTATATCAAGTGAGAAGTAGTGTTACAGATATGGAGTTTCCGATAATATATACCTTCGTAATAATCAGGTATCAGATAAGACCTCACACTTTCTTTTCTTCTTCTAATTGTGAAATCAGTTCCCAATTTTAAACTATCTTCTCTCAAAACCACCACAAAATATGCAATATACAGGTGCCTTAGAGTCTTGTTATTATTTATTAATTCAATAAAGAATGCAAGTTCATGAATAATTTGAAAAACCAAAGGTAGTAAAATGAGTCAACTGAAGAATGCATCAACTACCCTCTCTATATTTTAATGGTTCCATATGTACATATCCTGTCTTTATATTTCATTTACCTCCCTTTTTTTCAAATTTTGAGCAATGTTTAACAATCACTTTTCCCTTCTTTTTTCATATGTGTCAATACAGACCTGTACACAATCTTTCATGTTAACAGATTTCAAGAGTAAAATTAGAATGAATTTGTACAAGTCTCAATTTATTACTGTAAGTGCATGTTAACGAATATATTGCATCTATTGTCACCTGTTTTAAAGTTCTACTAATCCAGGAATTTCAGGCCTCGTCAGCATATATTTAGTGAACTTGCAGAATATGTTCTATTAGTGTACTTTTGCCATTATTACAGTTGCAAGACCAGAACTCACTTCCTTGTGTCCCATACTATAATGCTAATATGAAACTTTAAATAATGAATCATCCAACCTGCATCTATTGAATATAAACATTATGCAACTTACATATTCCTGCAGCTCACCCGTAAGTAGTTTACCTGCTATTTTCACTAGACAAACACTCCACATTTTGTCCATCTTTAAATAATTATAAATGTAATTCAGAATCAGTGTAAACTGATATTAGTACTAATTTCAACCATCATTGCGCTTAGCCTTCTTTATTTGGATGAGCCCTGTCCACAAATTTACCATTATAGATGTAAACATTATGGGTGTACCTAAAATTATTCTTATGACATCAGCCCAGTATAGAAATAAATAAATCAGGGACAACCTTTGCATAGATAAATGAGCCTGCACAAATTGCTCTTTGTTTGTATTCTGTCACTACTATATCATATGAGAAGCAGTGTTAAAGGTATGGAGTTTCTGATAATATATAGCTTTGTAAAGATCAAGTATCAGATAAGACCTTATACTTTCTCTTCCTCTTCTAATTGTGAAGTCAATATCACACTATTCCTCTGTTTAAAAATGGATCTCTCATGCTTGTTGTGATTGTTGTTTGTGAACGCCATGTTTGTTTGCCAGCTATTGTTTTTTTAAAAGAAAGCATGAGCCCACATCACACTATACAATTGCTATACATTAGTATTGTTTTTGAGTTAATTGTCCCTAGAGTGTTTGTAGTAGGAACTTGTGTGGTCAATGGGGCATGAGTAATTCAATTTGCGTGCCCTAGGGCCACTTGCGAGTTAATATGTTCTGCAAACCTGGGTGTCTCACTGCTGTATCTATTTAAGAAACTGTATTTTCTGCCATTTTTACTGTGTTACATGCTCCCCAAAGTGCCTCCCATGTAGAAAAACAACCATGACCATGACCAAACACCGTTTGATGTCTGCACTTGTGCCCCTGCTCCTCCGCTGATACACTGCGCAAAGTCCCCTCTATACTCGCCATCGGTGAGAAACACCCAGCCCTGAGTTTGTTAGTCAGAGATAATTAAATTCAAGAATATTTTCTTTCTACACAGATGCATATCTTAAAGAATACGGTTTTACAATAATAATCTGGTGTAATGTCCCCTGCTAACACATTTTTCTTTTGTGGTTTCTTAAGATGTAATGTTGGCTTTCTGGAGAGGATTTGACCTGTACCGGTAGAACCTGAAGTGTGTAGGTTTGCTTTGCTGAATTTACGAGGCTTGTATATCTTTTGGGAAGAGGTAAGGTAGTCAAATACATGTCTCAAAACTTTTTAAGCTTATGTATCTTGAGCATTGCGACTTATACCCCCCCAACACAATGACTGGCAATAGCTATATCATAATAGGCTCTTCAAACTCACAATGACAGTTTCCTCATATTAGGAGGATCTGCCTTTGGCCTGATTGTGTGCAATAACCTCTCCTCCTGTAGACAAACTGCATGAGCACAGAAACCATTACATATGATGATGTTACAAAGAATATGGCCGCTGTTCTAATCCGTAATAAAATTATTCCCACAGTTTCATACCAGTATTTAATATACTTTATGCTGCAATCATCTATTAAGTGAAAAGAACTTATAGAGATAGATGTTTATTCTATATTTACAGCCTTTCTTGTTAGCAGTGTGTGTTGTCGTAGGCTGTGTAGGTATGGTGCTTTGGGTCATCTTTGAAATTGAATACCTGGTGTCATGTATATTGTTTGAAATTTGTAAAATCAAATTCCTTTTACAGAACATCTGTTGACTAGCCAGCCACACAAACACACACAGTAGCTCACATGCATCATTCCCAAGTGTAATCAAAAAATCCACTCAACTACGCAACTAGACTAGAATGGGAAAACCAACCCAGTATACCGTAAATGGCTGGGGGACAATGAAGAGACACCGCACTGAGCTACCACCATACACCAGCACTGAGACACAGTTGTTGAATATGGGAGAGCTGTCAGGAAACCAAATATGTTCTAACGGATGACAGATTGTTTCTCCAGAGCATTCTTGGAATGCTCCTTAATGTCAACAATGAAGAAAAGAACTGGACTGTACAGACATTACTGGGTGTTTTGGGAATAGGTTTTGCTCATAACTAGAGGATTTTATGTTCTTCGTCTGTGGGGAACAGGAATATCTTTTAAAAACTCCAGTGTTATTATGCTAGATCACTCCCGCATTTCTCTCTTATGATTTCAGTAAACTTCCTATGAACCAAATCAAGCCCAGCTTTGGATTTTCCATGTCTGTTATACTTTAGTATGTGAACATATGTGATTTTTTTCTAGTGAATACATAAATATTATTATTTTTTTTTATTATTTTGAGAGAAACGCGGGATAATCTTTACAAAAAGTCAGACAGAGTGACTTACATTCAAGTTAAAAACCTATGCAAGTTGTCATTGGACACAAGACACATACACTTCAGATAAGCGTCAACAACAACGTTCCTTGTCAACTCTGACCCAAGCAAAGACAAAGCAGGCTACTTTTAATATTCCTCCACTTTATACAATGATGTTCGATAAAAAGACAAAATGAGATTCCAATTAGTGTAACGCTTAGCAATTCAAGACATTTTAACTCCTCAAACAAAATATTAAAAAAAAAAAAAAAAAAAAAAAAGGAGGAGAAATATCCAAATAAACATTTAAATGTTTCAGAAGTAAATTCTATGTGATTAAACTAACTAGAAGGGCAAAGTGATATTTATTTAATGTGTAGGGTTTATAGTTAGAAGTTAAATGTCAAAAGGGCTCTGTACACTCATGACATTTCGCAAATGCACTGACAGGCTCGCGTAAAGGGAACTGAAGATTTCCCTACAAGTCTCGTGCATTTAAAAAGCTTCGCTTCTTTGTTTTAAAAATAAACGTTCAACTGAAATCATGAACTTATTGGCTATAATAACCTCCAGTGAATATGCAAAGACTTTGTATAAATTAATCATAAAACCATATCAATGACTGAAATTAGTCATAAAATACAACTAAACCCCACCCATTAACTAGCGACTAATATTAAGAAAATTAAATTAACTAAAGCATAGCTCTTATTGTACTAAAAAGTACAATGTATATTTAGCATTTCCTACTCAGCAAATCATTTATTTTCCCTTATAAAATACTGTCATGCACAAAAGTAAACTAATAGAGTCAATTAAATTATTGATGTTAATCTGTCACTTATGAACTAAACTTTAAAGTATGCAACAGGTGTATTATAAGTTTATAACATAGAATTTACAACATGTTTAAAGAAAGAACAAACAATATTAAATTGTTACCTTTAGCATATATTTTTAGTTTTAGTTGATACTTTGAGATAAGTTGTTGAAGGTATACCTTTTGAGTCAGTTCTTTGCTTCTTTTTTTTTTACATCAATCCAATTCTTTTTTTCTGGAGATCTTTTCAGTGATGTAGTTAAAGCCCAGTCCATTTCCTCCAGGACTGTAACTATATTATTGTTTTTGACAAAGGTTACTGCTTCTTCAATGTCATTAAAAGTTTTTATTTCATTTAAAGTAAAAATCCTTATTTTTGCAGGGTATGCCAGTTGTGCCTTTCTTTTATTCTGTTTAAGTAATTTTACAAGTGATCAGGATTTCATTCTCATTTCTAAAACTCTAGAGAAAAAGTCATTGTCAAATCGAATTATATTTTGCTTGTATTTCAGTGGGGATCTTCTCCAAGCACATTTAAGGACAAGTTCTTTATCAAGATAAGAGATAAATTTAACCACTACTGACCTGGGAGGGGATGATGGTGATGAAGGAATAGGTTTCCCAATGGCTCTATGAGCTCTTTCTATACCATAAGAGAATCCTTCTTTTAGATCTAGGATTTCGGGTAACCATGAATTAAGAAAGGAAATAATATCATCTCCTTCAGATTTTTCTGGTAAACCAAAAATTCTCACATTAGTCCTCCTTTCTCTATTTCCCATGTCATCTAACTTGGTGATAAGCCATTTATTTTGCTGCTGAAGGACATCTCCCTGGATTTCTTCCTCTTTGAGCCTTCCATCTATATCAGATAAAGACTCTTCAATGCTTAATATTTTAGTTTGATGCTGTTGAAGTAACTCTTTAAAGGATTCAGTTTGTTTATGACAGCTTTCTCTCAAGTTTTCTAAGTTGTTATTGAAGCTGTCCATTTTAATAGATAGTTCTTGTAAAGTAGAATACATCAACTGAATTTCTTTCTTCAAAGTAAATTCTGCATGTGAGTTCTTTGAGCAACTCATCTTCAGAGAGCAGTTTTAAACTCCAGATATTTCTGACAGGAAATTTTTGAAGAATATATTCCAAACTCGAGATAATGATAGCATAAATGTTAAAGAACACTAGTTAACTGTTTTGTTCTGTGAAAAAATTATTATTTCCTGTTATTTGAAGTATTTTTGAGGCACTCTAAAAAAGTGCTGCTTTCAGAGTGCCATCCAGGCTCCGCCCTCACTTTCAGTATGATTTGACCACAGATGAAGTTATATTTGGTGGGGAGCAAAGCTGTACCATATTTTACTGCTCCTGATTAGAATGTGAACTAATTGATCCAGAGAGTTTTTAGTGATTTCCAGAATTTCTGGGTATACATGTTTGAGGATGTGTAAGTTTCTCAGTTTATGGAGGAATAATTTAAGTCTCCTAGAAGAATGGCGTTTGGCTTACAACATAGGGACTCCATACTAGTTAGGTATGAGAAATGGTCTGTGGGGGTACATATAGAGGTTTTTATATTTAGCTATGGTATGATAAGGGGTTTTGTTAATAGTAAGTTGGATTTAGAGGAGTTCTGGGTCATTATTTTTTTGTCTAATGAATCTGGAGCTGAAGTGTTCTTTTGTTTTAAGGAATAGGATACACTGCTGCCATCAATGTCTTTGTCAATGTGCTGGACCTGAATCTGTGATAGACATTGAAACCCTGCACTGATGGAGTGCTTTCAATGGCCTTGATCCAGGTTTCTGTGATTATACATGTATCAGTCTAGGTCTCTGTGAGGATGCATATATCAAAGTTTTCCAGGGTAAAGAGTGATTTTTAAACTCTCTCAGCTTAGAGCAGCAATACCTTAACATTATTTTGATTCTGTTTAGCTATGTTAGGACCTTTAGTGCAATGGCATTGCCTAAAACAAGCAGTAAAGGGACGAACAAGGATTTAGCTAATATATTAAATCACTGGGGGGGGGCACGGTGGTACAGTGGTAGCATTGTTGCCTCACAGCAAGAGGTTCTCCCGTTCGATTCCCAGCTGGGGTGTGGGGAGTAGCTTCTGTGTGGAGTCTGCATGTCCTCCCCGTGGTTGGGTGGCATTCGAAAGACATGCGTAAGGGTGTGCCTTAGTTGAAAGTTGGACATCGAGCTGGCACCTCGGCATTCGTGAAAATCTACTGCCAATCATTAGTGGCCCGGATTTCTGCTGTGGCGACCCCTAACTGGGAAAAGCCAAAAGACAAACAACAACAACATTAAATCACTGGGGGGAGACATACAGGCTGCTCTTATAAAGCTGTTGCTTCTGTCTTCCATCTTTTGCCAGGCTAATATATACGTTTAAATGACACCAGATGTTGCATGACTTGTTGAAGTCAATATTATTTTGTTCTTATAGTAACATTCTCTTATTTTACGTTTAGCATGTTGCCCATTAGGATTTAACCATAATTTAATTACAAGCCTTAAATCACATCCCTGACATCCTACCATTTTGTTAGAGGCGAAATGTCCAGTTATGAAACTTGTAATCTTGTGTTTCAGAGGTAACACCACATCTAGTTAACAATGACTGTTTACATTGTTTTGTTAATTATTAAATAATACTTACCCAGAATACCTCATTAGTGTTTGTGGTAAGAGAGAAACAGCCCACTGGGGTAGTAGGGTTCTCTAATAATTGGAAAGAGCTACCACCAACAGGAAAACAAGCTTACAGCTGGCGGTAACCTGTCTGAATCCCACCCTCTGTTTGTTAACTTTCCTTTTCTTTTTTTTTTATGTTCACTGGCTGAACCTGTACGTGATCCAAAGAGATCAGTAGTTTACCACATTTAACAAAATTAAATTTGTTAAATGCTCTTGGCATATTCTATTCAGTAGCATTCAACAGCTTATGCCAAGTAATAGAAGGAGGAAAGACTTTACAATGGATAAACAAACATACAAAATGTAATAAAAAGAGACAAAGTATGGTTATACTACAAAGATAGTACCAAACCTAATAACAGGTCTGGCCTTTGGTCAACTGGTGCCCTAGGCAAAAGGGCTCCACAGTGCCCCACCACCACCCAATACCCCCCCCTTCTGGTCTACCTACACCATCCAGATTACTTTTTTCTTCCTTTTTCTTATAGTTTATCTTACTCTACATTTTTTTCCTGCATTCATTCAACATATTGTAAATAAACCATTTGTTTACTACAAAAGAATAAACAAATAAATACTGGAAAAGTGCCACTGCTAGAGTGGCATCCTAGGCGGCCACCTAGTCAGCCTATGCCTAAGGCCAGTTATGCCTAACAACAATTGTCAAATACAAATACAGCAAGCAAAGTCAATATACTACACAGTTTTTCAAAATGAGAACCAAACCAATCCACTGGTTTTCAGGACATCCATAAATATTTTGTTGGGGAAGACAAAAACACATATAAACACCCACCTCTGGTCACTACATCAATGTACAGCAAAATCATGTGCAGTACATCAACTCATTGCATCAATACAGAAAAAATGAAGAAAGAAATGCCACTTCAGTATGAAGCAATCACATCCAAAAAGCTGGCTATGGCTACCTAGCATTCAACAAACCGACACAGACACCCTAAAAAACTGCTGAAGAAAATCAAGTGGCACAAATCTTCCATGAATGGATTACTACAAGTTGCCAATATAGAGCCTACCTACTAACTATACCTATAAATAGTAGTTCATTTGAAGAGCAATTCTCCACTCTCTGGAAGCACTCAAAAGTAATCCTTTAGTCATAAATGGTAAACCACAGAAAGTAGAAAATGACAGACCTATCAGCTTTTTAAGCCCTTTCTGCAGAAAAAATCATTCACAATTAACTGGCTCATATCATGACATTCACCAATATAGCTACAACAGCACAGTACAGATTCAGAACTGGCCACAGAAATCAAAATAGCATCACCAAAATTTGAACATGAAGTTGTAATAAGGTGTGACAATAAGAAACATTGCCATGCTATTCCTAGACAAAGTCAAAGTACTTGATCTATTAAACCACCCTTTTCTGCTCCACTGACTGGAAGAATCAGAATGCAGCAACATTGCTTTAGGCTGGTTATGACTTGAACCAGTCTAACAACCTCAGCAGCAGAAGGTAATGTGCCTGTCTCTAACAGCTTAATCACCAATACAGGAGTCCCACAAGGCTTAGTCCTTTGCCCCTATCTCTTCACCATATGTATCAACTATTTGTCCACCACACAAATGCAGCCACCTTTGTACAGTATATTAACTCTGCTATCATTCACAATGCAGACAATATTGGTAAAATGGAGAAGGACATGTGAGCTGCTCTCAGTAAATTAGAAACCTTACTCACCAAAAACTGCCTAATCAAAAATGAAAAGAAAACCAAAATAATACTTGTTAAAACATCAAAAATGAACTCACAAAAGGAACTAATTACTTTTCCATTCTTACATCCACTTCTGAGACAGAAGCTGTCCAGCACTGGAAATATCTTAAAATAACTTTAGATAATATCCTTTCCTTGGAACAACATTACAGAAATGTAATAACAGAACTCTGCAAGAAGCCCAGAGAACTGTATGGGCTAAAGTGCAATGTAATACCAACAATAAGAAAGAAAGAAAACAGCAGCCTGGCCGGTGGCATAGCTGGAAAAAACCCTGACTACAACTCAGGTGGCCTGAGTCTGACTAGTGACTTGGGCATGATGGCATAGATGGTGGCAGATGACCATACCCATCTTGGCAGGGGAGGGACTGCAACAATGGTGGACAAGTGTTTCATAGCTCCACCGAAGGCAGGGACATAAAGAGATTGTCAAGCTGTGAGTGCAGCCTAGACTGGAGATGTGTCTGCTCAGGATCTGGAAAAGATACACTCCTAGAAACCATGCCTTATTGTCCAAACATCGCTGAAAGATTTCCAACATGCAACGAGAGGCGATAGGACCAAAATGCTACAATAAAAAACCCTTCCTGTGTGTATATCAGTGGCAGCTCGTTAGCCCATTTCCTCCATGGGCCTTGCTAGTTGCTGTTTAGAGATCTGTTGACTCCGGCTCAACAGTCCAAATACCAGGTTTCTTTGATGGAATGCTTAACACATATCACGACAAGCTAGAGGAGCTCATACAGAGAGATGCTGCCACAAATGTCAGACCTACATCTAGGCGAACCTGCTGGCAAAAATTAAAGTTAATTAGTTAATTACTACTAAGAAAGAAGATAGCTAAAGTACTGGTATTGCCAAAATAACTGTTAGGAATATACGTCATGGGAAGGTTAAACAAAAATTTAACCTACAGCAAAACAGAACAATTTGCCACAGACAAGCCGTCCTCCTCACATCGTTGCCTTATCTTGAAAAAACAACAATGGATATCCTATTTAAACTAATTAACGTGCATATAGCTAACACTTATTTGTAAATTACTATAGAACAAACTGTGCCCTAACTTCATACCCTTATTCAGACTCATAACTATACTAAAATAGTACAAGCAAAAAACACATTTCAAACAACCATGAACTAACTGTTAACAAAACCACAACAAATATGGTGATGCAGACCTAGGCTGGTGTGTAACTAAACAGAAGACTCTATTACCAAATATCCTGAAAACAATCTAAGATAGCACCTCCTTAAAACAGCAACGCAGAATGTTTTTCTCTGACTGCATTATTACTTAGCTCTCTCACCTATTTCCTGCTTATAGCCTAACTACAAACCTCTGTCAGTAGCTGTAATCTCATATGTAACTGAACAAGATATACAAAGCTAAACATAACATCATTCACATATCTTTCCATTTCTATTTGCTGTACTAAGTGTGTCATGTCAGTGCCTGACATTTTACACTGATGTATTCATGTAAGAGATGATTTACCACTCTTACTTAATCAACATCTTTGAATTAATTATCTGCAAGTTAAACAATGTACTGTTTATACTAAAAGTATAGACCATGCTTAAGTTGTATGGATGATAATTGTTTGGATGATGCCCAAGTAGATTTCTCCAATATACTTTAGTTCTTAGGAAAAAAAAAAGTATTGCACATGTAAAGTTGTTCTATGTTGGTTCACTGAAGCTCTGCTTTATCTTAAATGAAAATCTGCATGCAGGTCATACCTCTCACCTGTCCAGATTTTTGGAGAAAGTCCAGATTTTTGTTTCATATTTTTGGTCTGTTCCTCACAAAATGTATGTTTTTCTGGCAAATTACTAAATCACTAAATAATGACATACATTTGTGTTTCAGACTTCATATCCCTCAGAAAATGCATGCTAACACAAATGCAGTTTTCAAAGTTTATAAGTACAATATTTGAAATCTGTCCCTATTTTTGGCTATTGCCCCACCCCACAACAATTATTTAGGGTTTGTCCAGATGTCTTTCTTTAAGATGTTGAGAGGTATTACTGATGCAGGTACTTAAAATGTATTGTTTTGTTTCTAAAACTATGGATGTAATTTGGGGACTTTCCCTTTGGGTCCCACTCTGAAAATGGGCTTGCTCCAAGTAGAGTTAACCCCGTTAACAAAACATATATAAATAAAATAAAATTGGCAAGCTTTGAATCCTCACCAAACCCAGAAAACTCTGAGGAATATATAGAATCATATGCCACCAAATTGTACCATGTAAACAGCTGCACAGCTTTGGCTGTTCACTACAGAAACAAGTACAGTATAAACACCAGAAACACCCCCCATCCAGTAGAACTATAATACCAACAAGCTTAACAAGAAAATAAAGAGAATTTTGTCCAAAAGTAAGAAGAGTGACATCCAAAACAATAGGGTTCTCATCATTACATGTAACAAACAAGTCAGGTGCTTAATCAAATCTCCCAAAGCCAAGTCTGAGGCGAAAACAGTCACCCAAGCTAAAGAAAAATAATCTCATGAGCAGGATGCAGCAACATGCTGATCTGAATGTGCAGAAAGTTACCTTCACTGAAGCTGAAGCATAGCTAACCTACTGGCTGATAAATTCAGCTCAAATTTTACCACTCTCTATCCCATGTATCCCACATGAACTGCCTGAAACTGACCTATCCTCAGCTATCTCATAATTGCATACTGCATCAATGCGTCCTGGCAATATCCCATTATGCTTACTGAATAGCATGAAGCACAATTTAGCTACACCCATAGCAACACTGTTCCAACTTTGTTTCCATATGGATTTTGTACCAAGTGAATTTAGAGCAGTTGCAGTTATTTCCCTGGAGAAGGGAGGACCCTTCATGGACACAGGAAATTATCATCCCAAAAGACTAACCAGCCTCATATGGAAAACCATGGAAAGAATTATCATGGAATTAATCAATAAGAACATAGGGAACCTCCAAACACTAGACCCATCTCTGTTTGGATTCATCAAAAGCAGATCATGCTTACTCAACCTGGTGGACTTTTTCAAAAGTAACCAAAGCAAAACAGTACACACCAGCTACCTAGACTTGGCTAAGGCTTTTGACTCAATACCCTAGTCAGGCATAGTAGAAGTGCTTAAAAAATAAGAATAATCCCCTAACTCACCCACTGGATCATCCACTAACTCACAGACAAAATGCAGGAGATCAAAACAGGTGATGCTACCACAACTAAAAGGCTAGCCACCAGTGGACCTCACCTGTTTAACATCTACTCTCAAAATTTAAAGCTAATACTAAATAGCTCTGGTTGACCATGGTTCCAAATGACTGCAAGATAGGTGCAATTATCGAATCTCCAAAACACTTAACCATTCTGCAAGAAGTCTTGTTCCAAAAAAAATAACTGGTTTCAGAATCATGGACTAAAACTAAATGCCAAAAAAAATGCATTAGTGCATCCTTTGAAAAAATGCCTGCCCTGGAGAAATACCACGTTGATAATATACCCTTAAGAGTTAACCCAATCGTATGGGATCTGGGAACTTATGTGGACAGTGACCTAACTTTAGAACAACATATATCTACAATAGTGAGGAAATCCTTCTATACTGAGCAGCTCATTACCAAAGGGATTACCTCTGTCCAAGTATGTCATTGTCTGCCTTTACACAGCCTCCATAATGCCAGCCAGTGAGTATAATACCCCCTTTGGCATGTATCTGTCCAGACACATGCAACAACTGGAGCACCCACAGAGATACCTTACTAAAAGGATACTAGTCTTAAACTATCTGCACTACATGGGCTGCCTTAAATCTCTGTCTCTGTACTCAGTCTCTTACAGACTGCTAAGAGGTGACCTCTTTCTTGTCAAATAAGGCATTTTCTGATCTACCATACTGGTGGACCTACTACACATCAGCAAGTTAAAAAGGCATCAGGGCTACTCAGTCCAGGGATCTAAACCTTTTCTGCAACAGCAACAGAATGGTTTGGCAGGACCAGTATATTTCACAGAGGATACTACTGTCTGGAAAATGATTCCAGCCTATATAAAACAAAGCTCATCTTTGATCAAATTCGCAACATGGATCTATGGATGGATAATAAGAAATTTACCCCAGGGCTTCCCATGTACTACTAATGGGCAGAGGCATCTCCAATATTTTAACCTATGATTGGGGCCTTTCTAAATATCTATGGTGAGATCCCATTTATTACCACTAGTAGTACTAAAAATATAGCCTATAAATGGGAAAGGTTAATTGAAACACTTAACAGAATAGGTAATTCCAAGCACCAGCTGAAAATTTTGACTAGGCTTAAAATGGCCCATAATTGCAGTCAGTGTTTTACTAACCTATGGACCTCTAAATAAATGAATTATCTTAAGGCACTTGGTCCTTATGGATGGCAATACAGTGCATTCAATTTTCAGCACATACTTCTGTTCTTACTTGAATTCAGTATAAGCTTGAGGTGTGAGAATGACACTTTCACATTCCTTTAAACTGCAAAGAATCAAGATGCTCTGCATCTGGTTTAATGCCAATGATTGTGCAAGACATCTATTTGTTGCCATACCATAACATGAAACAGGCAAATACTTATTCAGAGTCTCTCAGCGTTGAGGACTGCTTCTAAAAATATGTATTTGTTGGGTAGTTCCAAAGTATGTGAGTGCTTCCTTGCATGATTCAGCAGAATATACCCCAGCAAGATGTAACAATGTAGCCTGAACAGCTGAAAAATACACTTTTTTGCTATGTTTAAAATAACTCCCTCTACCCTCTTTCTTTTTCAAGCATATTTGATCCCTTGTTACAAGGCTTGGCTAATGTGGAATTAAAAATCTAATTCAGGTTTCATAATGATATCAAGAAGCCTTGCAGTAATGTCCTTTCCAAGTGTTTTTTTTTCTGTATGTAACTGCAAGGGAAAAAAAAATCAATTATCAACTGATACTTGTAAAATATCTACATTTTTCATATAGTGAATTATTAAGGTCATTTGCACCACATCCACTTTCACCTTCAAACCTGTGCCCACATCATATATAAAAGTACTTTTAAACAAACCTAAACCGTGCTCTTCTTCAGCTAATGACCTTCCAAGCGAGTACTTAAAAATAGCAGCCAGTACCATTGCCTATACTGTCTCACTCCTTATAAAGAGGTCAGTACAGGAATTCCACATTCCCTCTGTCTGGAAACGGTCACACATTATCCCTCTGCACAAAGGAGGAAATTTAACAGACATTAATAAATTTAGACCTGTAGTAATTTTATCCCCCCTCACCAAAATACTTAAAAAATGTATTCAAAAACAATTGTTAGACAATCTCCTGCAGGAAGAAATCCTATCCCTGACATAACATGGCTTCCGCCCTTCCCATAGTACTAGCACTGCCCTTTGAACTTATATAGATGCTATCAATAAATCTAGAGATAACGACAAACTAGTATCTTCCTTATTTCTAGACTTGCCTAAAGCCTTTGACAGAGTTTGTCACAGTAAACTTCTACTATAAAAGTCCTTACTAGGTCTCTGTCAGCCCATCCTTCTGTGGTTCAAAAGGTACCTGTCCAGTAGGTATCAGTCAGCAAAATGGCATTCCAAACTCTCTCCTTACCTTTTAGTCACCACCAGTGTACCACAAGGCTCTATCCTTGGTTCCCTGCTCTGTAACATTTTCACCAACACACTGTATACTTTCATACAACAGGCCACGCTAATATAATATGCAGATGACTTCACTCTCATTTGCATATCTGACAACATGGTACACCTCCAAAAAAATTACTCAGGAAGCTTAACAGCCACCGAAACATGGCTTTGTAACTCAGAATTCTTGCTCAACCCAAAAAAAGACTGAACTGCTGCTTTTTTCCCCAAATCCCTCTCTCTTGAAAAAACAAAATTTGAAGTCCTCTCTCTTGATAATACAGCCATTGAAGTCACTTCTCATAGCAAAATATTAGGGGTGATAGTGGATGATAATCTTACATTCGACCTGCATATACAAATTTGCATAAGAAAAACTCATCAAAAACTAGGGATGCTATATAAAGCCAAAAACTTTGTTACTGATGCAACTAAAACTACACTTGCCTCCACTTATCTTCTTTCCACTCTTCTTTATGGTGCTTCCATCCTTACTAACCTCCAGGCTTCACAAAAATTAAAACTTGAACAATGCTATAACAAAGTTGCTAAATTTGCAGCACATAGCCCTTTCAGAGCTTACCACTGTATAGCTCTGAAAAGCCTCAATTGGTTAGAACTGCCACATCAAGTAACACATACATAACGTCTTACTACCTATAACATTATCCAGCATCCATCTGCCTGTCCAGCACTAAAAACATTCTGCTTAGTCTATGTTCCCAGTCAGTCATTGCAGTCCAGTGACCCAAGGCTCCTGTCTGTCTACAAACCTAGCAAATCTGTTTGGCATTCTCTGTACTCATACAAGGTTGCTAAGGCCTAGAACTCCTTACCTGTATCCATCAGGTCTATACCCTCCCATCTTTCAAAACCACTTTGAAAGACCTCCAAGCTAAAGTCTGGCTCTTTTCTTGCTCAAATCCAGAATAAGCTATATCTCTAAATATGAACAAGTATCTTTTCATTCCTTATACTTCCTTACTCTCCCATATTCATTTAGTTCCTCACTGCTACCTAATTCTCTTCCCTGACTTTCTCCCTCAATATACCATAAGTCTGTTTTTTTCCTCACTTCATATTGCAATTCCTATTTGTATAAACTAACTTACCTTTAATTTCCCTGCAAACTGTCTGAATTCTCTTTAAATATGAAATGATTGCCATATTACTTGTATCGATTTTTAACCAAAGTTTTTATATTATGTCTAATTTGTTATAATTATTTAAACTGTATATGTTTTGTTTTATTTTTGAAGATTGTAAAATTATTGTTCTTAAAATGTTTTGTAATAATTTGAAACGTTTCTCCCTGGGTCTCCTCCAAAAATGGGCTTCTACCCAGTCGGACTTTCCTGGTAATCAAATTTCAATAAATAAATAAATAATGGTTGAACAAAAGTACAGCTTAATATAAATACATTTTGCATTTCTGGAGTAGGAAAATGAGCTTGCATTCACTTCTGGCTGTATCATGTTTCCTGAAAATGCCTAATATATTTACAGAACACCAAGTTGTACTTAAGACGGTCAGTGATTCCATATTTTTTTTTTCTAAGTTAGCTGTAAACTGATTTATGCCAAAGAAAACTAATCCTCTTTCAGAACAGAAGAACAAAAGAGTGCAACATTCAATATACATTGAAAAATGTATCTATGTTTGCCAGTTTTACTGTTAATTCATTCAAACGCATTTTTTAATAGATTAATTATAATTTGCTGAATTATATTTGCATTTAAAGATATTCAGTGCTTTAACTTATTCCAGTTTCTGGTGATGTTCTAAGCTGATGAACTTAAATATTTGTATTATGATGAAACAGTAACAAGTCACCAAGTACCAAAACTAGAGCAGCCTTTTTGGTACCCAGTGCCTTGTCATTGTTTGATTGCACACTTTTTGGTACCATATTTTATCCATTATAACTTTTTTTAAGTTGATGAATATTTGTATTGCTACTGTTAAAAATGAAACAGGGCACACAATAAAAATATTTATTTTACTCACAACAGCCCATGTATTTGTTTTTGCAGATCTTGCCAGTTTGCATAGTTTTTATCAATACACATATAAGAAAAAAACAACTTTAAACATATTTTGGAATGACACAAATGGAAAGCAACTCATTTTCAGAAATGAGTGCATTCTTATCAAAAACTCCAGCATCTTGATCAGTTTCAGACATGGCTAAATCAATGCCATTAAGTTTTGATGTTCTTGTCTAAATGCAGGATCTTCAGTCTCTTCCTCCTCTTACAAATTGGGAAAAAGAAGTTTGGGAAACAGCAGTCTAGATTGGATCTGTGTAGTTTCCATGTTAGTACTGATGACCTCATAATGCTGAAGTTCTGCATCAGAGTCAGTCATAGGGTTCTGCCATTTCCCGTTAGCAAACCTTGAATGAGGAATGGCAGAGCTGTTGATCTTGGAGTGGAGTTTGGGATAACAGTTCAGAGTAGCATGTTCTTTACCCAAGTCTTTGGAACCCAGCCCAGAGACAAACTAGAGTAACAGATAACAAGTGCCTTGGCTTCCTGAGACAAGTTGTATATCATTAGATAGCATGCATACTCTTTCAGTTTACTGGCCTTTGTATACGTTTAGTTTAATAAACTCCTACTGGTTTGAAAACATATTCACACATGAAAAAAGGAATACATTCTGCCTATCTGAATTAATTTCATGTTCAGTTAAAAAAATAAAGCAAATTATATTTTTTTCAAAAAGAGAATAGCCCTCATGTCTTCCCTGTGGGCTCTCTTGCATAGTCATTTTTTGTAGCTACACATACATTTTGTCTGTTCGTCAGCTTACAGAGCATCTTTGACTGGTCTTCTAAGAAGAAGTATGGAGTCCTGTTTCAAGTATTTGGCTAAGTACTTAATACCAGATAGGACTGCCACTTGTGTTAAAGCACCCTTTACTGTTTTTGTTAAGTTGTAACACACCAGCATTTTCACTCTGACTTTTACGTTCCCATTTTCCTCTGTATATAATAATTGACTTTTTCAGCTTCACTTTTTGATAGAAAAATTTAACAAGTACTATAACAAGTATGCTGATTTAGTTTCTTTGCCAAATGCTTTATCATAACAGATAACTTTACAACCATATATGATTCAGAAATAACATCTCCATCATATTTTATAGACTCTGTTCATCAGACAGTTCAACTATCATTTTGGCATGTGTTACTCTGCATTTCCCTCACGTCTACAAAACTATTGTGAACAAAAACGTGTAAGTATTTATATAAAAGTATAACATATATTTATATAAATCACACACATGTATTTACACCTATGCATAATTGTGTATGTGCATGAGCAACAGATTTAAAAATTATGGTTAGTAAAAGCATTCACATACTTGGAACTTCTAATTGTTTGTAAAATGGAGGCTGATGACAACTTACTTTCTAATACTTTGATTAAACCTGACAATAATATGCTTAAATTCTTTATTGGATGACAGCTATACATATATCAAAAGAAACAATGAGCAAACCATTTATAGGTATGGCATTTAACCATTTTAAGAAGGCATAGTTTGAAGTAATAACCAGCTAACATTTATTTGAATGCTGACTTGAAGTTCAGGACGATTTTGTCAAATAATAGAATTTCTCATTTTGTGTCAAAACTCCCTCATTTCCTTGATGAAAGCAAGAACTGAATCTGTCAAGGAATACTGGATAAAATGCTAACATATCTATTTTTACTTTTATTATAAAGTTTAACAACAATTGATGCCTTTTTATTAAATGATGATCTGACACAATCTGATAAGAAGTGCAGTCTCAAAAAATTTGTCAGTTACTGAAAAGAAAAGTTAATATGCCCAGAATAATTTTGCCTTTAAGGCTTACAGTGGCAAAATCAGAAGTGATATATTTTGTAGAAATCACTTTTACCTGCATGATTACTTAGTTATTATTTTCTTTCCACTGGTATATATGCTTGATGTGTAGCTGATGCATGTATTTAAATATAATGGAAAAAAGCAAACCACGCTGCTCTATAAAATGGCCTCATGCCAGGATAAGTGTTACATCCAGATGAAATGTAAAAGAAAGTTGTAACTGTCTAACATGAAACTATGATTGCATGATGATTGCTGTCCTGTTTAAAAGAACCATAGTTACATTTTCACAAATTCCAAGCAGAAACAAAAGAAGAAAAAAAAAAACAATGAAAAACTGATATAGACAAAACAGAATGTCTGCTATGCAGCAGGCAAGATCCAAAGCATCATAAATACCTTCTTAGAGGTAACTGCCATGTGCTACCCAGTCTGTTTAAAACAGAGCTACCATTATGCCATTGGTACCTTTTTGTTTCCCCATTTCTTGTTTTTTTGAACCAACCATAATGCTGGAAGCAGATTGGTTCCTGATCACTGACCTCAGTTGATAAACCCTTGGGGTGTGTCATTGGTTACTTTTCCTCTATGACACTGCTCTTCCAGTCCTCCAGTTATCTTCATTCTTTCTCATTTTCCTCACACTTCCTTGACTCAGGCTTTACACAGCTCTGAATCAGTATTATACAAGGAATTAACATTATAGTATCATGAACTGACTGAAATATTTATTTGCGACTTTGCACCAAATCACCCAGTTTAGGACAGTCCCTATCCAAATGTCCAAATTGGCACCACATGTAATATTTGAAGCTATGCAGTCTATGAACAATTCCATTCAAATTCAAATGTTCTGTAGTGATTTTGTATAATTGCTCTCAATTTTGGCTCATAATAAGGAATTGCCATTCCTCAAGTCATGTGACTGTCCTCACCATGTACCTTAGATTATAGCTTGGGTGCTATCATATTCCATTTTGCCATGTCAGATTTCATGTGGACTCCTTTGACAGCAGTAAGTTCCCTCTGATTCCCAGAGTGGAGGTACCCTCATTGCATCCTGTTCATGTTATTTTTTCCTCTGGATGCTCTTCTCATTTTCCTTCTCATGTTTATGCCCCATAAGCCAAGTGGCTTTGCTGCACTGCCCTTCCATCTCATCTCTTGAATACATAGGATGTCCAGCCTCCTCTGTATCATCGTATCATCCACTTCCAAGCCACATCCTGTCAGTGAACCTACATTAAGCATAGCACCTAGAGGCATATGTTACACAGTTGAGTGGCTAGCCCTACTACGGTCAACAGTCTGTGATCTATGTTCTCCTATCTTGAGGATACTGTGCACCACAGTAGATGCCCAAAGCAGTTGGTCTGTTCAACTCTTCCCCCCTATAAGGCACCATGTAGAGTCTGTGTTGCTGCCCACAGCTCCATTCATTGGTGAGTTTGAGGTGGAAACACTCAGCATGTTTTTTGGGCATGAGAGAAACCCCATGGAGATGCAAGCAGAAAGTGCAAACTCCAAACAGGCATTGGTCGGAGGTCAGGCTCAAACCTTGTACCTTGTGCATGGGAGGAAAAGACCTTAAACATTATGCCAACTGCTGTCTGATTAAGCACAGATAAGACGGTGGTAATGGCAGCAAATTAGGGAAATCAGAAGAAGCTGAGAATAGAGATAGAAGGGAAGATAGCATTACATGTAAACAGCTTCAAGTATGTGGGAGGGGTGGTTGAGAAGAAGGCAAATCTGAATGAAGAGATCAAAGCTAAAATCAGAGGGGCTGTAGCCAACTGGCATAGAGTGTAGAGTTGCCACCTTTTCAAATGCCCAAAGTGGGACATTTTTGGGATAAAGGTCAGATTTTGTAGAGCGAAACATACTTAAGGCCAGTACAAATGACAGAACTTCACTTTTTTGCCTAAATAAAAGCTTATTATTGTGGCATTTTAGTTACTTATTCTGTTTCTTATAACATTTAGGTGTTTCAGATACAGAAAACTGTTTTATGCAACTATTACATAAAATATACAAAATATTTTTCTCCTAAAATATTAGGACATTTGCCATTTTTTTCAATTATTTTGCAGGACACAACTGCCCAAAGAGGGACTGTCCCTCACAAAGTGGGACAGGTGGTAACCCTAATAGAGTGTTAGGTATAGTCTATGACAGAAGAATGCCAAAGAAACTGAAAAGTAAGGTGTATAAGACAGTAGTGTGACCAGTACTACTGTATGATACAGAAACCTGGGCAATAAAGGCAGAACAGTTGAAGAAGCTAGAGGTGATGGAGATGAAGTGCCTAAAAAGTAAAAAGGGTGGTAGGATTCACAATGTGGACAGATGAAGAAATGAGGACATAAGAGCAGAAGCCAAAGTAGCTCCAATTCCAGAAAAGATCAAAGAGAACAGAATACTGTGGTTTGGACATGTGCCAAAAAGAAGAAGACAATCTGATGAGGAAGATTTGGGACAGACAGGAAGAAGGTAAGAGGAAGCGAGGACATCCAGGTGGATAGACTGTGTGAAAGAAGATCTGCGACAATCAGGCATGAGTGTTGAAGAAGGCAGGAGTGTGGCACTGAATCGAGAGAGAGTTGGCGACAGTTAACACGATACTCCAACCCCATGTAGAAAAAAATGGGAAAAGGGGGGCTGATGATGATGATGATGATGATGTTTATGCCCCATGGAACCTATAACTCATCATATTCCTTTACATTAATAGCATTTTTATTTGCAGCCATTTCAAAAAGCCTCTTGTAGATGAAAGATTGGCTTTAGGTTTTCCTTCTTAACAGCTTTTTGCTTATCAGTTTAGCTAATACTTCTTTTCCTGTTTTAAGAGCATTATTTTCCTGAGCATGTAAAGGCAACTTCTGTTCCTCTTCTTTAAGTGTGTTCTGCAATCTTGAGTCCTCTGCTGCATTTCTTTCATTTCAAGATGCTTCATTCATTTTTTTAGATTTTGAAATTCTTCTTGAACAGTTCCACTGAAGTTTGAGATGTTATGAACAAATTTAAGTCAGTAAACTCTTGGCTATAATCGAGTCAGTGCATCGGCTTTCGCTTTGTTAATTCCATTGTTTGGACTTTTCCCAACGAAAGACACAATACATTTTCTTTTTTCCTGTAGCACTATAAGTAGAACAATATATTTGTTATCTAACCCTTCTTGGATTGCAGTCAGTTTTCCACTCAATTAATTTCATACTGATCTGGGCTACAGTTTCTTTAAGCACCACCTAAAATGTGATTTTCTCTTGTAAAGGAAATGTCCTATAAAATATTCCCCAAGTTGTTTATCTGGATTTCAGATTTAGCAGGCTGCTCTGTTTGCTCTGTTACAGATTTGAGCCTCTTGGGAAGTTTACCAATATCTGTACGTGACTCATCTTAGTATTATGCAAATTATCGTACTACCTTTTTATCATGCCCTCATCATCAGCTCTCCCTGCCTGATCTCGGTCTAGGTTTTGGTATCAGAATATATTTATGACTGCGTTGGGTAAATTCAAGATAACATCCTGTCCTGTCTTGTTTTGCATTCTCTGTTGTAGAACTCAGTTTTTGCATTGTCATTCTCCAGCTGTGCCACCGTCTTTGCTGTAACATAATACTTCTATTCCTAATTACTTTGGCTCTATTTTCAACTTCCTTATTTAAATAAAAAAAATAAATAAAAAGAAACACAGTTTCACTACAATAAATGGTTCTACAGTACTGACATTTTCCATCCAAAGATACACCTCAATCTTTGGTGCTTTTTCACTGAGTTTTCCTTCACAAAAAGACTTTCTTTTTATTGAAAATTATAAAGTAGCCACTGTGTTTTGAGCTCTTGCGTTTGCAATATTTATATTTGCAATTTGATACTGTAGGCCATTCTAAGAAGAAATTATAAACATGCTGTGGGTCTTTTAGCTTATGCTTCACAGCTGGTCTATATTTAGCATTGGGGGTCCTATGAGGCAGTTCCATCACAAAAGCATGATTTTTTTTAGTATGAGTTATTCATGTAAGTGTTAGCTTGTGTTACCTTAGTTTATTGTTTGCTTCCCACAAATTAACTTTTGCTAGCTCAAAAAATGTGCACTGAATTTTATTTTCAGTCTCTGAGTTTGACACTTAGTGTTTAGCTCAGGAAAAGCATTGCATTGTTCATCCATCTTTCAATGTGATGTTCTTTTGTCTTACTGTATAACATAACAAATGTTTTCAGTTCTTTTACTTGATGTTACAGATTGTCTCTGTGCCCACTAAGTACATTCAATTCTCTTTGCTTAGAACCCTCAAGTTTACTACTTTGTTTCACTCCTCCAACTTATTTAGAAAGCTGAGCAAGTTTTTGTTTTCTTTTAAATTGGACAGATCAATATTTTTATCTATTTCCCTTTGTCGTTGGCAGCTCTTCTTTTGGTAAAGTGTAGCCAAGAACATTTTAAAAATCCTCTGTCATTTTTATAAACTATTCCAGTCGTGTTATTGATTCTCTTTGGTTACAGACAAGGTCTCCCAGTTATTTTGGTAGTTCCACCTTTTCTGTCATTTCTCTTTGTTTCAGATTTTTGACGTCCTCTTTTATATATATCAAAACTTGTTTTACGATTACATCAGCATTTTT
>NC_056735.1:1399608451-1399773451 GCF_019279795.1 Protopterus annectens
TACCACAAATAATCACTCCTACTAAGGAACTAGATGCTTCTCTCCCTCATTCAGAAATCGCATAGATAAAAGTGGTTGCAAAAGTAAGTTCTGAACTTAAAGCCTCCAACTCTACTTCAAACTGTCTCACTAAAGGAGCTAGAAAAACTGTGGCAAAAAATGCATTCATCCTCAGAGTCAAATATATCCTTTCAATTATCATGCTCCAGTCAACATATAACACAATTAAAATTAAAACCACTCTGTATGTCATTTACAGATTCATTAACATCTCAGCAGAACTTGAACATGTCTGTCTCAACATAAATAAAGCTATCTGGCTACTAATCGTGGCATCTTTTACCCTCCTATCTTCCCTTATATTTAAAATCCTGAAATTGTAGTTTCTATCCATTCCTATGAAGTACCCTCCAAATTAAGAGCTCCCTTTATCCTCTCAGAAGTAGGCACAACAGCATTCTAACTTTAATCCAAACCCCTTTAGGCTTTGCTTCCTATGGAATCAGCTTCAGTAAGATAGCTCCAACTAATCTGAATAATGTTCTTACAGAACTCAGACAGATTAAGGAATACTGACTATTTAAGGGAAAAAAAGGGCACCTAGATGACTCATACACATGTTCATACTTTATAGAGAAAGGTTAACCTACTACACTCCTGCTTTGATATTGCATTCTTCTTCTGGTATATGTTTTATCTAATCCAACTATCTACAACTTCTAATGATTTAACTGTCAAGGGAGGAATAAGTTTCAGTTCACATATATGTTATATTCCACCTACTACTGCAATATCTGATGTCATTACTTTCTAACACATCTCCTTCCCTATGCTACTAAATTAAAATACGCCATCTTCTGTCTGTACTCTTAAAACCAAACGCTGCTGCTTGCATTTCACACTTCTCTTCTAAAGCTATAACCTCTTCATAAAGACCATGTAAACCTTCTTACGGTACTACTCTCCTGACTCCATCCTTTGTCTTCCAGCAAGCCTATTGGATAGAAACCATCATAATGACATTAAAACTGCTTTTCTATGAATTCTGTCTTGCTTATGCACTTTTTAATACCTCTTCATCTGTGTTGGAGAAAATAATGTAATTTAGATTTCCCATTATTACTTCTGTGCAATTTCTTTTTGTGTAATTGTGTATTCAGTATAATCATGCGTTTTGTTGTCATGCTGTTTTAGTTTTCTGCTTAACTTCAGTAATCGCTGATATACAGTCATGGACTAAAAGGGTCCATGGACCAACCTACCCACCAAATTAACAAAGAATTTAAACATAAAAATACAATCTGTTTTTGTTCAATTTGTGATCAGTTGTCTTCCAGTATCCTTTTGTGTAGCATCTGAGTGGTGCACGCAGCTTGCATGCTGCAGAATGCATCTTGGTTTGGTTCAGAGAATGAATGTTAACTTGGACATGTATTTCCTAATAGCTTTAGAAAGCAATTTGGAAACAGAAAATAAGAGGCATTTGGTGCAAATTATACATTCAAGAAATGCCAGACATAAAACTACACATCCTGTAGTTATCAACTTTAAGAGTATCTAAGAAGTAAATGATGTCAAGAGCATAGATCTAGTATTTGCTGCTTGTGAAACTGAACATTGTAATCATAATAACTGTACAAATGTAAATCTGTAAAAGGCATACAAGGCCTGAACTGGACTGTGGCAGATATTTAGACATTGTTATGGATCCAGTTTGTCATTCTATTGAAATATCATGCCTATATGCACTTTATTAACCTGCCCGACTAAGAAGCCAAAGTACTGATTGCTATACTTTTCTTGTTGTATTCCTAGTTTCAGAAGTGAAGCTTTCGGCACTGGACTCAGTGCTTTATCCTGAAAGAAAAGGATAAGTTTTCATGAACTCCAAACCAGTTGTCCACACTTTAATCATCTTTTCTCTAGAAGTATATTTGTATACAAGCAATCAGTCTTTGGATGCTGCAAAGAAATATTACAGAGAAATACAGAGATGATTTCTCAACATTTAAAATATTGTCTGATGTTCATAGCTGATGTGTTGTCCACATAATACACCAGTGTTGCAGCACAAAAATGTTGTGGTTATTTCAGCTGGATATTCACAATTTTCATAATAGTTAGATGTTACAATACATCATTGTATGGTAGATATCTGTCTATAAACAGGCCAATGCTACTAAGGGATCTTAAGGTTTCTCTACCTGATATTTGATCTAGTATCTCATGGGTAAGTCATAAGGAGTTAGGTCAGTCAAGCAGGTGCTTTATGAGCACTGTGACAATAGTTTCCAACAGCTTGCGTTAGGCACCTAGAAGCACTGGCAAAAGGTATCCTAATAATTGTTAGGTATTACTTCATTTACTTCTCGGAAATTCTAGCTCTACATAATAAATTATAAGACAGCTAATACCACAGATGTGATGTAAATGTTTTAAAAACTCTTAAATAATGACTTCAGTTCAAATCCACTCTACCTACAAAATAGAAATGTAAACACATATGGATTTTATTTCTCTATCAAGAAGAATCTTTCACTTGTAAATGTACCTAATGAGCAGTTACTGATGCAAAAATTGTTGATTTGCTAACACCGTCTATGTTTCCAGAGTGCTATGTGCTCATGGAATTTCATTTTAGTTTCACCTTCCTTTAACCATTCAATTTTCCCCATAATGCAAATTAGATAAAATTAAAAAAGCACCTTTACTGTTTTTTTACTGAACATTCATCCACAAAGTAACTTTGCAAACAGTGGTGTTTCTGGTGTAAGAGCTGGCAATCAACAGCTGATATTATCCCAGCTTTTCTCTTCTGCGTAGTATTATCACTTTTAGTGTCTTTCCTTGATCAATGAAGTGACAGGATTTAACGTGTTAGCTTCAATGCCATCAATTTACTTGTTTTCATAGCATTACCATCATGAAGACTATATTACATGTCTGCATTGCATGTTGTTTTACGTCACTTAAAATTTTATCAGTTCATAGACAGACAGACACATGCACACATACAAACAATGGAGGATGATGGAAATTTTAATGTGAAAGTCACTGAATGATAAAATACTGATACTGAAATAAAACAGTCCTAATTAAATTGAAACAGGGCACTGACACAGATTAACAAAATGTTTTTGGGAACTAGCCTGGACAAAAACTGTTTAAATGTTTTTGTAATACTTTATAGCAAGAAAATTAAGAGGAACCAACTGACATGTAAGCATTCTTTCTGCTACTTATTATCAAACTAAGAATCACAAAATAAATGATAAAACAAATGGCATATAGTGACACAAGGGTTCTTACCTCAGAATACAATCATGTCATTATCATTCAAAATATTTATCCAGAAGTCATCTTTGATTTTAAGTAATTTCTTGTTCAGTTATCACCAAACTGCTATTGATGTAGTCAGGTGGAAATGCCTTTTGGTCCATTGTATGCTTAACTCCCAGAGCTGCTTATGTGACAATTTACGGTAACTGAAATTTATATTTGATATCTATAGCAATACAGTGATTTCTTTTAAATTCTATAAACACTGTTACATATTAAACAATATTTTGCAGGACACAGTTATAATGTACTCAAACCAGATATATTTACTCTCAGCAAACAAGAAATTATTACCTAGAGTCAAGATCGGCATGTGGCAAAATGGTAATGCCTCCTATGATATTTCCTGTGTGTTCATGTGATGGGTAAAACAGAATGAAGAATAGTCTTATATTCATAATCACACACTCACACACACACACACACACACACACACACACACACATACACACACACACACACACACACACACACACACACACACACACACACACACACACACACACACACACACACACACACATAGTTAAGAAGCCATATGATGCCTAGTATACATACAGTATGGCTAGTAAGTTCTGTTGGGCTGATATCACACAACATTTCTTGCATCAAGCATGAACTGAAGGAGAATCATCAAATGTTGCTCGTGGACTCCAAAATGAAATCACTGTGCACCAAGAATTCTATTTGATACTTTAATAAAATAAAATGTATAGCAAATACTTTAAAAACTCTATGAGTTAAGCGCTTTCATCTAACTTGTAGACTTCATCAGAACAACTAATAATAAAACCTCTCCTGTTTATATACAAGCTTCAATCAATCATTTCATGCCTTAATTAAACAATTAAAATGTTAAACAATTTAAATTTGTATTTAATTTGTATTCTCAAATACAGAGAAATAATAACTTACGGATCATGAAACCTGATAAGTGAATATATAAATAAAATTCATTGTATTTTATTAAACTCCGGGAATTATGACATATCTTCCATTAATGAAGTCAACATTGCATACCATAAAATTGATTTATGTTTGGAAGAAATGTTATTGGACGGAAGAATAGAAGGTGATATGTATAATTTTCTGAAAGTGGAGTACCCTGTCATTAGTACTATAGTAGGAGTACCCAAAGTACACAAAAATATAAATGACCCCCCTTTTCGTCCCATAATCTCTGGTAACAAGTCAAAAACCTTTCCTTTTGGGAAGGTCATTGATTGTTGGTTAAAACCTATATATAAAAAATCAACACATCTCCTAATAGACTCTTGGGAATTTCTAGGGAGACTTACATCTGAAGTCATTACAACAGAGACATCCCTAGTAACTATTGATATAGTGGATCTTTTTTCCAGTATACCTCAGGAAGAAGGGTTGAATAGGTTCAACAACAGTATAGAAAAATAGTAAAATGAAAAAAAGGCTTCCTGCAACCTGAATAGCACAATTTGTGCTTTTTATTTCTTTGTTTTATTAAAGCCTACACTTCAACAGAATTTCTCAGTGAACTTTTTGTTGTGGTGGAAGCCTTTTTTCATTTTTCTATTTTTGCCTATTAAGGCTTCCTCTGGAGGTGGTTTTTGGTTTGGTTGTTTATATAGAAAAATATGGAGATCTAATATGGGAAAATACATCTTTAATTTTGGAATTTATGGAAATTGTGTTGAACCATAACTATATTTTATTTGAAGGGGAATATTATCGGCAAAATAAAGGGGTGGCTATGGGGGCAGCATGCGCCCCCATATTTGCTAATATGTTTTTGATTGACTGGGAGATGGAATATATTCTTCAAATGGAATGGAAAAACTATATGTCATGTTACCTGAGATTTTTGGATGACATATTTATGATATGGAACGGGACCATGAATAAGTTCAATGAATTTAAGGATTATTTGAATACTAGGTGTGATTATTTGAGGTTCACTTTTAACATTGACAAAAAATCCATACCATATCTAGATACCTATATAACTATAGATGAAGGTAGGTTTAAATCTAAAATTTATAGAAAAAGTACTTTTAGTAACACCTACCTACAATTTACGAGTTGTCATCCTATGAGTCAAAAAAGAAGTATTGTCAAAGGCCAATGTGTAAGAGCCACTAGAATGACATCGGATTATTCTGATTTAGTCAAAGAATTAGATTTTATAGGAAATATGTTCAAACATAGAGGGTACCCTATAGGCATGATACAAGATATCAATAATTATGTAATGAATGAATGGGGGAGAAAATTCAAACCTATATTAGGAAACAGTAACACAGATAATGGGAGAAGTAATGTAATAAAGAAAGAAAGAGATACAGATGGGTTTATGAATGCATGTATATTGCAGTATGCTCCTGAGACGCAGGACGTAAAGAAAATAATAACCAGAAATTGGAATATATTAAAAACAGATAACAGTGTGTTTAAACTAGTGGGACAAAAAGCCAGAATTTGTTTCCAAGACTGGAATCAATCTAAAAACTGAATTAGAAAGGAAAATTACAGGTTATAATGAGAAAAATGGACAGGTACCACAAAATGTGGAACTGTAATCAATGCCATTTAATTATAAAAAGTCCGTCCCTAACATTGGAAGACATAAATAATACTACTATACGGTTCCTCAAGGGGAATTGTAGGACATCACATGTAGTATACATGGCAAAGTGTAGTAACTGTCCATGTTTCTATGAAGGAAAGACAGACAGATGTCTTAGAAACAGAATTTATGAGCACTGTTACAAAATTAAGAAACAAGATACTAAAAATGCGTTATGGAGACATCTTGAGGGGAATAGTAATTGTAATACATTTAATTTTGGTATACTCGAGAGTGTCAAAGTGAATCCAAGAGGGGGGAGTGTTATACATATATTGGGGGAGAAAGAGACTAGATGGCAGATTAGATTAAATGCTTCTGTCCATCCAGGGCTGAATGATACCATTTCCATAAAGCTTATTTTGGAAAATAATAGATAAATGGATAATAGATGAATTTATTGAGTCACATAAAACATATTATTATTTTTTAAAAAAAGATTTAAGTATTGATCAATATTATAATGATGTGTTGTGAGTATTTATGAAACAGTACACATGATATTATGATATCACGGCATCAGTTAACAATAGAGAACACTGGCACTTTAAATTGTTTAACATTTTAATTGTTTAATTAAGGCATGAAATGATTGATTGAAGCTTGTATATAAACAGGAGATGTTTTATTATTAGTTGTTCTGATGAAGTCTACAAGTTAGATGAAAGCGCTTAACTCATAGAGTTTTTAAAGTATTTGCTATACATTTTATTTTATTAAAGTATCGAATAGAATTCTTGGTGCACAGTGATTTCATTTTGGAGTCCACGAGCAACATTTGTTGTTTTTTATTTAGTGGCGTGTTCGGGATTATACTGTCTTTTCGTTTTTGAAGGAGAATCATGGTGACCTCTTCCTTTAAATCATCAAGTCACACTTGTCAATGTATTAACTGTATGAGTTGGAAAATGCAATGTACAACGTGCACCTTTAGGACTACATAGTGGTGGACAGGGGCACAAGGCACTCACTTTTGGCCTCACCCTATTTCCAGCTGTAGCATTTGGTATGTTTTGTTCCATGTAGAAGGTGTGAGGCAAAAAATAATCAGCACTAGGATTGCTACATCCAAAGTGGTAAAAATATATTAGGCAACCATTGTAATACTCTAACCACATGGGGCATTGACAGCGAGTAGCAAACTTTGAAAATGTATTGATATATTAAATACATTCTTTGTGAAGATAGGTAAAGGTTGCCAGCCTAGCCAGATAGAATTTTGTAGATAATTCTGTCATTTGTAAATATTAATGTAAGCCATAGGCTTGTTCTCTTAAATGTGAAAAGACTGCATTAGATACAGAACTGCAAAAATGTAACAAAAGTGCACTCTGCTGTAAAAAAAAAAAACGAAGTCAAGCATTTCATGACTGACTTTGATGTCAAAATTCAGAGCTGATATGTCTAGAGGGAGGCATCCTGCCTATTGTTTTAAGACCAGAGTTAATGGCTAGAATTTGCATGTGTAAATGTCCTTTATTGCTCTGGTTTCTGACAAAGTGTAAAGAATGTAAATGTAGTTTCTGTTAGCCTGGGAACACCAGAGAAGTGTGAAGAATGATGTCAAGTAAAGCAGCTTTGTGTTATCAGTTTAAAGAGAGAGAATGAGAGAGCTCTGAGCATTTTGTCTTGAGAGCATCCAACATCAGCAGCACTGACTTGCTCTTTATGTAAGTTTATTTAGAACTGTGTTTTCTCTTAGATATAGCTAGGAAATCAGAAGATTGGACTAGTTTGTTTTTCTGTGATGTCAGAACTTTTGCTTCTGTATTATTTTAAGTATTTCTCTGTGATCTCTGTACTCTTGATTAGCACTGTGTAGTAAGAAATATTGTCTTGTGTTTTTATTACTTATTATTAAATATTTTTAAACCTTTCAACTGTGGCTGTTTTGTGTAAAGATAATTTAAGCTCTAAGAGTACATTGCATGTATATAGTGATGCTGTACCAAGTACCAAATAAGTCTTGACTGTTAGGTCACACTTACCATTTGGATAATAATATTGCACAATAATAACTGGACACCCTTTTAAGGGCCTTTGACTAGCTGATAAATATTAGTAGGTTGTGGCAGCTGGTACTGCCTTTTAGACTGGGCAGAAAAGGGGCACAGCTGGAGAACCTGTGCCAGCCTTTCCCAGGAGTGTCTGTGTGGTTGTATATAACTCTTATCTCAAAGTGTGTGTGTGTCAGCTACTTGGGCAGGGACACGGAGCACTGGTTGGACAGAGAGGGTGCTGGAGGTTTTAGCTTGCCCACTAGGCTGAGATCTGTATCCTATAGCTGTGCCAGTGGGGAGTCTTATTGGGGATCTGGAGAGAAAGGGAGAGACCAGCCCCAGACTGACTGTGGTCTCTGTGTGCCCTTAAGGGAAATTGTACTTTACTGTGTGTATATTTATTGCCCTTTTCCCTATATGGATGACCCTCACTAGTGTTAGTAGTGAGGATTGAGGATCCTTAATTGCTGGACCAGTGCACCGGTGTCACATTCTTCACAGTGAGAGATCAGAATGTGAATATATGCAACTAAATGAGCTCACAGTGAGTAGAGTGTTTGGGATCCTGAGGACACATTCTTGTCTGGTTACAGCTGATATGGATAACAAAAGAAGACATCATGTGAATAAAAGGAAGCCCTAAAAAACAACGTGTCACTGATAACATTTAAAATCATCAACAATTAGCTGAGAAATTTTGCTCTCCAACCATTCAAGACTCGCAGTGACAAATATATTATTTGAAGAATTGCAGTAGAATAAGCAACAGCTTGCTGGCACAGTTAGCAAGAAAAACCAAAGAAGACATGAACATTTTCCTAGTGATTTAGCTTCCTTAAGCACATCAGTTGATAGTTTTAAAAAGATATTCTGGGAGAGTCAATAAAACTTCATGGTCATGCTTTCCATGTGTGCATCATGGCACAATGCAAACACGGGCTCAGTGAGTTTTATATTCAGTAAACTCTGTGCAGCGGTGCACAATCATGTGCACTCACGTGCAATTACAAAACCTTTTGTGGAATGCAAATGTCAGCATAAACAGCTGAAATTTATGCTAATGAAGTGAAACAACAAGGTGGAGCGATCCAACAACCATAAATACAACCATGTAGACTACATGTCCATTCCACATACAGCAGTCTGCATTGAAGTAAGGGCATGTAAAAGTCAAGAAATTTGAACAGAATTCTCTTAAAAAGGTAACAATATATAATGGGCAATGTATATGCTGTGGATGTCCAAAAACATCAGGGATTAGTATAATTTTAATGTTTTTTTTTTTTTACCTCATGTTTGCACAGTGCAATGCTTGCCACAAAAGGTTTTAATTATGATTACCAGAAAAGTCATGCAAAAGAGGAGTAAAATGTACAGTAACCACAGGTAATGTAACACCCTGCCTTCTGTATTTAAAATTGTGCTCTTGTGCTGTTGACCAGCTTACACGGCTACTAACCATGTAGATTCAAGGCTGTCAGCATGGTTATTATGCAAATGAGTGCAAAAATCAATGGACTTGTTGAATCAGAAAAAGCAGGAACCATGTAGGGATGTTCACTTCATGTAGGTTCCTACACTGTGTTTATGTTTCCCATGGATGTCAATGACATCTGGAGGGTGTCAGGTCACTTTCTATCATTTTTTTTTCTTGTGTATTGTGCATGCTTGCCACTTGCCACAAATGGTTTTGGTGATACATATCTTGTTTGTGCAACTAGACCACCCACATATCAGGCATGAGCTACTCCTCTTTTATATGACTCTTCTGGTAATCATAGTCAAAACCTTTTGTGGCAAGCATTGCACTGCGCAAACATGAGGTAAAAAAAAAACATTAAAATTATACTAATCTGACACACTGCCCTGATGTTTTTGGACATCCACAGTATATACATTGCCCATTATATGTGCACACTGAAGTAGGACCTTTAAATCTTGTTAATTATATGCTAAGCAGATGAACTGTATCTTAATTAGCCAATGCCACATGGTGGCTCTACTCAAGAAATGTATAAAGTATGCATACAACCTACATTCTAATTTTTCACTCGATACTTCAAGACTATTGGAGTAGAGACTTGGAAATTTTAACTGAGATAATGCTAGGGGCTGCTGCAGCTATTCTACATCTGTGTGTGTTAGAGGCTGAAGTCAATGCTGATGCTGCTGATAATAGGC
Source organism: Protopterus annectens (assembly GCF_019279795.1). Lineage (NCBI taxonomy): Eukaryota > Metazoa > Chordata > Ceratodontiformes > Protopteridae > Protopterus > Protopterus annectens. The sequence continues at coordinate 1,399,618,574 of NC_056735.1, forward strand.
CTAGGCCAAGAAAGAGAAGAGTGTTCAGACCCAGTTTAAACTTCCAGGAGCTAAATGAGCTTGAGATTGTTAAGCACTACAGAGTGGATAGGGACACATTTCAAGAACTCCGTGAGCTCTGCCGCCCTCAACTCAGCCCCAGAGTCAAATAAGGGAAACCCATCCCAGTGGAAACTAAAGTATTTGTAGCCCTTAAGATATTAGCTACTGGTACTTTTCAAAGATCAACTGAGGACAGGATGGAGGTGTCACAAGCATCAGTATCCAGGATACTCCACCATTTCCTGGATGCTACGGTCCTACATGCTAGTGAGCACATATCATTTTCCCTAACCCCTGAGGAGAGATCTAGCAGTATGCAATGGTTCTACCATGTAGAGTACTACCCTAAAGTACTGGGCACCATAGATTGCACACATGTACAAATAAAGGCACCACCTGGTGAGCAGGGTAGAATCTACATTAACCACAATGGATACCACTCCATCAAAGGGGATTATCTTGAATGTGTGTGCTGGCAACCCTGATAGTTATCACCACTACTATATCTGGCACACATCACAGCTGTACCAGATGTTTGCTAGGGAAACATCCCACAGGGCCATTTACTGGGGGCTGCTAGCTATACCCTGCAACCGTGGATAATGAAACCCATCAGAAATGCACACACCCATGGAAGAACACCATAATGAGGCACATGCACAAACTAGGAACATCACAGAGCATGTGCTTGGGCTTCTGAAGTCACAGTTCCAGTGTCTAAATATATTCGGTGAAACCTTGCAGTATACTCCATGCACATGTACACAGATATTCGCAGTATGTGCTATGCTTCACAGTCTGATCCTGTGGAAACAGCTGCAGGAGGATCAGCCAGGGAAAGGAGCAAACATCCCCCCACAAATGCCTATGCCACCACCATCACAGTCACTGGAGGACTCGGAGGAGGAACCCCAGCTGCTGTACCTGTAGGGAGACATACACGTGGTCAGTAAGCTAAGAGACAATACATAGCACATTCACTTAATAATTAGGGATCTAGGTACTAATACCTTTCCTTCTACTTACATACATATATTAAAAATGATGCCAGGCAGCTCACACAACCTGTACCTATCCATGTATTGAATGTGTACTGCTTGCATCAGACAGAGTCAGCCCTCAACTAAAGTTGTGTCAACTGCTGCATTTGCAGGGTAGGCCCTTAACCTACACTGTATTCTTGAAGAGTATTATGACATATCCTTGTATATATGAACTCGGTACAGTATGCAAGTAAATAGTGGTGTATTTGCACTGAAATTAAATTAACATGTGACTACAGACACTATTTTACTATTATGTGTCCATTTGTAATTAGTACGCCTCATGAATGAAATATTCATACAGTCCTACTGCAGCAGATTAGTGGTACATCATTCAAGACAGAAGTTAGAAACTGAGGCTACACATTGTGGTGTCTGACGTCAAACTTGTTTGTATCCTAACAGTAAATGTGTCTTGTTCCCCCACCCCGCAAAACAGGAGTGTCCCCTCATAACAAATACCCATATAACATAGGTTTGGGGGTATTTGTCATTGTTATTATCCTCTATACTTTCAGGACAATAATATAGATTTGATCATGCATTGTATGTGTTAGGTAACTGATGAATAGCAGTGTACATTTTATGTAGGTGGTTGTGTGATGAATGACCCCAGTTCTGGAAAGCTGCTTCTGTGGCCAAAACAACTAAGGCAACCATCCTGTTTGATGAAGCGTAATGCTGTTGAGGGTTATATTCCTGATATAAGTAGAAGTTTTGTAGGTGTACTAGCAATAGGTTGTGTTTTACAGACTATGACTCTGAGTCCAATACTTTATCAACTGTGTCTTGTTTTAATTCTACATCTGTGCGGTGTGCCGTATGTATAAAACCTTTTTGATAAGGCTTAGCCAGTTTGTGTGGAGTGGAGCAGTGCAGAAACAGTGAAAGAGAAAATAGGATTTATGTCAGACTGCCAACCACATGCACTGGATACATTCAATTATTGCAATTAGTAATTGGGATGTCCTGGTTAGGAGCAGAGATAAGAGTGGGCTATATTAACAGGTATATATATTACATAATAGTAAGTCTTAGATGTAAGCAATACTCTTTGCATTTGTGCACTGTTTACCTGCATGCAAATAGGTAAAAAAAAGAAAAACACGCATGCTTGTATACTTAGTTAGCCATAGCACAAATCCGATGCTTCTCACCTATTAACATTTAATATATATATATATATATATATATATATATATATATATATATATATATATGTATATATATATACATACCGGACAAAGCTACAATTAATTGGGGAATAAAGGCGCAAAAATAGGGACACTTTTTAAGTATTGCTCTTACAAACTTAGAAAGTTGATAAAATAACAGGCATTGCGTTGCCATGAATTTTCTGAAGTATATGACATCTGAAATTCAGATGTCTGACATTATTTTCTGATTTCATTTCTCAATGACTTGCCATTGATTTTCTAAAAAAAAAAACACGTTTATGATATACAGACCAAAAATATGAATGAAACCTCTTGACATTCTGCAAAAATCTGGACAGTTTAGAGGTATGGCGCCCTATTATTCTCAGACCCCATGTTTCCCCTAAGATTACATGTGGAAACATTGCACATTGAAGACACAGGATAAATATATGTACATATATTGACAAGCCATCCATTTATTTCCACATCAGTAACAACACCAACAATCACAACCCTGGGTCTCCTGATTTTTCCACACATATATCAACCCCTGTACAAGTTGTCATATAAAATGTTGTGTGTTCCTCATGGACAATGCCAACTGATGGTGCTCACAGGCTTGCTCATCAAAACACAAAGAGACAAATATGCTCAATAAGGGTATTGTTGTTACACAGCTAGGCTACTAAACAGCATTTGTCTGCTAGGCTACTAAACAGCATTTGTCTGCTAGGCTACTAGCCCCAGATGAAACTGTGAAGCAATAGGACTATGTTGGCCTCCTAAGCTGTTATTCAACACATGGGTGATTATGTAATCTAGTATAAGTTCACCTGTAGTCTTACATAAATCAGACTTGTGCTGTGGTGTATGCTTTAAGTACTGTGTTCTGTAGTTCATGTACTGAGACTGATGGGGGTTCCAATCTCCCTGCAGTCAACTGTGTGTTTATACATAAACAAAAGTGGACGTATGCATCACAATACCACTTCACCAATGGTATGGTTTACCATTGTTTTGCTGCTTGCACAAACATTCATTCGAAGTAGGCCTCCAAACTCTTGTCCTCCTTGTGGCCTGCTGATGAATCAACCATAACATCCAGTCCTAGTAACCTCGGACATTTCCTGTGGCATGTCCATTAAGTACTGTGATCCCAAGTATATAAACCTAGATATGTAAGGGTTCTATCCTCACTACAGCCAACTTGGTGTGTGTGTGTGTGTGTGTGTGTGTGTGTGTGTGTGTGTGTGTGTGTGTGTGTGTGTGTGTGTGTGTGTGTGTGTGTGTGTGTGTGTGTGTGTGTGTGTGTGTGTGTGTGTGTGTATCTCCATAAAGGACTGATTTCTCAAATACCATGATTTTGCAGTGTTCTGGTGCTTGCACAAACACTCAGTCAAAGCAGGCCTCCAAACTCTTGCCCCCCACATTGCCTGCTGATGTCATCCATCATAAGATCATCTGCAGTCCTTGAAAATCAGATGTGTCCAATGATGCATGCATCAAGTACTGTGATCTGCAGTCCATAACCTTAGATAGGTAAGGATTCTATTCTCACTGCAGTCAACTATGTGTGAGCTGTTGCTGGATTACACAGAGCATTTTACAGCAACCTAAGGGACACTGTCCGCTTGTCTTCAACAGACATGCTGATGTCATAGAGATAGCAGATTATTGGATATGTATGCATCACAGCAGGCCATGGTCACACACTGGCCTAACAGATGGGTAGATGTCACCTCATCCTATATAAGACAGATAACAGTGACATTCCTGTTATTGAGTGCACAAACATCATGACATCTATTTGCAATACTTATGGACAGGTTGACACATTGCATCACAAACGAGACCCATTGACTATGATGTTTGTGGATGATATTGTGATCTATACTGAGAGTAGGGAACAGGTTTAGAAGCCCCTGAAGAGGAGGAGATATGCTCTACAGAGAAGTGGAATGAAGGTCAGCAGGACTAAGACAGAATGGATATGTGTGTGAATGAGAGGGAGAATGGAAGAATGATGAAGATACAGGGAGTACAGTTAGCAAAGGTATATGATGTGAAATACTTTGAATCAACAGTTCAGAATAATGGTGAGTGTGGAAAACAGGTTAAAAAGAAAGAGCATGCAGAGTAGAGTGGGTGGAGAAGAGTTTCAGGAGTGATTTTTGATAGACGGGTACCAATAAGAGTAAAAGGAAAGGTCTATAAGATGGTGGTGAGACCAGCTATGTCATATTGGTTGCAGATGGTGCCACTGACAACAATACAGGTGTCATAACAGCTGTTGTCAGAGTTCCACATTTTATGATTTGTATTGTGTGTGCTGAGGATGGAAAGGAGTATTAACCGTATATTAGAGTGCCAGATCCAGTAGTATGGTTTGGAGACAAAGCCAGATGGGATTGTGTTGGTTTGGACATGTGCTGAGGGGTCTATATCATATAATCGAACTGTGATAAGTCTGAACACCACAACATCAAACTGACAACTCTGAAACATAATTAGTCTGAACACTCAAAACTGCAAAAAACAGAACTCTGAAAAGCAACGGTCGGCCAGCTTTGCACCCATACTATCAAATAACAACACACAAACACTTTTACACAATTACTAATGTGGGGGGCTTCACCACCCACACCCCCCCAACGTGGGGGGCTGTGCCCCCCACACTCCCCTACTTAAATATACCAACTCTGAGATCGCACCACAGTGGAGACTTCATGCATATGTACAGAAGGGCCAACCATAACCATTTAGAGTTCCGATCTTCGATGTTTTGAGTGTTCAGACTAATTATGTTTCAAAGTATTCAGTTCGATGTTGTGATGTTCTGACTTCTCACAGTTTGACATTCTGATATAAACCCATGCTGAGGAGTGATGCTGGGTATATTGAGAGAAGGGTGCTAAGGATGGAGCTGCCAGGTGAGAGGAAAAGGGAAAGGTCTAAGATAAGGTTTATGGATGTGGTGACAGAGGATGTACAGGTGGTTGGTGTGATATAGCAAGATGCAGAAGATGCATAGAAATGGAAGCAAATGATCTGCTATAGTGTGCCCTAAAGTACTATCCAAAGGAATAGGAAGAAGAAGATGACATCTGTGTTTGGACAAACCCATCTGTGCACTTGTGGCAGGAGTGCACATTAGGAGTATCTATTTGAAGGTTAGTTTGTCTGGACTCAGTTTGGGCTTTAACAGTTTCGTGTCTTTGTATTACCTGCTCTGGATTGTGTGCAGAGGCTGTAACACTTTGCCCTCATACATGCAGAAATCTCAATACACTTTCTTTCAAATGCAATTGGTTGCTGCTATGCAGCAGAGCAGTTCTAGGTGTCAGAACCTCTGGTGCATAACAAACAACAATTTACCTACTTACCTATCAATAACAGAGGTATTGATCCACCTTATGAAGGACCTCATAATGTGCACCCCATAGATTAGTCACCTGAAAATAGTAGTTAGATCACACATAGCCCTCCTTTTTGCATTCTCTATGCAGATACCAGGTTCAAACCTCCCATTAGCACCTATCATTTTCTCTCTGTTTCCCCTGCTAATATAGCTGACATGAGTTTTTGACTCCGCGCAGATAATGCCTCATGTGCACTCAATAGCCTCTATCTCTTACATCACTGAAGTACAATTGTCAAGAGATCCAGCTATAGTAGGAATCTGGAATCAGTGCTCTCTTGCTTCCAGAAGAGTAATATTAAACAAGTTGTCCGCGCACACACCTTGACTCCTACTCATAATATGCACCCAACACAAACCATCATGTGCAGAGGTACTCCCCACAAACTAACCTAAACACCAGACACATCCTAAACACAGTCAGGCTTTATCTAACACTACACCCAAATCAGATAATACAAATAATAAATACCATTGCCACTGTCTCACCATAGTAGTGCTTAAGGCAATGGGCATGTATCCCAAAGGTTTTCGTAACAGTTAACTGTATAGGGAGATGTGCAGATGCCCCACTCAACAGCTTAAACAAGGATAAGTTTAGTGTCAGCTGTGTGGCAGAGGTAGTTGTCACAGCACACATGCAATCAAGTCTCTTAACGACAAGTCCCACTCTTATTCCAGTATACTACATCTTGTGAATATATGAAATATATGAACACAGACATGACTGAGATATCTAAAAATGGGTGCCTGCCAGGGATGTCCCTATGTCTGAGCAGCATTATGCCTTCACCTAGGATGATACCACTATATAAAGAACAAAAGATTCACTAAACTCGCCTACGTTTCTGGTGCTATAGTACAGTGATACGGTACCTGTCAGTGTGGGATGACATGGTGGATAGAACATGCTGCTTTGCCAGACATAAGGCACTTGACTGCACCATAAACCCTTTATTAGGCAAGGTCACAAAAGGAGAATTACCAATGTAAAAATGTACAACTCCAGCAAAGTAAGGGTCATGCTGCTAAACCCTAGGAGTTCACATCTTAAACTGCACTCTCTGTAAGCACTCTTTGCAGTAAAGATGTTGATGTCTGTGCAGTCACAGAAACCTGGTTCAAGACGGCAGTAAGTACTTTTGCCTTCCAAGGCTACAGTGCCTTCCAAACAAGCAGACAGTAAATGGAAGTTGTGAACAACAGGAGGCGTTACTTTGATTTACATTGAAGATTAGTACGCCTCAGGAGTGTTTAGAGAAAATATCTATATGGAGTTATTCTGTGTCCAGTGTACTGTGGATAGGAAATCCCTTCATGTTATTTGCAATTAAGAGGTCACCATCCATAAACACAAAAGGCCACACAGCCTATATATTACTACATGGAACAGATAAAGTAGAACAAAAAAACCCAGGCAGGGTTGAGTGAAAGTATTCATCCACTGACTGGGATAATTATAGGACAACAAACTCACTTGCACAATATTATCTGGAGTTTGTGAATTGAAATGCCATGAAAGAAGTAGTACACCACCTCAAAAGGTTATCTCATATTCCAGACCTGTACCTCAATAATATGAGTGAATAATGTAATAGCACATGTGTAGTGCCTGCACTGTTAATCCAACCATAATGTGGTATGTTTTGAAGTAGATATAACTACTGAACTCGGCAAAGGAAGAATCAGATTCAAAAACATCATCCAAGTTAACTACACCCACTTAAGGGATGGTCTAATCTACTTCCAAGACACAGTTTCCACAAAGGACATTGAGAGAGATATTACTCACTGATACCCTTTCTACACATCTGCACAAATGTATACACATAGTCATGCCTGATAGGCTCAAACAAAGATCCTCTGGAAAAGACAAACCATGCCTGTGGATGTCTGTTATTACTACATTATACAGTAAGTGAAAGAAGCTGCTGTTTACAAATGCAACACTGAGAGACCAGAACTAGAAGGCCACTCTCCTCAGCATACACATGCAAATAAGACATCTTCAAAAACCCTCACAGAGCAACTATGATAATAATTTGCACAACGTTCCCAGGGATAACAATAAGGCTTTCTTCATTTACATCTGCAAACTGATGTATATAACTCAGATGTATTTGGAACCAATTGTATATAGCAGCACACACACTGACCCAGTGTAAATTCCAAACCTGTTAGCTGACACATTTGGCTGAAAAGTGTCCTCCCTACCACCACTAAACCTAATACAAACCATGTGTCCAACATCACCTCCAACCTGTGGTATGTACAAAGAGAATGTTATCACTGCCCTCTCCAAGACTAGAAGCGCAGTCTACATGGGACCAGATGGCATTCTGGCTTGTGTTCTTCATGTGCTTCAACAGTGAGCTATCCCACTAGGCACCATAGTCAACCACAATCTGAATACTGCTGTTGACCACACTGAATGGAATACAGTGACCATTTTCCAACCACACAAGGGATGATCAGCAAAATACAAGTGTAATTTATAGACCAATAACTTTATGCAACCTCTGCTGTAAAGCAATTTAAATAATCCACATGCATCTCAGACACAAGGACATAGGTGACCTCCAAACACTAGATGTGTTCCAGTTAGTTGCTCTCAAGGGTATCTTGTGGTTGCAAAACCTGGTGGCATTCAAGACTGCCCCAGAGACATACACAAAGTCAAAGCTGTGCACAAATTCTATCGTAACTTGGACAAGCCCTTCAATACAATCCAATGAAATTACCCTGACTAAACTTAAAGGCATACTTCCCCTGGATATGTAATTTACAAAATAGCATGCTATAAACCTCAATAGTCAATACATTCAAAATAAAAATATTAATGTTGATATTAATAATAAACACAGAAGTATAAATCGATGTAAAAAATGAACTTAAAAGTGCAGAACATAATTAGTCTGTTAGTTGCAGTCAAATAAGTGTTTTCACAGTACACTTGAAATTAAACCTCTGCTGCCCTTTGCTTCAAAAAGGGAGCTATTGAACTGTAGTCATTTAAACCTGGCTTTCACAAGCATTTAATCTCATAAAAAATGAACAATGCTTTATACGTTCACACTCTAAAATGGTCCAACTATAAGAGATTCTAATTCTTTGTCATTGATAGAGTACAGAGTGACCCTAGGGGTGGGGATGATGAATTAGAATTAGAAGCCAGAGAAACTAAATGGCAACTGAGATTCAATGCTTGTTGTAAGCCAGGTTTAAATGACTAATGTACAATAGCTCCCTTTTTGAAACAAAGGGCAGCAGAGGTTTAATTTCAAGTGTACTGTGAAAACACTTTTTTGACTGCAACTAACAGGCTATGTTCTGCACTTTTAAGTTCATTTTTTAACAATGTTTTATACTTCTATGTTTATTATTACTATCAACACTAATATTTTTATTTTGAATGTATTGACTACTGAGGTTTATAGCACGTTATTTTGCAAGTTACATATCCACGGGAAGTGTGCCTTCAGGTTTAGTCAGGGTAATTTCATTGATGCAAGCAAATTCATGAATAATTGCTTAAGTAATTAGAGTATATAAAGGAAGTTACATCATAATTGAATGACTCTACAAAAGGGCCTTACAGAAACAGATGCTTGTTGCCAGAGCCATGAGCTGAAGCTTAATGCCAAGAAATGCATAGTTATCCCCTTTGGGAAAAAACATGTACCCATGAATTACCACATAGGTTGCAGTACAGTAAGCACCGAAAGTGTGATGAGAGACTTAGGGACACAGGTGGACAGTGGTCTCACCTTTGATAACCACATCGCCACAACAGTCAGGAAATCCTTCTATGTGGCACACCTCATCACTAAGGGCTTTTCAACCAGAAAAAAGGAGGTTATTGTCCCTCTGTACTCATCTCTCATTAGACCCATTATAGAGTACAATGCCCCATTTGGTATGTACCTCACAAGACATCTGCAACAGCTGGAAAGGCCACAGAAATACCTCACTAAAAGAATCATAGGCCTAAACCAGATGCCCTATGCTGACCATCTAAAAAAAACTCCAGCTATACTCTGTGGCATATCGTCTTCTCAGAGGTGATCTCTGCTTAACATACAAGGCCATGTCAAACCCTGAGGTGTTGGACATGCTCCACTTAAAGAAATCCCAATCCCACAGAGCCACACACTCCAGGGATCTAAACCTTGTCATCACAATGAACAAAACATGCTGGAGGGATAGGTTCCTGACCCAGAGACTCCCCATACTCAGGAATAGACTGCCCATACATGTCAAGCAGAGCACCTCCTTGGCCCTCTTCAAAGGGAACCTTGATGATTGGATAGGAGATAGGAAATTCACCCCGGGGATCACGTCAGTCGCCCTGCTAGACAGGGGTCCATGGAAGTAAATATTGTGGGATGAAATATCCAGGTAATTGTTATGGCTAGGTTTGTATAGGCCCTAGGGCCAATAGCCTAGTACCAACCTAAGAACCTATGATGAAGCCAATTCATGTTTTTTGATGAAAGCGCTTAGCTGAATATACTTTAACAGTATTTTAAGTTAAATAAATTTGTGTTTCACGCAAATACTGCCTTGGTGGCTGGCTTTTTTATTTTTATTATTGTTTACAAGTTTTTGACCTATTTGGCTTGTTTCCTGGTGTACTTTATCTCTCAAAGTTTGTCACTCCTTTGCAGTAGGCTTCAAATCCATGTCAAGAAGAGCACCTCCATTACCCTGTTGAAGGACAGGCTGGATGACATGATGTGAAAACGTTATCTGCCATGGACCACTGCTGCTTCTGTCCTGGACATGGGTGGTCCTTGCTAGACAAAACTTAGCCATGCATTATATCTGCCTTTGAATATTATATTGTGATATAATGCCTATGCTTCTAAACACCATCAGGTCAATACCCTAGTCACATCCTATGAACCTCAAAACCTATGGTGATGTACATGCAAAAAGGAACATTATACTGCATTACCATTCTGATGAGATTTGTTTTTAGCGCTGACATACAATCCTAAGATCTAAATCTGATGGGTTGACTTTGGATGTGCACCCATACATTTGTACTAAACAATCCTTAAAGAAAAAGGTAGATAGATTAATGAGACACATTTAATTGTCTGACTTCACAGTCCTTACAAAAGCATCCATTATAAGGTAGATAAATTATTATGCTAGTAATTGTCTTCATGGCTACGTACAATCTAAATGATAGATACAGTTATCAGTTCAACAGCACAAATGGAAGCATTAAAGTCATATTAATATAGTCACCCTGTGCATCAGACACATAGCTTTAGTATCCCTGAATCCAAAACAACAGGGATGTGGCACAGTTATTGTCATTTGCACAGGGTGTTGTGTGGGGGTGCAGGAGGCCTAGACTGACACAAAAGGTTGGTGAGTGTCTGTGTGTGTGTGTGTGTGTGTGTGTGTGTGTGTGTGTGTGTGTGTGTGTGTGTGTGTGTGTGTGTGCGTGTGTGTGTAAGTAAGCAGGCAAGATGGACCATGTAAATGTTGCATGTGTGTGTCGGTAGGTGCCCTCAATGTGGCATTGGTGACTGAATGTTTGCATGAACACAACCACGTTCAATGCTAGTCCTATGTGTCTGCATGTCAGACAGCTATGAGCCATGCATGGTAAAGCTGACAGTTTCCTTGTCTTCACCCCCAAACATGAGAACTGGCTCTGCTAGGAGTTGAACCAGCACATCCCATACCTCTCAACCTCTTATTGCAAGAAATCTGGAGAAATTCCGATAAAATGGTGGGACAAGGGCCCAAAACTAGGGACATATTTTAAGTGCTGTTCTTATAACCTTAGAAAAGCTGCTACAGTAACAGGGTTTGTTTTAACATACATTTTCTGAAGGATTTTAAATCTGAAACTCAAATGTATGCTCTTATTTAGTGACTGCAATCCTCAGATCATCCTAGTGATTTGCCAGAAAACCACAAATTTTATGAGGAACAGTCCAAAAATATGAGCCAAAAATGTGGACATTCTGTGAAAATCTGGACAGTTGAGAGGTATCATCCATGCCCAAGGTCAGATGCTGTGGTACTACCTGAAGGTGACTGATTTCTGCTGGACATGCTTCCTTCACAGGAATGCCCAGGACCACAACACCATGGCCTGCTACATCTGAGTGTGGACAATACACTCCCTGCTGGAGCAGTGAATGTGCTGCCACTATGGGAACATGAGCAGGCATGGCCATGCTGGCTCTCAGCAGATGTAGTTGCTGACCTATATCCACAAGGCAAATGCTTCCCTCCCAGCAGATGTTTCATAACAGACAATGTCCATTCCATGATGGATACTTTGTACTCCCTAACAGACACATTCCATTCCAATGTGTCATTCAACCCATCCAGGGAATCAACAACTCAGTGGAGGCAGTCACTGATGTCAGCCTGTGCTGCATCTATAACCCTGAGCAGTTCTATTTTGAACATGCTCCATTTCGGCTCTAAAATTACATCGAGTGACATGTGATGAGACACCTGCAACAGGTTGGGAAGGGACAGCAGGCCTCCTCCAAGCACCCCTATCAATCTGCCTGCATGGCACCTTACCAACAGTTTGGCTATGGCCAGTGTCAACAGTCACCATTGTGACATATTGCCCTTCCAAACCTAGAAAGGTGATAGAATAAAAGGTATTGCTTCACTGTGACATTTCTGATGGGTATGCAGTCTGAATGTGAGATCTCTGTCATTATTTTATGTCTCCAATCATTAATGACTTGTCAGTAGCTTGCAAGTCAATCACTATGGTCTTAAATATGGGCCAGAGGTATGAGTCAAAGATCTGGACATTCTGCAAATATCTGTACAGTTGACAAGTATGCAGACCATACAGCAATCCATACAGCAGACCTGAAATTACACTTTAGCAGATATGTTGGAATATTTCTACATTACTGACATAAATGTATTCTGCTTACCAACTGTAGGAGCCCTATATCTGGGGATTCCTAATGGTCCTGAAAAAGTAGAGGGAGAGGTAATGGCAACAGCACCGCATTTAACAGTAAAACAGGGGATAATTCTTTTAATAATCTATATCTACAGTAAGTGTAATATTAATAAGAATGTGGCTGACAATCTCTAAATGACCTTAAAACTTCAGCTATCTTAAATACACCCACCAAAAAAACAACCTGAAACACATATACACTATACACATTATTACAGACTGTATGCAGTGGTATTCTACTCATCATCTAACAAAGCCTAACTGGAAGCTTCTCCTGAGACACAGGAGTGGCATCCACATCAGAACATATTGGCTAATAGATTGCTGGCAGCTGTTCTGTGTGACAATGTTTGCCAGGAATTTCTCAGTGGCAGTGTGAGGGTGTTCTGCGGCAGGCCCACCACCAGTGACCTGACAATCTTGTGCCACTTCATCTGCATGCTTCCTTGCAGCATGAATCATGTCTGTGGTTCTGTGTCACACCTGCTAGTAGCTGTGATTGCGTTGCCCAATTGCATTGAGATCTTGGACTAATTTGTCCCACAGGGCTGCACGTTCTGACATATTGGCCTGCCCACTGAACATCAGGACTGCAAGGTGTTGGTGTAATGCTTCAGTTATGAGGTAATTCTCTGTGTCAGAAAAATGGGAGCCAATGACAATTGGGCATATTGTTTACTGAAAGACAAAATAATGATAACACATATAAGGACGACATAAGTACAAATAAACTGTGTACAGATAAAGCAGTAAAGGAAGGTTGCCAGTATTCACCATTTGATTAAAATTTAAAGATTCAACAGTGGTCAAAAATAACATGGAGGGTACAAAACAAGGAGAGCAGTATGACGAACATATCCTTGTTTGTGCCTTGACAGATATCCATTTATCCTCACACATACCCGATACAACAGTCCATTCTAGTCTGTGCCATAGCAGGAACTCATCTACCCCCAAAAAAAAGGAACAAAATAACAGGCTAAGGGACAATTATGCTAACCAAACAACAGTGTAATGTTAAAAGTGCTTGCAAAGGACCTATCCATGAAACATGTGTGTGTAGTTATCACGCAGCATTATACCTTTGGCCTAGTCTACATCCTATGTACCTCTCAAATGGCTGGAAAACAAGGCCATGTCATGAATATAGTTCTAACAAATGCTTACTGATTTACTTCACATTATTCCTAAGTACATTCCAATGTATGCATTATTTAGGTAACAAAATGGATGCATACCTGATGGAGTACAATACTCTTCTTTTGAAATATACTACTCCAAAAGAAATGTGTAACTGAGTTTGACTTTTGAAATAACTCTCATCTACATTGGTTTGCCTGTCTACACATTTGCCTTTTTATAATGGTGTACATTAGTAATTGATTGCATCTGACCTAGTCTGTGCTTCAGAGATGCCAACTGCAGCATACACAGCTGCACTACATGCTAATCAACCGATCTTGTGGAGCTACTCAACAAGATATAAGGTATCAATGTGGGCACCATGCCCTTTCTGATATGTGTAGTGAGGAAATAGTGGAGTACAGATACAATGTAAGCACTGACAGATTGTTAGTAACAGCTACTTTTTATACACTTCTGTGTGCTACAGAGTGAAGCCGCTGTTGCTGCTGCTGCCAATAGCCATAGACAGAGAGGATGAAGACTTTGCAGGCCAACAACACAGTAGAGGACCTGTGGGACGTCTGGCAGCCTTGGGTCATATACAGAGCCAAACAGAGGGAACCCATCCCAGTGGAAAATAAGGTATGTATTGAAGTTAGTATGTTAGCCACAGGTACCCTTAACAGACTACCAGGGGACATGATTGGTGGGTCATGGGCATCAGCATCCAAGATCTTCCAAACATTCCTGCATGCTATGCTACAACATGGCAGAGAGCACATATATTTTAACATAAGTTCTGAGGAGAGTTCACAAGTAGGGTTCCTATCAGTTCGTCGAAATTTCAGCAGTTCGAACACCATATGTTCGAACTGTGAAATTCGAAAACTGATTATCACTAAGCCGCGGAACACCAAATTCTTTCCCAGGGAAAGAATTTGGTGGGCTGTTTCTGTGGCTTCGTGATTTTCAGCACTGTGGTGGAAAGTTACAGGTCAGGTTCAGGTAAGTGTGCGATTGTATAGACGTTAGGGTTAGGGCACGGGTTAGGTGATTTAAGGGTAGTGCGCAGGTGAGGTGGGTGTACGATAGTGACAGACTTTAGGGTTAGGGTGGGATAGGTGAGTTAGGGTTAGGGCGCGAATCTGGAGAGTGAGTGATAGTGAAGGACCTTAGGGTTAGGGTTTGGATTAAGGTAAGTGGATAGACAGTAGTGCATGTACAGTTTAGTGTAGGGTTAGATGTAGGATTTTAAGTGTATGTGTGTGGATTGCTGTTTTATATGGTGTGCTTGTGTTGTGTGTGTGTTTCTTGGAACAGCAATTTATTTCCCTGGGAAAAAAATCACTGTTCTAAGCCTTCGATGGTTTTGCACTTCGAGGTTAGAAGTTTGAATATATGGGTTCAAACTTCTGCCATTTAGACGAAGTGATATAGACCCCACAAGTATCCTACAATTGTAACATATATCGCACTAGTGTTTAGTACTGTGTGCCATACATCGAGGGCATGTACACATGAGGACAACACAGGGGAACAAGGGAGAATCTACATTAACCAAAAGGTCTACCACTTGAACAACTGCAAAGTCACTTGTAATGTCATGGGAATCATTTGGAACATGTGTGCTGGCACACTTTGCAGTCAGTACGACTTCCATATGTACCACATTCCCCAAGTACACCAGATGTGTGCTATGGAGGATATCTCCAAGGCTCACTTAGGTGTGGATGCATGCTATGCACTGGAGTCATGGCTAAGTAAACCATTGGAGATGCGCACACACACACACACACACACACACACACACACACACACACGCATGCATACACACACACACACACACATATACACACACACACATGAACATCTTAATGACACACATTCCAACCTGTGATGTCATACAGCATGTTTTTCAGCTATTGCACTCACAGTGCCAGTTCCTACATACCTCTGACCGAGGGCACCATTACAATCCACTAACATGTCCCTCAGTGCTCATAGTATGTGTTATGCTATCCAAGTTAATATAGTGGAAACACCTGTAGCAGGATCATGAATGGGATGGGGAACACATCCTACTGACAGTGACAAGGTCACCACAGCCCCAGGCCAGTGATGACTCAGAGGAGGAACAAGCAACAGGAGTGGTTGTAGTCAGACATAGCTATGCTCAGTAAGACCTTACATTGGCTATGAGACAAGCCATAGCACACTGATTCAACACCTAGGAGCCTAAAACCATTGTCCGACATCACTATACATCTGTTCTAGGGATGCATTAGAGATAACAATTCTGAACCAAAACTAAATCATACAACAGGCAGGATGCCAAACATATAGAGTAACCAGACCAACACAGTTTTGTTAGTACCATAACAGACATACATCTTTCCTCCCCTATCCCCAAAAGAACAGTCAATGCTTGTTTGTGACATCCAACCTGTCTTTCCTTAGTTGCGGCTACATATCATATTATTCCCAGTTAAAATTCTTTGACATTGCAAATGCAATGATATATCATGGTATGCACACTGCATGTCCCAGAGTACTGGACAGATAACTTATGAATGACCAAGAAACAAAGACATGTAAAATAGTGCTGTATATTTGCAAGCAAACATCATAACAGGGTGTGTAATCAGTAAGTGCAGTAGTTTAAAAGTGAAATATTTCACTAAACGTGCAGGTAACATGTAATACTGTATTACAACTGTACACTGGTTTCAATTTGATTGTGTGCTGGACATCCCTCTCAACTGTACAGAATTTCACAGAATGGCCAGATGCTGCACTCATATATGTGGTCTATTTCTCATAAAATTGTGGTTTTCTGGCAAATCACTGGCAAATCATTGAGGACTGAAGTCAGGAAACAATGGCACACATTTGAGTTTCAGACTTCATATCCTTCAGAAAATTCATGTTAATGTATAACCTGTTATTCTACCCACTTCCTAAGTATGTAAGAGCAATATTTAAAGAGTGCCCCTACTTTTAGGCCTTTGACCCTCCATTATTTGTGCCTTTGTCCAGATTACTTGCTCTAAGAGGTTGAAAGGTATGGTGTTGGATGCAACACAGGGTTAAGGCACCCATCCAGTCTTTGGCATGTGCAGTGTATGGTGAATTGGATTGCAGAACTATGTAGGGATATTTCCTGTGTAGTAACATAGTGTAGTAGTGTACATGATACATTGATTTTGTATTTTGCCTATTATCGCTTGTTTTTATCTCAGTATTTGGAGCCACTGTTTGCACATTGTTGCAGATGGCATTATCTATCTGCAGCTAGTTTGCACACACAGTGGCAGTGCACAAACTGTAGAAGTGGGCCACCCAGGTAGCAGACAGGAACCAGACATGTAAAAATAGACCTGGGATGCATTCTCTTAATGTCAGTCTGTAAAGCGCAAACCCTCTGAATGCCGTTGTGCTGCATGTAACAGTGAGAACCTCATGTTAAATATTAATGTAGCAGATCTTCATGTAACTTCTTCTGTGGTTGCAGATATTAAGTGCTGGCCTAAAATTCACATGGTCCTGGGCTCTAATACAAGGACTGCATCTTGGATTTTACTAATGTGACCTTGCATTACATAGCAATGTCATTTAACATACATGTGTAATCTTTAATCCTTCTATTGTCAACAGCTGTGAGTATATGACTAACATGGATAAGGTCCAAGGTTCTAATACAGCACTCTCTCTTTTTTCAATGGTGTCCCACTTCACATTATAGTCACCCTGCATTATAGCAGTTGACCTAGTATTTCTTATATCCTAACTATTTTACTGATGGATGACACACTGATATTGTCAGTTATGTACTGCTATGATAATATCTGTATTAATTAACTTCTCTTTATTATTTCCCATCATGCAAACACATGCACCATGTTTGTGCAAAGTTAAGCAAGTGCACCATTTTTTTAATGCAAAATCCAACAGTGTGAGTTCTCAGTATCTGTCATATCTGGAATTGCTGGGAAAAGTCATTATATATTGGTTTTCATCTACATTAGACATTAGAATATTTGTTGGAGTCCTAGTGAATGATTACAGTCCCCAGCTGTTGCAGGAACACTAACATGAATCAGATTACAAATCAGATGCATGGAATAGTTTGGTCAGGATTTGTCCAGTGTTACCGGTATCCCCCACACTGACAAACAATGTAGGAATCACTACCTTAACCTCCAGATGAGGAAGAGGGATACCCTTGACCATTGGATCAAGGAATGTAGGAATCACAAGATAAACCATCACCAACAAGGGCAGAGGCAAACCCTGGAATGAGTATAAAATGAGAACAAACTTCCAAACAAAAATAAAAATACAATACTGTTTATTGACTGGTTAAGCACTTTTGTCCATCACCGTGGACTTTTTCAGAACAAAAAACCTAAAATAATTCTCATTATACACACACCCTTTCTATTTAATCACAATTAAAATCAAATCAAGTAAGCTCCATTTAATTGAAAGCAATTAATACTAAAACATTAATGTCAAAGTCAGATAACATTTTCTTTCCAGAAAAAAATATACAGTTAAAATGTTTCAAAGCAATAACGCAGTCATAAAGACATTAAAATAAGTACAATCCATATACAAAAACTTCTAACACTTATTTAGTCCTTGGCAGTAAATATTAACAGATTTCATAGTTCATAGTTTAGCTGCTTTCATTTTAAGTACTGGTTGCATGGAAATATGTCATTAAGACCTGGAATAACAGAGGCATCAAGCTTAAATTGCCAGAGGAGTTCCTTGTATTCTAACTCATTTTCCTAAGCACCTCCTCTGGCGTCCACTGGAACTACTTCCTAAATACCAAATATGCATTTTTTAAAACCTACACAAGTTGTGGAATGTCTATATAGTGCATTGTTTAGGTTAGCCCTTTTAATGTCATATAGGTGTTTGTAAATCCTCTTAGCCAATCTCCTCTCTGTCTTACCCACATAAAAACAATCACAGTGGTTACAAAGTGCTAAATAGACTAGTCCAGTTGAGTTACAGTCTCCTCTCTTGAAGATAATAGATGTTCAACAATAGTTATTTAGCATAACTTTATCCCTCTCAACTATATATTGGCATTAATTATGTCTGCCACATTTGATGGTACCTGTTCTGTGGGTTACTTTATCCCTTCCCAAAACTTCCTTAATGTTATTATGTACCTTGTGTATAAAAGTAGGTTTGTCACCAAGATGTCAATAACGGTCATCGTCCATTTTTAAGATAGCCCAGTTACGAGAAATAATATTTTTGACCCTACTAGTCAGTCCATCAGACTTAATAGCCATACCTTGCTGAAAGTTCCTTGAATTTGAGTAGACCTGTGCCTAGGTCCTTAGCCCAGTTAGGTTTTTCCAAAATACATGGGAAGTGGGTGTCCCTTTTCTCTGTTACTTCCCTCTTTAGTGATTCTAGTAATCTCTTGGGATAACCTCTATTCATAAACATTCTCAAACTCTTCTAATAGTACATCTTTGGATGTCATTCTAGCTGCCCTAAATGTACTGACCCTTAACAAGATTCCTCTTACAATGCCTAGGATGGCCACTATTAAAATGAAGGCAAGAGTTAGAAAATGTTTATTTTCTGAATAATCTAGATGTCAGTTCACCGGACTCCAACGTCAAATGAACATCCAAAAAAGTGTGTCATGTGCAAATTTCTCTGGTGAATAAATTTCAAAAAACTGATAGTGTTGTTCAAGTATGTAAGAAATGATTCAATATCGGCCAAGTTCCCTGTCCAAACAAAAAAAGTATTATCAAGGTATCTGGTATAAAATGACCAACAATTGGTGAATCCAGATTTAAAAATAAATCTTTTTTCCCATGTAAGCATCACTAGGTTTGCAAAAATGGGGACACAAGCTGCCCCCATTGCAACACCACTAGCTTATTTATAAAACCCCCCTAAATACACAAAATTGTTGTACAGCATCAGATCCATAAGCTCAACTAAAAATTGTAACTCATGAACATCAAAAAGCTCATGTTCCATGATAGCTTGTCGAAAAACTCTAATTCAGTGTTGTGGGGAATTCAGGAAAAAAGACCAACCACATCAATGGTCAAAAAACAAGTCAGATCTTTAAAAAGGTTGATGTCTAACTTAGCTAAAAAATCTTATGAATCATGTAGAATGTGGGTGTGATGATTCAATAAAAATTTCAACTTTCGATCAACATATACAGCCAAAGGGTATGTTTTTGAACCCTGGGCTGCCACAATGAATCTATAAGGTGGATCTAGTATGCTTTTATGTGTTTTGGAAATACCAAAGCTGAAGGGATCTTAGGGGTCTTATTAATCAAAGACTCATACGTTTCAGGTGTAATAATGTCTTGTAATAGGGAATCTTCCAAGAACCAGTAGATGTTTCTGTAGGAAATATTAATCTCATTCTTAGACGCAACCTGATAATGGGTTTCATCTTGTAACATGTTAAAAATATTTCCAACATAATCTGAGTGGTAATCATAAACCCCCCCACGCTTATCGGGTTTCATAATACAAATGTTTTTATCTCTAATCAAAGCTTCTAGTAAGGAACGTTCCTCGGCATCCAGATTATTGAAGTCTTTGTTTCTTTCCCAATCTAGTAAGTATATTTCTCTTTCACAAACTTTTTCAAAGCTCTCTAAAACCTTATGTAAAGGAGGGTTGGTGGTACTTGCCTTTTTAAATATTGGAAGTAGTAGAAAGATTTAAATTATCTCTGTTGATATAGGAAAGGTTTAATTTCCTTACAAAAATTTTTAGATCCAGGATCACTTCAGCTATGTTACTCATATGGTAGGGAACAACTTTGAAACCTTTTTCAAACAATTTAAAATGAGTCATATTAATGTCCAAACCAGAATAGTTACAGATGTGAAAATCATTATGTATCAAAACTTACCTTCATTTTTGGATATAATTTTTTCATTATCACAATCATCGTCTTGTTCTAAATAATCATTTGTTAATATCCCCTCCCTCTTAGGTTCATTCTGCCTCTCTGTGGTCTGTCTATCATAGGGCCTGGTAAGTAACCTCTTCCTCTTTGATTCCTGACCTCTCTGATCTCGATAAATGGGGAGACAAGGTCCCTTGGCATGTCCTTAAAGGGGCTGTATCAACACCAGTGTAGTTAACATCTTGTTCATAACCTGTATTGTTATAATCAGGTGGTACAGTGGAAGTTGGTTCCCCCCTTATCTCTACACCAGCACTAGAATTATTTCCCAAAGGATAAGATCTACCTTCTTTGTAGTCCCTACTATTGCTTAACAGTTTCTTTTCCTTTCTCCTGGTTACTTGAACAGCATGGTCATTCACAAATTTAATAACTTGGTCAAAACTTTTTTGATATTCAAAACACAATAAATTGTTGGTAATAACATGCTGTAAATTAGCAACTTAATTTATCGGAACATCAATACATTCACTGTTATATTTAATAATAAATTTCAACAGTTCGGCACCATGTCTATTGAACATATCTGTAAGAGTGAAATATTCCTTGGAGCCATGAGTGACCCCAAATGGAAATTTGAACAGTCTCAATCCTTTAGGAACCTCCCAACGCTTTCCCTAAGGTATGCATTATCAGTTTGAAGTGTTCTAAATTTTTTTTATTTTGTTTTCAAATTCAATAATATGATTTTTCAGACTGACCTGAGTGTTATCTAAGTCAGCAGGGAATGTAGAGAAGGCAAAGTCTTATGCTAGCTAGGACACAAATTCCTTGTACTTTGTGTATGTCTCAGCTTGTTTGTTACATCCACATGGTTAAAATCCTCTAATGTGTTCCTTAACATATCACTTGAGGTTCTGTGGGTGTCTCTTCCATTTGAAGAGCTGATAAAGTGGGTTGTACCATGTGGAGGGTGAGATAATTTATCTCATGGAGTCATTAATCTCCTGGCCACCATAACTAATTTAGAACGTAGTGACTTAACAGTTAAAGTCACTTGGCTCACTTGTTGGGTCAACAGTTCAATGAGTTGCGTGAGTTAACCAGTCATTGTTTTATGTGAATAACTCAGTCTCCCCCTCCATAGGAAGCTGTATGACAAGTATATCAGTTTCACGGAAGTCTAATAGTGAAAAAGTATCCACGAATGGTGGTATTCGACCAACACCTAGGTGAGGTCAGATGGACTGCCTCAGTTCCTAAGTACAGCCTGTTTGGGTAAAATAAAGTCCAATAAGACATGACAAACTAGAAACTCAATGAACAGTAACACAAGGAATACAGGACTGGTGACGCATCACAGAAGTTTACGTATCACTTACAGGCACTGCTTGTAGGAGGTAGCAGCTGCATTTGTTCATGACTGGTGTTCTTAGTGGTATTATGTTGTGTTCTGTTCTTCCTACAGCTACTGTGGATCGATTTCTAAATGTGTGAACCTATGAAGAAAGATTGAGAAGGATGCAAGACACAAGAGGTATGTATGCTTCGAAACAGTATTGTTATTTTAGCATTAGGAGTAAATGCAGCTTATCATGGTAAACATTTATCACATTGAGTATGCAACTGTCCATTGAAAAGCAAAAATATGCATGCATTAGCATGTTAGTTAAAACAACAGTCCTGTACTACAGAGTAGACAGGGGTTGTCATTTAGAAAAAATACTTCCAAACTACACAGTACTTGTTTAAGTTGATATCAATATTGCAATGTAAATTATGACCTATAAACCAGGGACAAGAACATGCTACAAATTATCATTATAACAGTGACCCTGTATCTATGAAGTGTAAAAGAAAAGAGTGCTTGCATTATGCTGTATTCCAAAGGAAAAGTACAATATTACATTACTCACTGCTTGTGGATTCAAATACCACACTCCCCGAATTTAAAATCAGTTCTTTACAATGCTGTTTTAGGTTGTCATCAGTAAAAGTACAGCACTGTTATGTATTCATAATGATGGCATTAGAAACAGTCCTCTACAGCAGTGACTTGGATGGCCTGCTGTCAAATGTAATCAGCACACATGGAACATGCATATGTGCAATATATGCACCCATGAATGATTGCTGGATGCAATATGATCTGTATTATAGTGTGTCTTTGTTAGCAACAGGATAGTATTCAAAGTAGTTATCTCCTTTTGGCTTTTCCTGGTTAGGGGTCGCCACAGTGGGACAAACGTCCACAGAACAATTGGCAGTGGAGTTTTACAGTGTTGAGTTGCTAGCCCAGAGCCCAACCTCCCACAGAAGGCACACACGTGCACGCACTCACACCTAGGGCCAATTTAAAGTGTCCAATCCACCTACAGCATGTCTTCGGGATGTGGTAGGAAACCGAAACACCTGGAGGAAATCCACGTGACCACAGGGAGGACATGCAGACTCCGCACGGAAGGCACCCCAGCCGAGAATTGAACTGTAGAACCTCTTGATGGGAGGCGGCAATGCTAACCACTGCACCTCAAAGTAATAAAGGTACTTATTAGTATTTGGTAGTGCTAAAAGTAAAATATAACAGAATATAGTAAATTATTTGTAGAAAGCTTTGTATATTATCTGTGTGGTTACTAACATTCTTTCATTTTTTTCTTTCATCCCACCCCTTCTCATTGTTTTATGTATTTCTTATTTTTCCTTATTATTTGTTTTGTTATTATTATATTATGTATATAATCATATTTTTCATTATCAGAATTATTTTTATTACCTATGTTTTGTTTATGTGTAATTTTTTATATTTTCTGTTAAATATATTTTCATTTCTTATCATTGTGTTTGTAATTATATTATTTATTGTTTTTATATAATTTTTTTATATGTTTAAATTTTATTTAATGGTATTCTGTCATTATTTTGTGTTATGTTTTATTTCATTATTCAATTTTAATTTTATTTATGTTATTACTACAGCATGGCAGGGTAGGTGGGTTCCCCGTGGTCCCCCTACACTTCCTCCACTGGCTATGACACCAAGGCCCAGCACTTTGGGGCTGCAGCCTGGTGGCACCCCGTCTGCTTTCCCCTGCCCTACCTAGACCCTAGGGTAGATCTATCCCAGAGGATCGGTCTGAGGTTCCTTCTGGGAGCAGAGACAGAGGGTGATTTTGTCACACAAGCTGAACTACCAGGTCTGGTGCATAGTACTGTGCACCACACAATCGGTGCATGCCTACACTGAATGGAGACACTGCTGTCCTTTGTCATTCTGAATAACACAATGACACCCAGACATTAGACACTGCAGCTATCGGTGCAGTGAGGTGACAGTGATGACAATCCAGTGTGTGAGGACTTGCTTCTCACTGTCACCAAACATGACATCCATGGGTTCGCAATCCCCCACTCTCACCACAGCCATGGTGTTTACCTCCTCTTGTATCCTTCACCGACCTTGTCTCTTGTCTTTTATGTCTTATCTGTCAGCAAATGTTTCCTCACCTTCCCAACTTGCCTGCCTTAGACTTGCCTATGTCCCTTCTCCAATATTCCAGTCTCTCCTTAATAATAAAAGGGCACCTGTCCCAAAAAAACATATTGTCTCATACATAGTTCTCCATTTCACACATGCCCACTTGACACAATTTCATCCAATTGGCCTCACAATGCAATTATGTTGTTGTCACCCCTCTCTCTCGAGGTGACAGTCTAAATTCAGCTAATAACCTGTACATGTACTCTGTTGTTGCTGTTGAAGAACTGGATAGCTATGGTTCTTATCCTACACCCTTCCTGCACATTCTTGCCTTCTTTTCACTTTGTTTTTCTCCCTACTTGCTCCCCATTTTGCCACTTTCCTATTTTCCCCATTTCTTTTCTTTAAAGAATCATTTCCTGATAGTAGATGATGCACAGCATCACACAGCAATGGTAAAAAGGAGCTTATTCATTTTCATTGGATACCAGTACCATCTAGCGTTCAAAAGACATGCATGTGTAAATGGGCGTGCCTTTGTTGGAGGTTGGGCGTCGAGCTGGCACCTCAGCGTTTTGTAAAAATCTACTGCCAATCATTAGCGGACTGGAGTTCCACTGTGGCGACCCCTTACCGGGAAAAAGCTGAAAGACAAACAACAACAACAACAATCAATACCATCTATCACCAAACATTTCATCATTACTGTATTGAGTGCATACACAGCTGATGACACAGATTCATAACTATCACAATTTATAATCTTGATGTACACATACAAGTATTTGAAATTATAGACACACCTGTATTTGAACCCTGTATCATATAATCCAAAACAAAATACCATCAATGCATTTAACAGATGGTGCTACAGAGTCAGTTGAGAAGCAGCTGTGTTTTACACATTGAATAGATAACTGCACACTAAATTGCTGTTGCATACATCTGCTACTTAAGTAAATCAATTAATAACAATGCATTACATGTTGTTCTATCATGTTTCTAGGTTTGTAAGAACAATATTTACAACATGTCCCTTTGTCCATCCATTGTGTGGCTTTGTCCAGATGTATTGCTCTATCAAGTTGAATAGTATGCTGCTATTACTGAATTAATATTTTATCATTCTTGCTGAGTGATGCTGTGTGATGTCTAGCATCATGCAAGCATGTGCTGATTAACTGACTCTGTGGCTGGATGGGTTAATGCATTGTTGATGAAGTCAGATGGTACTGGGTTTGAAATAGGGTATCAGCATAATCTTTACACGTGTTTATTATACTTTTACATGCATTCACTGATACTACTGCTGCTTACCATCTCACAATAATTCTTTTAAGAAAGGAAATGGGGAAGATAGGAAAGTGGTGAAATGGGTAGCAAGCAGGAGGAAAAACAAAGTGAAAGGAAGGCTGTAGGTAAGAACCATAACTATTCTTTTCTTCAACAGTAAAAACTGGGCAGATGTACATATTATTAGCTGAATTTGGACTGTCACCTCCAGAGAGCAAGAGGGAGAGATAGAGAGAGAGAGAGAGAGATGACAACAACGTAATTGTGTTGGAAAGCCAATTGGACCAAATTAAGTGTATCAAGTAGACACTGTGCAAAATGGAGAGCTATGTATGGGACAAATATTTTTTGGGGGACAGGTGCCATTTTTTTTTTAAAGAGAGAGTGGAATGTTGGGGGAGAGGGATACACAAGTCTGGGGAAGGCAAGTTGGGAAGGTGAGGAAGCATCTGCAGACAGACAAGACATACAAGACAAGATACAGAGTTGGTGAAGAACACAAGAGAGGGGTGAACACCTTGGTTGGGGTGGGAGTGGGGGGACTGAGGTCCCATTGACAGGCATGGTAACAGTTTGACTAAAGTCCTCACCCACTGGACTGTCAGCACTGTTCCATCACTGCGCCTCTAGCAACAGTGGCCGACATCTGCATCTATGGCAAGTCTGCTGTATCAGGATGGAAAACAGGATCTCCATCCAGAGAAGGCATATGCCCATGGTCTGGTGCACAATTCTACACATGACATACCTGTCAACTCTGCTCAGATAATATATGTACCTCCTCTGCCTCTGCTCCCAGAGGGGACCACAGGCCTAGACTCTGGAGCAGAACTACCTGAGGGTCCAGGTAGGGCAAGGACAGCAGGGAAGTGCAGCTAGGCTGTAGCTCAGAAGTGCTGGACCTTGGTGATTCAGCAGGTGGAGCAAGTATAGGTGGATCATGGGGACCCAGCCTACCCTGCTGTACTGTATTAATAACATAAATAAAATTCAAACCTAAAATGAAATAAAACATAAAGCAAATTAAATGAAAATAATGAAAAATGAAGAAACAATAAATCATTATAAAAAGTTTTAAATAGTATACTTATAAACACGATGATAAATAATAAAAATGAAAAAGTGTTTAACAACAAAGCAATATAAAATTATACATAATAAAGAAAACTTAGGAAGCAATACCAGATAATATAATAATAAAATATGCTTATATAAACAATAATAAAAATAGTAACAATGGAACTAATAATAAAACACAAGAAATCATAAAAAAAGAAGAGAAGGAGTGGGGTAAGAAACTAAAAGGAGAACATTAGTAACTTCACAGATAATATACAAAGCATTCTTCAATTCATTTATTCTATTCTGTTACATTCTACGTTTAACAATACCATCTGCTAGGAATTTTCTTTATGACATGGACTACATTTACAGTGATTACACTTGACAGCATGCCATTCAAGCCACAGATCTAGAGGTCTACACTTCAAATGCTGTAATGATGATTACATAACAGTACTGAATTTTTTATTGTTGAAAAACTAAAACAGTATTGTAATCAGCTGAGATTTAAATTTGGAGAGTGTGGTATTAGAACACACAAGCAGTGACTACTGTAATACTGGACTTTTCCACTGGAATACAACATAATTTAAGCACCATTTCTTTTTACACTTTATAGATTGATGTTCACAGGATTGGACACTCTAAATTGGCCCTAGGTGTGAGTGCATGTGTGTGCCTTCTGTGGAAGGTTGGGCCCGGCGGATGGCAACTCGACACCGTAAAACTCCACTGCCAATCATGAGCGGACATGTGATCCACTGTGGCGACCCCTAACCAGGAAAAGCCGAAAGAAGAAGAAAAAGATAGATTTATGTTCACTGTTATCTGAGAATGTGCAACTGTTGCTTTATGTTAAAGTCCATATCGCTCCACCTTTTAGAACAGGATATCTTGACATATCATAATGGGTGCACAATGACCCATAACTAGGAACATATTTCAAATATTGCTTTTACACAAATGGATAGTTGCATAAGATTTTTGTTAATATACATTTTGACACTCATTATTTATTGACTTCAATATAAATTACTCGCCAGAAAACCATGAATCTTACAATGAACAGAAAAAACAATGATTCTTAAAGCTGGGTATTCAACAGAGATAAGTGCAGTTAAAAGCTATGCTACAGAGTAATGCATGCATAGTTACTTTTACAGTTCAGATATGAATTCCCAAATTCACACAACTGTATGATATAGCAACTAATCTGTCTATAACTGTTAAGGCTGCAATAACAGTACTTTATATATATAATTATGCTTACATACAACATGCTTCTCGCATCCTGGCCAATCGCCTCACATGGGACCTCACATTTGAGGCTCTCTCGTCTTCAGCTGTGAAAAAAGGGAAAAAGAAAAAAACATTATGAATATCAGTTTTTACCATATTCAGCTTGAATATTTATGAGTACTAAATGAAATTCATATATACACATCAATGGGGTGCTCCCTGATACACCGATCAAGGGTATCCCATTTCCTCCAGTGGAAGTGGTTATAATGGTGACAACATTGTTTCCCAGTGCGTGAGATACCAGTCACACTGGTAAGAGCCCTTGCCAAACTATCCCAGGCTTCAGATTTATATTGTGAGCCAGTATAGTTGCCCTACATCAGACAGGGCCCATGGTTCTTAAACGGGAGCCTAGTAAAGACCTTGGACTCCTAGACACCCCAGTGCTGTGCTCTGAATCTCACACCCTCTCCACTTGACATATCTGCACAAGTTCAAGCTCAATGTCTAAAGTGCAGTTCACATCAATTCACCTTTAAATATCACATTTTCCTGCCAGTTGCACTTACTGAGTATGTACTGTCTGCATTTTGATATATTCAAAAAAGCTGCACACAACTTACCATTATACAAACATGGTAAAACAAGAGCATTGGCTTGCACGATGCTAAGTGGCACACAGCATTTTTGGAATGTATTAGCAAATAACTTTCAACCAATGCAATTCCACAGTTATTTCATTAGAGGACCACTTTATAAGGTTGTATCAGCTGCAACAGTATAAATAACAGTATAAATAAAGTTTGCATACCCTGGACTAAAACACAAGACCATCTGCACTCCAGTCTAACACTCAACATGTCACCACAGGATTTGTTACATGTTGTTACATATTTTAGTATTCATTGTTAACTTGATGGTATGAGCGTAGTGCAGCCCCACTTGCAGGGTTTGCGCGAAGCCTAGCAGTGCTCAGGAATAGCAATTAAAAGCATCTGTTTTTTTTTTTATTTTTGGATGTCTGGCTCATGTCTGATACATGGGTGGTCCCATTCCACAAATGAGGTAAGCATTGCCAAATTCCATGATACATCACACAGACATGGCAAAATAAAAAAAAAAGATATAGAAGAAAAGCCAAACCATACAGATATAACTAGTTCTGACAGTTTTACCAGGACTTTTGCTTAGATTTTTGAGATTTTCCTCATAAAGTTTGTTGATTTGTAATAATCATTTGGGATGGAAGTCACTAAATAATGACAGATATTTTTGTTTTGGACTTCATAATCTTCAGAAGATCCATGCTAATGCTTGACTGTTTATTCTGACAACCTTCTAAGTTTATAAGGGCAATATGTTCTTATATCCCTATTTTTGACCTGTGTCCAACTTTATCTAATGACTTTGTACAGATTTATTGCTCTAAGAGGTTAAGAGGTATGGGGCAGACTGCTGGTGCTGTCCAGTACACATATTCATTATCCATGTTGTTCTATGAGGTTTCATGGCCAACACTACTGGGACGCAGTGTGAAACCTCACTTAGGCATGCCACACATCATTAGTATGCATTGTGCATTGTTGAGAACATGTCACGGCCATGTACATGGATACACTCCGTGTAGGCTTTACACAGGGCCTTCATGGAGTTTATTGAATCCTGTAGATAATGTTTCTAGGATCAAAAGACTTTAGCAAGAGGAAAGTAGAAAGGATATAGTTTACAAACTGTTAGCATGTGATCAAAGGGGGCATGTAAATTATTTCCTCCAAATAAAACTATAATAACATGCACCATAATTACATCAGACAGAGTTAATGCAAACAGTCATACAGCATCAGAGCTGTTAATGAACTGCTTCCTGTAGTCAACAATATGTGGTTTGATTCTTCTACACCATTATCTTCTCTGTGACTCTGATCAAGTCACTTCACAAGAGATTGCTATTAGGTCACCCCTGAAATGGGACACTTTGTCCAGTAGGCCTACCTGACTAACAAATAGCTATCCTAAACAATCCACTTAAGGAGACAGTGCTCCCAAGACACCTCAGAAATTGGATACTTTGTCCTGTGGGCTAACCCAGTTAACAAATATATGTTAAAATATGAAACATAGGGCAAAAAGACATACAGGAATTTTTGAAAATTGAGTTTTTTATCAACTACTTTGAAAATCATATATAAGGACTCATATGTTTCATAAATAAATGCCAAAACAAGAAAAGAACACTGTAGTGAATAACCCTTGGTCGGCACATTTTAAAGAAAGAATAGCAACTATAAAAACAACATAATAAGAAAAAAAACACAGCAACCATTATAAAAGAGCATACTATTCTACCAATTCTGAAATGAAACTCATTAGACATAGGTTGGCTAAAAAAGTCTTGGTTTGTAGGCCAAATAACTCTGGGAAAGCCTCAGAAAGGCAGGTTAATAATTTCTACTATGTTTGCAATGATCCTTTCCCATAGCACAAAAGGAAATTGATTATGTGATTATGGTGATAGTTTCTAAGTTCTCTGGTAGTTCCATGTCAGGATGAGAAAGTGGTGTTCACATTTCCAAAAATTGCTGAAGATATTGTCTTGGGGTATTTTTTCTAGGGGACTATTCCTTTCAGTGTAGTGCTTTGCAGAGCCAGGGGAAGAAGAAATAAGTCTCCAACATGTCATTCTAAGGACATGCAGGAGGATGTGATACATAGAAGCCATAACCTATAAACTGAATGAAAACATGAACGTAAATTTTTCATTTTCAAAAATGATAAATGGGGAAAATAGAAAAAAAATGATAAGAAAGATCTCAGTTTGGATATTAAATCTACTTAAAACAAAAAGAAAAAGTAGACCATTAATTTCACAGAAGACAAAGGGGAAAGTGTGCAGTTTCCCATAGAAAGCAAAGGTGAGAGAGAAAGATGAAGAACAAGCAGAAAAGATTAAGGCCACGTTCATAATAAGCCTAGAAATTTTGAGACTTAAACTTGGCTAAGGAAATAATACTGGTAGAAAGGGCTTCTGAGGAAGAGTAGGAGTATGAATTGGACTCCGGTTAAAGGAAAGCATAGCCTACGCTGAAGATTAAAAGTCATTTTATATAAAAGGCAAAACTCCAAATACCATATGGCATCAAATCTAGGGGTTTCTATGGCTGATAGTTGTATAATTTATTACTTACGCTTGTATTTTACATTTGGAGACATCAACTTCTTTTCACTCTTGAAGTTTTTTATTTCACAGATTATTATGGGTTGTGAGCATTCTTTCATTTAAGAGTTATAATGCAAGATTTTCTTTCAATATTAAGTGTTAGAAGCAATAAATATACAGAAAAAGCCATAAAAAAACTAAAATAATACACTTTATAATAAA
Source organism: Protopterus annectens (assembly GCF_019279795.1). Classification (NCBI taxonomy): domain Eukaryota; kingdom Metazoa; phylum Chordata; order Ceratodontiformes; family Protopteridae; genus Protopterus; species Protopterus annectens. Next base: position 1,399,649,701 of record NC_056735.1, read on the forward strand.
AAGTAAACTTTTGTTCCCAGACCTCCTTCAGACTAATACAGACACATGCCTTTCTATTTGTAGATACTCTCTGCAAACATCCAGTAAAGAAAACAATTAATTAAGCAATTTAAACATGTTTCATTATTATGTTAATCTTTGTAAGATTTTCACTAATTCAATATAACTATATAATTGCAAGGCAGAACATAAATCAGCACAGGACAAAATGTGTTACTGACAGGAATTTGATTTCTTTTGATAGACTAAAGAAGGATTTCACAGCAGTGCCTTATATGCACTGCTATTGAGCAATTAAGGCACTAAATAGAAAAAGATAATGAATATGAAGAAGTCAGTAGGGGCACAAGTGTGATATTTATAACAAAATGAGTCCTTTAGCCACGTATGCATGTTTTCTATTTAATAAGTTTTGTCAGGAGTCATAGAGCACAGCTGGTATTCTCTTCATGATGATTTGAAATGTGTGCATTAAAATGCTATTGAAACTCAGATGCGTTACACTGTACTAAACTAGTGTGGGAAGAAACACTACTAAACTTTTCGGATTCAAAGGAAGGGAGTGAAATTCCTTCTCTAGTATAACAGAAAATTCAGTCAGTCAGGTTGTGGAAACTGATATATTTACTCCCTGGAGTACCATATTTCATACCAAGAGCTACAGTCTATTTTTGCTATATGGACAGCATTTTGCATGCAGAGTAGGTATGGGTAATTTGAAGAAGTCCATTAATAACATAGGACTTCTGGGACAGTCCAGCTGTCAAAAAAACTGTGCACGGGAAAGAACCAAAGGAATGCCAACAAAGTAGGGGTACAAAGAAGAGGGAGTGCTATTGTCACACACAGAATTCAAATTGTTTAACATCTAACAAGCAGGGAACCTTGGTGTCAAACTACTCTCATATACCATGTGTTTATTTGATGCTGAGTTTTCTGAAGTTTTGATGAGACTGAATAACACGCATTCAAGTGTAATTACATCTATGTATATTTTAATAGCATGTATCCCCGTCAAATCATCTTTTGACCTCTTGCTTCCATCCAGGTCTCTAATTGCTCTTTAATGTGTTTTTCTGGACAATTACAGGCATGACTTTCCACTGGCTGGGTCACCTGACTTCTAGGGGACTCTGCTTTTCAGAGCCAAGAGAGTGAGAAGCAATATAGAGAATTGTGGATCATTCTTTAGGTGGCCAGTTGAATTCCCTAACATAAGGAATGACGTATTTGGTCAGCTGGTTTCCTAGGCAAAAGGGCTCCACAATGCCCCCTCCCCCACACCACCCAGTGCCCCCATCCTGGTCTACCTACATCATTCAGATTACTTTTTTTTTCCTTTTTCTCACAGTTTGTCTTACTCTTCAGTTTTTCCAGTATTCATTCAGCATATTTTAAAGAAAACATTTCTTTACTACAAAAGAAATAAACAAATAAATACTGGAACAGCGCCCCTGCTAGAGTGGCACCCTAGGCAGCTGTCTAGTTGGCCTATGCCTAAGGCCAGCTATGTTAATGACATTTCTATACTTGATGTGTCTCCAGTCACTGAATGCTGGATATTTTATTTATTTATTTATTTATTTATTATTTATTACAGTTTGATGACCAGGATAGTCCACTGGGCCTGGAAGAGCATGTTTTCAGTGGAGGCCCGGAGACAGAAGCTCCACAGGATAGAGACAATTTTACAATAGTTATACAAAAGTAAATAAAGTAGTAAAACAGTGAAAATTACAGAGGTAATATACAATTTGTTAAAAAAGACATAGCATTTCTAATCCTAGATAATGATTTACAAAACTGAGATTCATGTAGTCTAAACATATTAAAGTACAGGCATTTCAGATGAAAAAAACATGTAAGTAAAACATTATGTACAGATAAAAAACAAGCTTTTTTTTGGAAGTTAGAAATATGAGGAGAGGATAGAGAGAGGAAGGTGAGGTGGAAGAGGTAAAAGGTGGTATGTAGTGAAGAAAGGGAGTGGGTTGGGGGACGTTTATGAGGTTTAGGGTAGGAGAAGAAGTAGAGGCAAAGGGTAAGAGAGCAGCGTGATAGAAGGTTGAGGTATATAGTGCATGGGAGATGGTGTTAAAGAGTTTGTTTGGTAGGGGTACAGGAACATTCCCACTTTGAAAGGAGGTTAGATTAGAGAAGAGTTTTGAAGTTTCAGTGACTCTGAGTATTTTGAAGGGTGGTAGGGAGAGAATTCCAGAGTTTAGCTAGGGAGCAGGATAATAGTAGGTGGTCAGGGGTTTGACAAGGCTTATATATGTTTAGAAGATTGTAATTTTCTGATCTTAGAGACTGGTTTGGAATGTAGGGGGTTAAAGAGGTGGACAGCGAAGGACAACTAGAAGGTCTGAATATGAGCTTGTGAGCAATAGTAAGTCTAAGGAGTTTGAGGTAGTTTGGAAGTTCAAGCCATTTCAGGGAGTGGAGAGAGACAATGATGTGATGAGTTTCTGGAGTTCATGGCAAATTTGGAGATTTTATTGTAACAAGCTTCCAACTTGGCCTGTAAGCCAAGCTGAAGATTAGTGAGGGGGGGTGCCATACATATGAGAGGGAAGAAGGTAAGTAGAGGTAAGGGTGTGTCTGGTGGAGGGGGTAAGGTAATGATTGTGTCTATACAGGAGACCTAGTTTTTGGTGAGTTTTTTTTTTATATTAGTTTGGATATAGATGTCAAATTTTAGATTTTCATCAATTATGACACCGAGCAGTTTGGTATGTGATACTATTTCTATGGGGCTGTTATTCTGAGCAGTCACTGTAAAAGAGTTTTTGTCTATATTGGTGTTTTTGGATGGGGAGAAGATCATTAACTTTGTTTTATTGGTATTTAAGGTGAGGTGATTACTATGCATCCATGATTCAGTATTAGATGTATTAGGCTAACTGAGTTTTGAGAAGTAGGTCAGAGGGAATGTCTGCTGTACAAATAATGGTCGAATCATCAGCATACTGAATTAGTGTGGCATCAGAGAGAGACTGGTGGAAGTTATTAATGAAGATGTTAAAGAGGAGGGGGCCTAGGATGGAACCCTGGGGAACTCTGGTAGGGATGTGTAGAAAGGAGGAGAGTGAGTTTTTCCATTTTATGGCTTGCTGTCTTTCAGAGAGGTAGCTGGTGAACCAGGTGATGGTAAGAGGGGAGAGGCTGAGAGACGAGAACTGGGGTAATAGTAAGGGGTGAGAAACAGTATCAAAGGCTCTGGAGAGGTCAAGAAACAGAGTAGCAACTATTTTGCCAGAGTCACGAGCAACCACCCCCTTCATAGGAATGGATTGAGAGGCTCCGCATCTCCATTACTGGTTGCACAGACAGCAATCCCTCTCTAATCCAGATTTCCTCTAAATGAGTTTTCTGTGATGCAGTCCCAAGAAATGGTAAGTTTAATGGTGCGGGTTGTGATTTGTTGCTACTCTTTATTGAAGTTGACCAATGTTTGGAGATACCAACTCCATAATATATATCCAGGTACAGCAGCAAGCTGTGACATCCTACCCATTTACCATCCAAGTGGTACTCTAAGAGCAGTCTTTCATGCATTCACCTTATTGTTCTCAAATTTGCTAGTTTTGGATGAATTCACAATCAGGGCTGATGAGAAGTGCATGACCCTAGAACAATAATTTCAGTATAAAATGAAAGAATTGGGTTTACATAGGTAATTGTCTCTGTTACCCATCATAATGTGTGTCTACCTCTGACTTTGTGGTAGAATATGCCTCTTGGGCAGACCACTACCAGCTTGCTCAGTTTTCAGTTCTTTTAACAAAGTTGCAGCTCCCTGAGCTTAGTTTGCTGGAACAAAAGAATTTGCAATCTGCAGCCAGAGATCATATTTCTCTGACCTGCTGTACAGCCCTCTCTGGACTTGTTTCCTTGTCTCATCTCATCTACTCCCTGCTTACCCCAAGCCACACAAACCATGGCCTGACAGAGTGCCATGCTTTGAGAAGGCAGAAAAAAAAATAGAAGGAGACACACTGGCTGTTTTAATGTAAGACTTAGGTCTGAGGAACTCTTATTCAATTTATATGGCAGAGATCTGCCTTTCATAAGGAATGGTCCTATAAAGAGATATTTTACTGCATTGGATTAGTTGGCTGTGTGTTTTCTTGATGCCTAAGAGGCTGAGTAATTTGACCTGTATTTCCAACTGCAGAGCACTTTAACGAAAGTGAGCTAGTTATGTGATCTTGTGCAGCTAACTCGGCATCATTTCAGACATTTCTGCATTCTGTACTCATTTGGGGTCTTTAGTTTAGACATAGGCATTTGTTTTATTTAGTTAGCTTTAATGTAGGCATTTGTTTCATTTCATTGACAACTTTGAATTAGTTTTGTGTTCAACAGAATTGGTTAATGCCTGTCTATATCAACTTGGACTAATGATCTACCAAACAGTCTTTGCTTCTGTAAATACTGTTGTTTTTCCTTCTGCTTTAAAGGAGATCTTAGTTACCCTAATTTTGATAAAGCAAAATTTAGATCGTAGCAATCCAGATAATTAGCACCCAAGCTCAAAATGTTTGTCAATATTAAGGTTATTGAGAAGACCATTAAAGAAAGCTATGTCCACTACTACGTCCATTCTGGTTTTTGCAGTAGATATAATACAGAGATGATCTCCTAATGTCAGTAGATTAACTATATTACTTTGTTTTGAATCTCCTTGGTCTCTTCCCAATATTTCACATGGTTGGCCATGACATTCCCCTAGCCATTTTTGAATCTACATTGGAATGATGGATACTGTCTTGTAATGATTTACCTTCTACCTTTCACACTGAATTAACTAAGTGGTGTCTGGGATATAAGTCTTAATTGTCCTTCCTCATCACAGCTGAAGTTCCATGGGCTTCATTTTTGGATCTTGTATTGTTCTCAGTGAATGTGTTTGCATTAAGTGATCTCATTAGGAGAAGAGATCTTTAGTATCATTGCTATGCTGACATTACTTAATTGTACCTCTTCTTCTCTCACAATAATTTGTCTACTGTAGACTCATTAGGTGGGGAATTGAAATGCAGGCAGAACTGGATGACTGAGAATTATATGCAGCTTAACACATCTAAGACTCCTGCCACAGCTATACATGCTGTATTGAGGAATTCAAATTTCCCAGTTTTAAAGAGAATAGGTTGACATTTGTGGGTAAGGTTAAAAATCTTGTGATTACTGACAAGAAACTAAAGACTACTTCTATCTATGAAGCACCGCCTGCATCATATACTTTCTTTCTTCACCTGATGGCCTCCTAAAGGTAATGTATGCCCTGGTGTCTTCCCATCTAATTTAATATAATACCCTTTCCCTGAGGGTGGATAATAGTCCACTTGATTACTCACAGCTGATTCAGAATTTCACAGTTTGGTTATTTATAGTTACTTCCACTAACATCCATATTGCCTCAGTTCTGAGGACTCTCTAGGGATCTCATATCATCTTTAATATATCTTCTTTTAGTTTATTAAGCCTTACATTATATAGGTTTCCCATATTTTAAGGAGATTTCTGTTTTCTCCAGCCCAGCTAGTCCTTTGCGTTTGTTTTTTTATGTTTTTTGTGAGTTTTCCTAGTGCAGGTGGGAAATTCTGGCACTCTGCCTTTCTTTTGCAAGGCTGGATACCTTTGCAGTCTCCTCTTCTTTTGCAAATGGTGTTATGTTGCCCTCTAATATGTAACTAGTTACATGATTAGTTTACAGCATTTTAGTAGCAATGCCAGGCTTTGCATATCATTTGATTTGTTTTACTTGTCATTTTTCTCTTTCTGTTTTAACTGTATTCTAATTGTAATGGTTCTTGGGTACAAACACCTTAATTCATTGAATTTGAACCTGAATAAACCCCTTGGATATGACAGCTGGCCACTGGCCACTTCACTTTATCCCCCCGCCAGTCGATTTTTGTTTCCACACTTAGGTTACTGGCAGCACAATAAATCTGTACTGATGTCATCATTTTGCTTTGCTGTTAACACTTGGATGTTTATGACATGAAATACAAATTGCTAATCAAACTTATTGGATTTTATGTTCCTCCTACCATTGACTATTGCTCTGTCATAGAGAATTGTAATCTTTGTTATATATTAAAAACCTCAGCTGGTAGACCATTTTTAGGATTTTTCTGAAGGTAACTGCATGTCATTTTAGTTGTATGAGAATCTCAATATGTTGATATAATAAACTAGTCTACACTGTAAATTTAACCCTGACACAGTACTACATAAGTGTACTGGTATTTCCAGTCTTGGGTCTTCTGTGCAGCAAATTGTGAATGAGTGGTTGATAAAATAAACGTTAGAGTTACTCTTTAGAGTTTCAGATTTTTCTCCATTCCTGTATTAGATTGCATGTTGAAGGAGTATGCTTTTAAAGATAAGCTAATTTCACTAATCAAATGCAATGTTTGGCACACATTGAAGTATTGTATCCGTCTTTGCCGCATGTAAGCATGATTAATGTAATCATGGCTTTTCCTTTGTTCGATGCATCCAGCACTGTTGGATACATTTCAGATGGCACAACTGCTCTGAAGTATTTTAACACATTTGCACTCTAAATGGGAAGAGATCCTACTCTAGAGGTTGGTTCCACTTCAATCTTTGTGTTACCTTCCCTGTATATGTTTGCAGTTTCCATTTATCATTGTGATTAAGTTTTGCTCCACAAGGAAGGGCTTACTTGAATGAAGTCAGATATACCTCTGTATTCTGTGTGTGGATTTTACTTGCCATCAGTTTCAAAACTAAAGGAGAAATAGCTTACCCTGAACTGTCAGTGTCGTCCAGAATGCTTGTTTCCTGAAGGAATGCCAGATTAAGGGTATGATGTTGTGCTACAGTTGAGTTTTGTGATGTTTCATGCAGGGTGAGAGGTTAATAAATGTGTTTACACTGGCTGAACAGAGAAAAAGAATGAAAACAATTGCATATTTGCAGGAGGGTTCAGGGACTTTTCTGCTGAGGTTGAGTCAGTATGCTGCACCTTCTATTCCTTACTAAAAGGAAATCTTAACAATCTACACCTGATACCACAGTCTAAATGTAGGAGATGTAACATGCTTGAAAACTGAGTAAACAAGTTACAAGAAATATAACTATATGAATGGCTGTGTTTTGCTCTTTACCCTAGTCCCAATTTCCACACACCCATTTTCACTTCATTTATAGCTATCAGTCTCCAAATCTACTTTCTTTTTTCAATTAATAAATAATCCCCTATCTCTATCCTATCCCCAATAATTATATTGAGTCCTATAAACTTTTTTCTTAATAATAATCTCTATCAGCCTTTCTTCTTAACAATAAGCTACCTCATCCCTTCTTTCTTCATATCCTCATGTTCTTCTTCCACCATTCATTACTCCCTAATGTATCTTAATTCTTCCGTTGCTCATTTTCTGCACATTTGCTGATCCATTTTACCACTATAAGCCATTTCTCCATCGATACCATTAAACTACTAAATGCAAAATTTCCAACGGTAATATGTCTAAACATTCCTACAATTTTCATTACATTATAGCAGTAATAATTGTTCAATCAGGAGACATGCTTTAACCTCATGTATTCAGCTCCCCCAGCTACTCCATACGCTATAAAGGTGTTTCATTTTCCTACCTAAACTCCTATAACCTGAACGACAAGTGGCTTCAGCTTGACCACTGGTCCAGTCATAACCAATGGACCCAGCACTGTGCAGAACTAAGTGTAAATGATACGCTGACCAAGAAGACATAACCAATCTACAAATGGACAGAATTAGCTCAAACCTCACCACCCTGACCCATCCACAATTCTCAAATCATATACCCACATGTAAACCCCCCTCAAATCTCCCATTACAAGTTCTCAAAGGGCTCTCAAAGACCAAGAACACTACTTCTGTGGGGACAGATAGCATACAAGGTTGCCTACTGATCAGCCTAAAACATGACTTCTCTCATCCCCTACAGAAGCTATTCAATATCAGCTTCAAATTAGACTTTATGCCAGATGATAGGATGACAGAAACAGCTATTCCCTTGAGTAAAGGAGGGGATTCAATGGACCCAGATAAATATATATCCATAAGCTTAACCAATCTCATCTGTAAGACTATGAAAAGGACTGATATACAATTAATAAATGACTCTCCCAATTAAATTTCAGCCCCTATGTAACACTTTGAATGGAAAATTTACTCAAAATAAAACCCAAGAAATTAGGGTGGGCAGTTACACCTCCTTCAAAAGACCTGTCACTAGAGGTGTACCCCAGATTTCAGTCCTCTTGTTACTCCTCTTTGCCACTTACTTCTCAGACATCGAAGCTAATGTTAAGGTTTCGTGACAGACCAAGACTGCACATGATTGGAAACTTGGTACCATCATAAAATCTTCAGGGGACACAGAGATCCTCTAAGAGGTCCAGTCACAAACATATAGCTGATGTGAAAACTATGAACCAAAACTAAACACCAAGAATTGCATTATTGTATCACTTGACAAGCATTACTCCCCTGGCAACTATTACATTGATAAGGCACTCCTGAAAACAAATTCTGTAGTTAGGGATCTCAAACCCTGTGCTGAGAAAGAACTGCCCTTTGATCCCTACGTATGCACCGTTGTACGGCAGCCCGTTTCCATCACACAGCTCATACCCAGGGGTATTGCATACAGATCCAGGGGTGTGCTCCTTTCACTGTACTCACTTATTAGGCTTATCATTGAGTATAATGCCCCTGAAAGTATGTATGCGTCCAAACCCTTGTTACAACTAGAATGGGCACAATGCTTCCTCACTAAAAAATCAAAGGCTTTAATCATAAAAAACATACAGACTATTTCAAAGTCTTGTCCCGCTTTTCAGTACCATATGGGCTCCTGAAACGTGACCTATGCCTCATGTAGAGTTTTAACAGACCCTATTCTGTCAGACCTATTACACATTTGTAAGTCCAGTGGTATCATAACACCCACCCAAGGGATCTCAATTCCTTTTGCAAAATAAATACATATTGGAAGGATAGGTTTGTATGGCAGTGAATATTGCTTCTGTGGCACTGCTTCCATGCCACGTAAAGCAAACTACTTTTCTTACTCTGTTCAAATGTAATTTGGGTGAATAGATGGGTAACCACAAATTCAGCCGTGGTTAAGCACCCCTACCCATCATGAATACAAGACACACACACATTTCCCAACACATCTTTATTTGGTCCATCTCTTGGCTATCTGTATGCATTTAAAGGTTAAAATTATCATAGGAATATAAAGTTAGACTTCTTAACATCCTCACAGATCAACAGCCTAGTAAGTACCTATGAACCTATAATTATACCATAATGCTTGCAGTAACTGAGGAATGGCTGAAAGTAGTTTTTAATATCCCCAATGTATTTGTACAAAAATATACACCCTTCATTAACAACAGACAGGGGAACTAGTCAGTAGAAGAGTAGCTGTATTCATTGAAAACCTAGCAAATCTTAGCCCCAAACTCATAACAAAGGCCACTGCTGTTTCTGATAATGACCCTAACTGGATAATATCACAGATTCCACTTGAAAAAACATGTAAACGTATGTATTGCTATTAATTATGTTTCTCCTTTTTCTTCTACCAATATTACTTAAAACATTCTGGACTAATTGTATAGGCTTGCCTGAACAATTGACAAGGATGCCCTCAGGGAGACCAGATCAAACCTAAATAGAGGAATAAAGAAGGCCAAGTGTGCCTATGGCCAAACAAATCCAGGGTCACTTGTCAGACCTAAGAAACTCCAGACGTCTGTGGCAGGAGGTTCAATCCTTGACAGACTACAGACTGCTATCCACCAAATGTGATGACAATATTGAATTTCTAAATTTGCTCAACACCTTCTTCAGCAGGTTTGATGAAGGAATGACAACAAAGGCTAAGAAACCCACCACCAGGGAAAACGAGGTAGTGCTCTGTCTCAACCCAGTTGATGTTCAGAGAACTCTAAGATGGGTAAACACAAGGAAGGTGGCGGGACCAGACAACATTCTGAGACAAGTGCTCAGAGAGTGTGTCCAACTGACCATGGTTCTTACTGACATATTTAACACGTCTCTCTGTCAGGCCATATTACGCAAGTGCTTCAAGAACACAATAATCATACTACTACCCAAAAAGTCTCAGCCAGCAAATCTGAAAGACTATCATCCAGTAGCTCTCACCGCTACAGTAATGAAGTGTTTCAAAGGGCTGGTCAAAGACTATTTAACAACAAATCTTCCTGCAGAACTGAACCCACTACAACTTGCTTATTGGTCCAACCACTCCACTGCAGATGCCATCTCAATGGCACTACTCACATCCTTAGCTCATCTGGAAAACAAGAACTGTTATGTCTGATTGCTATTAATTGACTTTAACTCTGCCTTTAACACAGTCATACCACAACATTTGATAGAGAAACTGATTCAAATGAGTGTCAGTACTCTTATGTGTAACTGGATTTTGGACTTCCTTATTGACAGACCACAAAGAGTAAGAGTTAGCAATAAAACCTCAAAAAGCCTTACATTGAGCATGGGAGTTCTTCAAGAATGTGTTCTCAGTCTTCTGCTGTTTACCATACTGACCCACGACTGCATAGCCAGGTTTAGCTCAAATCGTATCATCAGATTTGCAGATGATACTACAGTCGTAGGCCTACTCAGCAATGATGATGAAACAGCATACAGGGAGGATGTGAAATATCTGATTGACTGGTGTGACAACAACAGCCTTACTTTGAACATAAACAAACCAAAGAGGTAATTGTAGACTTCAGGAAAAATGTCATGACACAGCTCTCTCTCACAATCAAGAGGGAACCAGTGGAAAGAGTGAAGCGTACCAAATTCCTAGTGGTGTTCATCACAGAAGATTTGACATAGTCCATCAATGCTAATTACAACATCCAGAAAGCACAACAAAGACACCACTTCCTACGCAGGTTGAGGAGAGCAAGCTTCCCATCTTCAGTGCTCACAAACGTCTACGGAGGCACCACAGAGAGCATCTTGACAAGCAGTATCACAGTATGGTATGGAATCTGCAAGGACATGGATTGTGAGGCCCTCCAAAGGGTGGTAAAAATGACAGAGAGCATAACAAGTTCCACACTTCCATCTATACAGGATCTGCATGATGTCTCAAAAGAACCACGATTTAAAGACCGCACCTACCTGGCTCAGGGACTGCTCTCCTGCTTGTCTTTGGGCAAGCAGTACAGAAGCATACATTGTAAAATGACTAGATTCAGAAACAGCTTCTTTCCTCAGGCCATCAGGATGTAAAACTTAAGTAGCAAGCTAGCCAACCACCTAGTCAGTGGCCACACAGGCTGAAGGAAATGTCTTTTTCTTAAACTTCAATAAGTCATTACTAGGTTCTCTCACTTGTGCAATAGCTCACCAAACGCATATTACTTTTGTGCAATAACTTGAAATACAAGCTACATTTCATACAATGGACAAAATGGTCTCTAGTCTACCATTGCTTAAGCCTCTAAGGGCAATATCTACTGTGCAATATTAAGTGCTGCTATAGACAGACATACAAAAAATTTAATTATGTCCTGGTGTTGTGTCAATGTTAATGTCATTTATAGGGTCTGTAGTTCTGTTTTTGTGTCAATATTACTGTCATATATACAGTCTATAGTTCTGTTTTTGAATTTATATTGTTATATTTTTTTATATGTTTTTGGTCTGCATATTGAACTCAAAGCAATGAAATTTAATTTAGCCTGCACTCATGTGTGTGGGTCTAACCGACAATAATGTTTACTTTGACTTTGATTTGACTTTGCTGGACAACACATACTTATTATTCAGGGCACCTTAAAATTAACTGGTTAGAACCCAATAAAAACTTTCTCAACAGATTATTCTCATCCTATTATCTTATCCAGATAGTCTGTGAAGGTACAAGGCTTAATCCTGCCTCAAAATTACTTACCATTTGATGCCATGCTTATCAACATTTCTGATAAACTAAAATCACTATACATTCCATCACATACAATGGCCCTTTAAAGTCAACTGAGTGCCTTCTGAAATAATGGGCTAAATTCTGTAATGTTCACAAAAGGTTATTTGCAGACAGTGCAGCACACTGAGGGAAGACTTCAGCACACCTGCTGCAGACATGATTTCAGAAGACACACTGTCTGAAGGCAGCCTGAGTACCTAAGTATTCAATATAGGATAATTAGGGATTACACGCATGCCATTCTGATTCCAAAACACATCATGCACACACACAACACAACTTAAATGTGAAAATCACCCACTCCAACTCCATTTCTGAAATATTCAGCTATGTTTTATGGAACCCAAGGAATTCAAGCAAATACTACAGATTATGGTGAAATCCATAAAAACATCAATGAATATACAAAAATGCAACCTGCTGTCAATGAACTTCAACAGGCTGCATTTAGACAAGCCATAAATAAGGCTATGGCTGTGCAACCTAGAGGCTGCAACTAAACCATTTGTCAGACAAGCAAATAATTGATAAGTATCAACTAGACAGACAACTGGTGCAGGCTGTCTACAACATGTGTGCCCCCACACATGCCTGTACAGATCCTGTGAGGAAATCCCATCCAACTTGAAGCCAAAGTACATCTCAGACTAGGTGCACTTGCATCTGAGACATTCCAGAGACACATGATTGATGCTTTGGGAATATCACAGGCAGCTGCTAGTTGTATGCTGGCACAATTCCTGGAAGCAATGTGCAGCAAGGTGGATGATTATATGTACTTCCCATCCACACCCATGGAGTGGAGAACTGTAAGACATCACTTTTACAACATCACAAACTTCTCCAGTGTACTCAGTGCAACATATCTATCAAGACACCAGTACATCCTGAAACAGACCCTCCATCAGCTGCCAAGTTGTGTTGTAGTAGATGCTGGCATAACAAACATCATGGCAACACACCTTGGAAGTGTCCATGATGCTGCCATATGGATGGAAAGAGGACAGACAGCAGCACTTCAGCAAGATGAAATAGCTGAGGGACTACTACTAGGTAAATAAAGAAGCACAATGAGGACAGAAGCTAAAGATACTCCTCACAACAGTATCCATCCTGACCACATGTTTCCACTCCCTGCAACAGGTGACTGTGGTTATCCACTTGTGCCGTGGCTAATGACACCGTACAATGAACCATCCAACCCTACACAGCAGGCCTACAATAGAGCACATGCAAAAACCAGAAACACCACAGAGCATGTGTTTGATGTATTGAAAGCTAGGGTCAGATGTTTAGGCACAACCAGGAAAACACTGTAACACACACCTAAAAGGCAACATAAATGATAACGGTGTGTGCCATGCTACACAACATGCTAACTAGAGCACATTGGCAGTCTTCCAGATGCAGGCGTGAGTGAACTACCCCAGGAACTGCAGATGTCTAAAGAGGACATCCCATAGGTATTGGAGGAGGAGGAGGACATAGGGGACAGAAGACACAGGCATAGACAAAGTAGGATGTGACCTTAAGTGCAGACTCAGGCAACATGGCAGCATCTGACCCACATCTTTAAGTCATGACAAGTCACACATACATGAGTACACTGACTGGACATTGATGTTCAGGTGTTGCCCCAACACAGCAACACAGATTGCATCTAATAGCAAATACCCACTAGATGTACACACTGAGCATCAGACACAACACCGTAAATATAACATAGCACCATGAATGTAGAACAGAGCATGTGTATGTACCTTTACGTAGCATTTCCAGATGTAAGCACATGCATATAGATAGTGATCATGTGCAGGCAGCAGTGCCATTTTGAGAGAACAACCAGAGTGTTAAGATGTATGAGCGTGGTAGTCAGTCTGTTTATAAGTTTAAGTTTAAGTTACAAGGCCTCATTCCTGATGTGTTTTTGAGTAATAAAGCTGCTTGAACTGAACCCATGAATGTTCATCTGTTTTATCCTGACCAGACAAGTGACATGGTGTCAAAACCAGGATTGAGAGAACAACTTCTTCAAGCCATGGAGTGCAGAGTTGAAGGTGAAGGCAGATTGAGCTGGTTGAGTGAAATGGAGCTCAGACAAACAAACAGGGCCAGAAATGATTTTAAGGTAACCAAAACTTGCATGAAAGATTTATTTTACAAAAAAATTTAAATGGAGCATTTATGTGGCACAAAACACACTATTAATTAAACCAGCAGCACAAAAGCAGATTATTAATTAAACAAAAGTCACAAAATACATTATTAATTAAACAAAATGTTTGAAACCACAATATTTGATAAAACTAGCAGAAATATTCATGTGGGGCTCAGAATTACCTTTGGTTTGCATAACAAGCATATTTAAAGTAAAACAAGCATAAGAAAAGTTTAATGAGTATGATTAGAGATTAAATGGGCATAATGAGTACAATAAAAGGACAAACAAGCGTTAAGAGCAAGAAAGGCAACTGCATGCTTTTAGTAAAATACTGTTTTGGGCATAAACTACTATTTTGCATTGACCAAAGCCATTCAAAGCATAGCTAGAGTTGTTTGAAGTATCTCAGAGTGTGCAAAGTGTTTGCAGAGTGTGTGCTTTATTACTGTGCAATTATTTCAAAGAGTTTAAGTATAGTTATATTGCAAAGTGCTCTCAAAGTACAGCCATTTCTAAATGTTTCTTGTGCTGTGTGCATTTATTCGCAGAGTACCGCTATTTCAAAGTGTTTCTTACACTGTGCAGTTATTCCACAAAAGTACAGTCATTTTGAAGAGTTTCTGTGCTGTGTACAGTTTATTTGCAAAGTGCATTGATTTCGAAGTGTTTCTTAATCTAAACTTCTTCTGCTGTATACAGTTTATTCACAAAGGACAGTCATTTCAAAATATTTCTTACACTAATGAGTGGTTTCACAAAGTACAGTGATTTTAAAGAGTCCTTGTATGGAGACTTATTTGGCAAAGTGCAGCTATTTCAAAGAGTCTGTTGTGCTATTGGGCATAATTACAAGTTCTGGCATATTTTTATATGCGATTATGTTTGTACATAACGCAACCTCCTTCACTACTGTGTGTGATATGGCAGAGGCATTTCACATACCCAGTCCACTTGTGTTTGATCATAATATAGCAGAGAATTGGAGAGTATTTGACCAGGAACACAATATTTTTATACAAGCAGCTTTTTCTGACAAAGATGCACGTACAAGGGCATTCATTTTTCTTAACTTAGCTGGGTCAGAGGGCATTGAAAGAGAGCATTCATTTGTGTATGCACCAGAAGTATATGCAGGAGAGGGGGAATAGCCATATTGTGGTACCGTCTGAATCAAGAGAGGACCCTGAGTGCTTGAAATGTAAATTTACAGAAATGTGCAACCCCTCCCAGACAAATGTTTCATTAGAGAGACACTTATTTTATACAACAGACCAAAAGCCAGGTGAAACTTTTGCAGTTTATATCACTGACTTGAGAAATATGGCTAAACATGCAGATTTGGTGATTTGAAAGATGAGTTAATAAATGACAGGTTTGTGTGTGGTGTTAATAATGCTGCAATGAGAAAGATTTTGCTTTGTGACAGTGATTTAACGTTAAGCAAAGTCATGCAGATTTGTCAAATACATGAGCTCACAGAAAGACACACAAGTGTGCTTGCAAGTGATAAGAGCATAGTTTCACCAACCTCTAGAACAAGCATATACAGCATGCAGCATGCAGAAGCAGGCCTAAGCACATGGCAGCTGCAACCTCTACAGGTCTACCTGGGGAAACCCTTTAACTTTCTAGCAAGTTCCAAGACTAGCTAGACTAGCTCAGTAAACAAGCGAGTGGAGAACTGTAAGACATCACTTTTACAACATCACAAACTTCTCCAGTGTACTCAGTGCAACATATCTATCAAGACACCAGTACATCTGAAACAGACCATCCATCAGCTGCCAAGTTGTGTTGCAGTAGATGGTGGCATAACAAACATCATGGCAACACACCTTGGAAGTGTCCATGATGCTGCCATATGGATGGAAAGAGGACAGACAGCAGCACTCCAGGAAGATGAAATAGCTGAGGGACTACTACTAGGTAAATAAAGAAGCACAGTGAGGACAGAAGCTAAAGATACTCCTCACAACAGTATCCATCCTGATCACATGTTTCCACTCCCTGCAACAGGTGACTGTGGTTATCCACTTGTGCCGTGGCTAATGACACTGTACAATGATTACTCCAAAAACGTGATAGCAAGTATGGCAGATGCACAAGCCAAGATAAAACTAGAAAGCAACAGAGAAGATGATTATTTATCAAGTTTCAGCATAGCTTGGTATAACCACTGAAGAAAGCTATATGCTGAAACCGTCTGTAGAATTAAATAAATCATTGTGATCTGTTCCTTTTCTGTTTGACTACAATGAACCATCCAACCCTGCACAGTAGGCCTACAATACAGCACATGCAAAAAACAGAAACACCATAGAGCATGTGTTTGATGTATTGAAAGCTAGGGTCAGATGTTTAGACACAACCAGGAAAACGCTCTAATACACACCTAAAAGGCAACATAAATGATAACGGTGTGTGCCATGCTACACAACGTGCTAACTAGAGCACATTGGCAGTCTTCCAGATGCAGGCATGAGTGAACTACCCCAGGAACTGCAGATGCCTAAAGAGGACATCCCACAGGTATTGGAGGAGGAGGAGGAGGACATAGGGGACAGAAAACACAGGCATAGACAAAGTAGGATGTGGCCTTAAGTGCAGACTCAGGCAACATGGCAGCATCTGACCCACATCTTTAAGTCATGACAAGCCACACATACATGAGTACACAGACTGGACATTGGTGTTCAGGTGTTGCCCCATCACAGCAACACAGATTGCGTCTAATAGCAAATACCCACTAGATGTACACACTGAGCATCAGACATAACACCGTAAACATAACATAGTACCATGAATGTAGAACAGAGCATGTGTATGTACCTTTATGTAGCATTTCCAGATGTAAGCACATGCATATAAATAGTGATCATGTGCAGGCAGCAGTGCCATTTTGAGAGAAAAGCCAGAGTGTTAAAATGTATGAGTGTGGTAGTCAGTCTGTTTATAAGTTTAAGGTTAAGTTACAAGGCCTCATCCCTGATGTGTTTTGGTTAAAGCTGTTGAATGAACCCATGAATGTACATCTGTTTTATCCTGCAGCAAGTGACAGGGGTCAAAACAAGGATTGAGATTCAATTCTTCAAGCCATGTGGTGCAGAGTTGAAGGTGAAGGCATTGAGCTGGTTGAGTGAAATGGAGCTCAGACAAACAAAAGGTTCACAAATAAGTGATTTTAAAGAGTCCTTGCATGAAAGATTTATTTTGAAATAAGATTTCAAAGGAGTTTTGTGAGGCATTTAAAATTTCCCGTCGAAAGCAGATTATTAATTAAATGACATCACAAATTTCATTATTCACTAAACAAATGTTTGAAACCAGAGGATTTCACAGACCCAGCAGAAATTTTTATCGAGAATTAGAATTACTTGGTATTTGACAAGCAATTTAAAGTTAAAACAAGCAATTTAATGAGAATGATTGAGTTAAAGGGCATAATTTTTTAATAAAAGGACAAAAAGGGCATTAAAGAAGAACTGCATTTTTAGTAAAATACTGTTTTGGGCATAAACACCATTTTGCTTACCAAACCAATTTAAAGCATCCTGAGTTTTTGAAGTATCTCAGAGTGTGCAAAGTGTTTGCAGAGTGTGCTTTATTACTGAGCAATTATTTCAAAGAGTTTAAGTATAGTTAGGTGAAACTGTTCAAGTACAGCCATTTCTAAAGTTAATATGCTGCATTAATTTAGGTACGATTTCAGAAGTATTTCTGACAGTTTGCAGTTATTCCACAAAAGTACAGTCATTTGAAGAGTTTCTTGGGTTTGTACAGTTTATTTGCAAAGTGCATTTTTCAAATTTGTCTAATTAATGAGCTTTTGCTGTATACAGTTTATTCAAAAGTACAGCATTTCAAATATTTCTTACACAAGCATAGAGTGCACAAAGAACAGGATTTTAAACAGGCAGTAACCTTAGACTTACCTTTGGGGAAACCCTTTAAAAATTCTAGAAGTCCAAGACTATAGATAGCTCAGTAAAATGGACATGCCAGTGCGTACATGAGTCAGCAAACCAAACATCTTTTAACACCATTTCAGACCCATCCACTTGTGTTTGATCAAAATATAGCAAGAATTGAGAGATTTCCAGGATGCACAATAATCTCTACAAGCAGCCTTTTTTGGTTGACCACCATAGTACCTCTACATTTTTCTTAACTTACTCCAGAGGGCATGTACAGAACAATCAATCTGTGCACCTGAATTATAGCAGAGGGGAAAGCCCTATTGTGGTACAGTCTAAATCAAGAAAGGACCCTGAATTTCACCTCAACTTTTAGAAATCGCTATCCACCAGACAAAGTTAAATTAGAAAGACACTTATTTTATACTATAACCAAAAACAGGTGAAACTTGCAGTTATCACTGACTTGAGAAACATGGCTAACTGCACATTTTATTCAATGATCATTAATAAATACCCTTTCTCATAAAAAAATGCTCTAATGAGAACATTTCCCTTAGACAGGATCTTTAAATTAAGCAAACTCATGCAATTTGTCAAATAAATGGCTAAAAGAAAAATGTGCTTACACTGATAAAGCATACTTTCACCAACCTCTTTCCCAAACCAGTGATGACAAGCGACTGCCTAAGCACATTTCCAAATAAAACCTCTACAGGTCTACCGGAAACCTTTTCTTGAAGCAATTCCAAGACTAGCTAAACTAGCTCTAAAATCCATATGCATAAGAAAAAATCAAAACATGGACTCCTATATCACAATAACAAAATTCTATCTTTAGATCCAGACTGTCCCTGGCTCAACCATATTCTCACCTCCAAGAGTCCCAGTTCTTAGTAACCTTCAATCCTGCCTGCTCACCAAACTAGAACAAATTTACAATGAAATCGCAAAATTTGCAGCTAATCTATCTAATTCCACCCACCGCTGCCTTACTTTCAGTAAGCTACACTGGATTGAATTTCCCCATCATCTCAAATTATCTCAACTCCATATAACCCACTTACTTCTCAATAAGCCCACTGCTTGTCCCTCTCTCTCTAATCTAGTCAGGCATTATACCCCTTCCCGTCCCTTATGTAGTACTGATAAATTGCTTTTTCAAACCTATAGGTCCAAAAAGAACACTATATAAGTATAAGGAGATATATATGAGTATAAGGAGATGAGGCGCATGGCAAAGAGAGAGGTGGCGAAAGCTAAGGATAGGGCATATGGAGAGTTGTACGAGAGATTGGACACTAAAGAGGGAGAAAAGGACCTGTACCGATTAGCTAGACAGAGGGACAGAGCTGGGAAAGATGTGCAGCATGTAAGGGTGATAAAGGATAGTGAGGGAAAGGTACTCACGAGAGGAGAGTGTGTTGAGTAGATGGAAAGAGTATTTTGAGAGGCTGATGAATGAAGAGAATGAGAGAGAGAAGGTTGGATGATGTGGGGATAGTGAATCAGGAAGTGAAACAGATTAGCAAGGAGGAAGTAAGGGCAGCTATAAAGAGGATGAAGAATGGAAAGGCTGTTGGCCCAGATGACATACCAATGGAAGCATGGAGGTGCTTAGGAGAAATGGCAGTGGAATTTCTAACTAGATTGTTTAATGAAATTTTGGAAAGTCAGAGGATGCCTGAGGAGTGGAGAAAAAGTGTTTTGGTACCTATCTTTAAGAATAAGGGTGATGTGCAGAGCTGCAGTAACTACAGAGGATAAAACTGATTAGTCACAGCTTGAAGTTATGGGAAAGAGTAGTGGAAGCAAGGTTAAGAAGGGAGGTGATGATTAGTGATCAGCAGTATGGTTTCATGCCAGGAAAGAGCACTACAGATGCAATGTTTGCTCTGAGACTGTTGATGGAGAAATACAGAGAAGGTCAGAAGGAGTTGCATTGTGTCTTTGTAGACTTGGAGAAAGCATATGACAGGGTGCCTAGAGAAGAGTTGTGGTATTTTAAAGAAAGGTACCGCCATTTCAAAGTATTTCTTACACTGTGCAGTTATTCCACAAAAGTACAGTCATTTTGAAGAGTTTCTGTGCTGTGTACAGTTTATTTGCAAAGTGCATTGATTTCGAAGTGTTTCTTAATCTAAGCTTCTTCTGCTGTATACAGTTTATTCACAAAGTACAGTAATTTCAAAGTATTTCTTACACTAAGAAAGAGTGGTTTCACAAAGTACAGTGATTTTAAAGAGTCCTTGTGGTATGGAGACTTATTTGGCAAAGTGCAGTTATTTCAAAGAGTCTGTTGTGCTATTGGGCATAATTACAAGTTCTGGCATATTTTTATATGCGTATGTTTGTACATAATTTCACGCACCTTCACTACTGTGTGTTGATATGGCAGAGGCATTTCACAGACCCAGTCCACTTGTGTTTGATCATAATATAGCAGAGAATTGGAGAGTATTTGACCAGGAATAAAATATTTTTATACAAGCAGCTTTTTCTGACAAAGATGCACGTACAAGGGCATTCATTTTTCTTAACTTAGCTGGGTCAGAGGGCATTGAAAGACAGCATTCATTTGTGTATGCACCAGAAATATATGCAGGAGAGGGGGAACAGCCATATTGTGGTACCGTCTGAATCAAGAGAGGACCCTGAGTGCTTGAAATGTAAATTTAGAGAAATGTGCAACCCCTCCCAGACAAATGTTTCATTAGAGAGACACTTATTTTATACAACAGACCAAAAGCCAGGTGAAACTTTTGAAGTTTATATCACTGACTTGAGAAATATGGCTAAAACGTGCAGATTTGGTGATTTGAAAGATGAGTTAATAAATGACAGGTTTGTGTGTGGTGTTAATAATGCTGCAATGAGAAAGATTCTGCTTTGTGACAGTGATTTAACGTTAAGCAAAGTCATGCAGATTTGTCAAATACATGAGCTCACAGAAAGACACACAAGTGTGCTTGCAAGTGATAAGAGCATAGTTTCACCAACCTCTAGAACAAGCATATACAGCATGCAGCATGCAGAAGCAGGCCTAAGCACATGGCAGCTGCAACCTCTACAGGTCTACCTGGGGAAACCCTTTAACTTTCTAGCAAGTTCCAAGACTAGCTAGACTAGCTCAGTAAAATGGCCATGCCCACTGCAGTAGAAGGGTGAGTCAGCAAAACCCAAATCAAGTCTTGTTAACTCCATTTCTAGACCCATACCTATACTTTCCCCACTATCAAAAAATGTATACATAACCAGATACTGAAATTCCTCATCCACAATAACCTCCTGACTCCTAACCAATATGGGTTTCGACCCTACCATAGTACCTCCACAGTGCTTCTGTCCTTTACTCCCACTATTGCTGAAGCTACAGATAACAACAAACTGGTCTCATGTCTGTTCTTAGACCTTTCAAAAGCATTTGACACTGTATCTCAGTCTAAACTACTAAACAAACTAACTTCAATCTTTCCACCTCAACACTTTCTTGGTTCTCCAGCTATCTCACAAACAGACTAAATTAGTCAAATGGCAGCCTTCTTGTTCTACTTTTCTATCAATACACACACTGGAGTACCACAGGGCTCTGTTCTGGGACACCTTCTTTTTAACATCTTTACCAATGACCTCCATTCTTCCACTACCCACTCTACCCTCATAAAATACGCAGATGTCTCTACTCTGATCACATCCTCAAACTAAATCTCACACTCCAGACACATACTCAACAATCTTTTCGTTCAGTTCAAAACTGGCTAAATGAAAATCAGCTTACCCTGAATCCTAAAAAAACTAAACACCTTTTCTTTCTCCCCAAAGCCAGTGATCACCTTAAGCTCTCCTTCTCCATCTCTTCCCTAAATAAAACCATAATTAACATCGAAACTCACACAAAATTACTAGGAATGACAATTGACGACCAGCTAAAATTTGACTTACACATCCAGCTATTGATTAAGAAAAATAATCAAAAACATGGATTCCTATATCACAATAACAAAATTCTATCTTCAGATTCCAGACTGTCCCTGGCTCAAGCCTATCTACTTCTCAGCCTCCTCTATAGAGTCCCAGTTCTTAGTAACCTTCAATCCTGCCTGCTCACCAAACTAGAACAAATTTACAATAAAATCGCAAAATTTGCAGCTAATCTATCTAATTCCACCCACCGCTGCCTTACTTTCAGTAAGCTACACTGGATTGAATTTCCCCATCATCTCAAATTATCTCAACTCCATATAACCCACTTACTTCTCAATGAGCCCACTGCTTGTCCCTCTCTCTCTAATCTAGTCAGGCATTATACCCCTTCCCGTCCCTTACGTAGTACTGATAAATTGCTTTTTCAAACCTATAGGTCCAAAAAGAACACTATATAAGTATAAGGAGATATATATGAGTATAAGGAGATGTGGCAAAGAGAGAGGTGGAAAGCTAAGGATAGGGCATATGGAGAGTTGAGGTGGACACTAAAGAGAGAGAAAAGGACCTGTACCGATTAGCTAGACAGAGGACAGAGCTGGGAAAGATGTGCAGCATGTAAGGGTGATAAAGGATAGTGAGGGAAAGGTACCCACAAGAGAGGAGAGTGTGTTGAGTAGATGGAAAGAGTATTTTGAGAGGCTGATGAAATGAGAGAATGAGAGAGAGAAGGTTGGATGATGTGGGGATAGTGAATCAGGAAGTGAAACAGATTAGCAAGGAGGAAGTAAGGGCAGCTATAAAGAGGATGAAGAATGGAAAGGCTGTTGGCCCAGATGACATACCAATGGAAACATGGAGGTGCTTAGGAGAAATGGCAGTGGAATTTCTAACTAGATTGTTTAATGAAATTTTGGAAAGTCAGAGGATGCCTGAGGAGGAGAAAAGTGTTTGGTACCTATCTTTAAGAATAAGGGTGATGTGCAGAGCTGCAGTAACTACAGAGGATAAAACTGATTAGTCACAGCTTGAAGTTATGGGAAAGAGTAGTGGAAGCAAGGTTAAGAAGTGAGGTGATGATTAGTGATCAGCAGTATGGTTTCATGCCAGGAAAGAGCACTACAGATGCAATGTTTGCTCTGAGACTGTTGATGGAGAAATACAGAGAAGGTCAGAAGGAGTTGCATTGTGTCTTTGTAGACTTGGAGAAAGCATATGACAGGGTGCCTAGAGAAGAGTTGTGGTATTGTATGAGGAAGTCGGGAGTGGCAGAGAAGTACGTAAGAGTGGTACAGGATATGCGAGGGTAGTGTGACAGTGGTGAGGACTGCAGTGGGAGTGACAGATCCGTTTAAGGTGGAGGTGGGATTACATCAAGGATCAGCTCTGAGTCCTTTCTTATTTGCAGTGGTGATGGACAGGTTGACAGATGAGATCAGACAGGAGGCCCGTGGACTATGATGTTTGCAGATGACATTGTGATCTGTAGTGAGAGTAGGAATCAGGTTGAGGAGACTCTGGAGAGGTGGAGATATGCTCTAGAGAGCAGAGGAATGAGGGTCAGCAGGGCTAAGACAGAATATATGTGTGCAAATGAGAGGGAGGGTAGAGGAATGGTGAGGATGCAGGGAGTAGAGTTGGTAAAGGTGGACGAGTTTAAGTACTTGGGATCAACAGTTCAGAGTAATGGTGAATGTGGAAGAGAGGTGAAGAAGAGAGTACAGGCAGGGTGGAATGGGTGGAGAAGAGTGTCAGGAGTGATTTGTGACAGACGGGTATCCGTAAGAGTGAAAGGAAGGTCTACAAGAGTGTAGTGAGACCAGCTATGTTATATGGGTTGGAGACAGTGGCATTGACAAAAGGCAGGAGTCAGAGCTGGATGTGGCAGAGTTAAAGATGTTAAGATTTGCAATCGGTGTGACTAGGATGGATAGGATTAGGAATCGGTATATTAGAGGGTCAGCTCATGTTGGACAGTTTGGAGACAAAGCAAGAGACGAGATTGCGTTGGTTTGGACATGTGCTGAGGAGGGATGATGGGTATATTGGGAAAAAGATGCTAAGGATGGAGCTGCCAGGTAAGAGGAATAGAGGAAGGCCTAAGATAAGGTTTATGGACGTGGTGAGAGAGGACATGCAGGCGGTTGGTGTGACAGAGCAAGATGCAGAGGATAGGAAGAAATGGAAAGAGATGATCCGCTGTGGCGACCCCTAACGGGAAAAGCCGAAAGAGAATGATGAGGTCCAAAAAGAACACTGGCAATTTTTATATAAATCCTCCATAACAAAATTCTGGAAAAACCTCCCTGCCAGTTTACGTAGTATTACACAAACTAGCAGCTTCAAAAAAGAACTAAAAAACTTTCTCCAGAAAACATGGTTATGCCCCTGCCAGGATACTACCTACTTTTACTCTTGTCATCCATCTCTCCCACTTTTGAGCAATACGTTTTCAAGCTCTGCTCTATTTAGGTAATTGCTAGTGAAGTATATCATCTGTATGAATGTAACATGCTTATATCATTATAATTATTTGTGTGTTATTATCTTTTTCTTTTTTTCATACTTATACATAATTGTGCAATCGTACTATGTATGTATTCTGTGAAATGTCCTTGTTACTCTATGTGAAACTTATTACTAATAAATAAATTGTCATTCTTTTTATTGGAGCTTTTCTCCTCGGGTCTCCACTGAAAATGGGCCTGTGCTCAGCTGAACCAACCTGGTTAACAAATCTGAAATAAATAAATAAATAAATAAATAAATAACTGTCGTAATTGTGAAGCCAGTCATGAATCTAAAAGAGGGAAGTGCTTAGCATCTGGTCAGTAATGCCACAAGTATAAACAATGGAACCACTTTCAAAAGTTTTGTAAATCAAGCAAGCCTCATTCAGTTATTAAGAAAGGTCACTCAAAAAACAAGTTGATTATACAGAAAGCTGCAACCCTACTTTCTATGTAGATGGTGTATCAGTGGTCAGTGAAAGGGTTAATGGAGTAGATTTGTTAGCAAAGAGTGAAGCATTTTGCACTGCCTTGATCAATGGTAAACCCACAGAGCTCAAAGTGGACAATGGTTCAAAGTGTAATGTAATGTCAGCAGAAACATTTGCTAAAGTATGAACTGGTGAGCAACTTAAATTGGCCACTTGTGTGAAGCTTGTTGCTTATGGAGGTGACGAGATTCAGACCGAAGGCTCAGTAGAACTTTCATGCTATTCGGCTGGGAACAGTTACACCTTGCAATTTTATGTAGTCTGAAGACCTGTGCAGTCATTATTAGGTCTCAAAGACAGTCTGAGAATGAAACTGCTTTTTTTCACCAAAGAAGTATATCATGTAAGCACATGCAGCTTCCATGACCAGGAATCAAACCCAGTCCATGGTTGTGAGAGTGCCGAATCCTAACCACTAGACCAACAGGGACTCTCCTGAAAATGTTCCAGTTCCAGCTTTATTGAATCTATTTTCTCAGAGTATGCTGATGTTTTTGATGACAAGCTAGGCAAATTTCCAGTTGTGTACTCTATAAAAGTAGACCTAGAGGTCAGGCCAGTGGTCAGACCAGCAAGGAGAGTTCCAATAGCTATGCGGGACAAAGACAAGGTCCAGTTAGATAAAATGGTGCAGTAAGGTGTGATTTCTCCAGTCTAGGAACCAACTGAGTGGTTGTCTTCCATGGTAGCTGCTCAGAAAAACTCAGATGAAATCAGAATATGGAGTGACCCAAGAGACTTGAACAAGGCATTAAAGAAACCTTATCATCCTATGCGTACAGTTCAGGAGATTGCCACCCTCATGCCAAATGCCACTATTTTTTTTGTCTTAGATGCAAAGAGTTCATTTTGGCAAGTAATGCTTGATAGCAAATCTTCACTACTGACTACATTCACTACCCCATTTGGTAGCTACAGATTCCTCAGGATGCCTTTTGGAATAAATTCTGACAGTGAAGTCTTTCAGCGTGCAATGGAGCAATTTTTTTCAGGTTATCCATGTGATATAATAGTTGATGATTTACTGGTTGGAGAAAATGCTGAAGCAGAGCATGATAGAAACCTCAGGAAAGTTATGAACAGGGCATATGAAGTGAACTTGAAGCTTAATCCTCTGAAATATAAATTCAGACTATTCAGACGACCAGAAATTACTTATGTAAGTCATTTATTTACCAGTACAGGCTTATGACCAGACCTTTCCAAACAATCAGCCATTCTTGAAATGCCAGCTTGAATATCCAAACTTTACAGCATTTTCTTGGTATGGTTAACTATTTGGGCAAATTTATCCCTGACTTTAGTGAGTTTTCAGTGCCTTTTAGAGAGCTGACATGCAGAAATGTTGCCTGGTCATCATTAGAACAGCACCAGAGAGCATTTGATAACTTTAAAAAGCAAATTGCCAACCCACCTACATTGAGATACTGTGATGTTCACAAACCAGTAGTTCTTTCCTGTGATGCTTCAAATTCAGTCTTGGTGGAGTTATTCTTCAAAAGAGCAGACCTGTTGCCTATGCATCTAGATCTCTTACCCAAACTGAAATGCAGTATGTTCAAATTGAGAAGGAACATTTGGCAATTGTGTTCACATGTTCAAAGTTCCATGATTATATCTATGGCCGAGCAATCCAGACAGAAACTGACCGTCAACCTCTAGTTACTATTTTAAAGAAGCCTATGCATTCCGCTCAAGCAAGACTGCAAAGAATGATGTTCAAAATGCAAAAGTACAATTTCAAAATGGTCTATATAAAAGCTAGACTTCTTTATCTGGCTGATATCTTATCCAGATCACCCAGAAATGCCACAAACAGCTTGATGCAGAAAATTTTGGCTTTTATGTCATGGAAGTGCATAATTTGTCTACCACGAGACTTGATGAGCTAAGAGATCATACAAACACTGATTCTATTTTGCAAAAGCTCAACCACTTCATCAATGTAGGTTGGCCATTAAAGAAATCCTGTGTACTGCCAGAAGTACAACCTTACTTTCCATACAGAGATGAGATGCTGATGGAAGATGGTATCATTTTCAAAGGTCCAAAAGTTATTGTTCCTATTTCCTTACAATATGAATACATTCAGATTTTGTATTATGGCCACCCACGTTCCGATTCTACCAAAAGAAGGGCAAAAGGACTAGTATTTTGGCCTTCTCTAACAAAGGACATTGATAAAGTGCTTTCTTCTTGTTCAGCATGCAACAGTACTAAGCCGCATTTGCAAAAGAAGCCATTTCAGTTAAGCCAGATTCCTGAACTGCCTTGGTTGACAGTAGCCACTGACATATTTGAGTGGAACAATTAGCATTACTTAGTGTTGGTAGACTCTTATTTGAACTGGTTTGATCAATTTACTACCTAGCCTAACATCCAGTGCTGTCATTACTAAGTTGAAACATCATTTCTCAGACTTTAGTAGTCCATACCGTTATTTCTGGCAACTTTACCCAGTCTACCAGTCAATTGTTTCAGAGATTTGCAAAAGAGTGGGACTTTATCCATGTTACTAGTAGTCCTGAATACTCACAGTCAAACAGCCTTGTTGAATGTGCAGTACAGAGTGCAAAGCAATTACTAGAGAGGTCAAAGTATGACAATACCAATATCTTCTTGAATTTACTTAATCTCAGCTATATACACCATGACAACCTACTTAGCTCGCCTGCTCAGAGACTTCTATCTAGGAAAACCAGAACAACCTTGCCTATCAGTTCTAGTATGTTGGTGCCTATTGCTAAAAACAACAAAGCAATCAAAGCCCAACTTTTTAAGAAGTGTTCTTTTCAGAAGTCTAGCTATGATAAAATGAGCAAATTTCTTTGTCTGTTAAAAGAAGGAGAGACAGTGAGGATGCAAACAGCGAAAGGCTTTGATCAAATTGGTCAAGTAAGAAGTCTATGCGCTGAGCTGAGATCCTACTTAGTGGAATCTGAGGGTAGAGAATACAGGAGAAACCACAAGAATTTTCTTTCTGTATCAGAAACAATATCATATCATTGCACCTGTGATACAGACTCTAGATCTCAGAGCAACCCTGACAATGTTCATACCAAAGAACATGCCTCGATATCCATTCCTATTCTTGATGATGTCCCAGATGTCCCCAAAGTTGAACATTCCTTGAAGACAGTTACAGTTGCTACCTCCAATTCTGACTTTTATGTTACACAATCAATCAGGTTGTATATCTAGACCTACTGCAAAATACACAGCAACCTGGACATGATTGTTTTATATGTGCCTAATTTTGTATGATTGCATGTCAAAGAATTAGTTCTGTATAATTGCATGTCAAAAGATCATTTCTGTGTAAATTGTATGTCACTGAATACTGTTATTTAGTATATGATCTATTTCTCAAAGAGGGAGGATGTAGAATAGAGCATGTGTATGTACCTTTAAGAAGCATTTCCAGATGTAAGCACATGCATATAAATAGTGAGCAGCAGTGCCATTTTGAGAGAACAGCCAGACTGTTAACATGTACGAGTGTGGTAGTCAGTCTGTTTATAAGATTATTTAAATTTGAGTTACAAAGCCTCATTCCTGATGTTTGTGTGTAATAAAGATGCTTGAACTGAACCCACAAATGTTTGTCTGTTTTATCCTGACCAGAAGAGCGACAATGAACATATGCAGATGTGTCACAAAAGGGATCATCAGCTCAGGGCACAACTAACACAGGCATGCATACACAATCAGATTGTTGTATCACTGTAGGAAAATAGTAAAGGATACACATCAGTGCCACACATTCCTAGTTCCACAATATAATAATATGAAAGAAAGAGAAACCACACATGATATAGTACAGCAATTTTAATATCAGAAGACACATATCACAGTAAAGTGGTAATTCAATAATATGAGCAAGCTATGTATTGTATATTGCACTGTTGAGCATACTCTAGCACAGTGTAGGGTGATCTCGCTGATGTCTCACACCATGGTCCACTCTGTCCTAACCATGTACATACACATGTTATCCTGTTTGCTCCATGGAGGAGATGGATGGGGTGACATCAGCATGATGAGATGAAGGAGCATGAATGTGAGTTGAAGGCTGTGTGATTGGAGGGATCACAGCAGATGGGTCAGCAGTTGAACTCTGTGCAGATTGGACAGCAGGCAGTAATTCTCACTGGCCAATAGTGGTTCTGTAGACAGGTGACCTGCCTCTCCCATGTTACAATCTGCTGCGTACAGTCATGGAATGCAGAATCCTGCTGGTAGTATGACACTGCTGCAGTACTTTAGAGGGTAGGGTTTTACTGACCATGCCACAGCTACCAGACTCTCATTCTGAGCAGCCAATGCAGCCATAATCTCACTGTGTCTGCCCTCTTATCTCTCATGCATGACATGTAGCTGGTATTCCATATGATCTATAGCATGGGCAAGTGCACAGACATTTGAATGATGCCATTACTGTGACTGTTCATTTGCCTGTAGCAGGAGGTGGACACCCTGTGGCATCTGGCCATGCACAAAATCTGCTCACCTACATTTACCATGGAACATTGTTTCTGGTTGTTCTGTGGAATTGCTATCAGCAGAGGTCTCAAATGGAGTCTTTTGTCAATGGCCTCACCCTCTTCAGCATTCGCTGAGCCAGCATCCTCCAAATGGCTAGACAAGTTGACCTCTATATCTGAGGCTAGAGCTGCAGTAACATCACTGTCAACCTCATGGATGGGCTCTCCAAACATCTCAAGATCCTGTGTAACAGTGGCCATAGTACCATGCTGAGACACATCTTGAACACCATCAGGATCACTGGATGGGCTACTGGATGATACAGATAGTTGATGTGCTATGAGATACAAAGACACAGGTCAGGACAATGTGCTTGCATCACATGATGCGTATCATCAAAGACATATGACATATCTATCTCACTTCAGTGTTACAAATAATGACTTTACATGAGGTCTATTGTATGTATGTTTCACGGAATCTACATACATGAAGTATTTGATATGTTTACAAGGCCAACATACATGACATAAGTGAGGAATACAAAAAAAACACATACCTGACAACATCTCATGGGAAGATGGTGTTGTTGAAGAGGATAAACTCCAACTATCATAGGGGAAAAAACAGCGTTAGCAATCACATCACTGACACCATTAACCAGGCAAACACAATTAAAACATACTGAAGGTGTAACATACACATACCACTCATGTGTGCACTCGATGACATTAATGCAGACTGGCCTAGGAATGGGAAGAACGACACAGTATGAATGGAGGACAACTGCAGGATTAATATGATTAACAACAATGACACGTATGAAACATAATTACTAGTGTACCACAGGCCGACTCCTGCTGTGGAGAGCTTGTGGGTAAAACAGTGGATCAGTGGAAAAGTAATGAGACAGACAACGCAGTCATGCATTCAGCAAAACAATACTGACAGCATCACATATACAACACAGTAACATGAGCTGCAAATATTCACATGATTGATATTGCAACTGTACACCAGATGGGCCTGTGTTGACAAAAAGCGACATAAATGTCATGTATCACATGTGTATGACACATTAATGTAAGCTATGAAGCCATGACAATTTTGTTGTAACATACCTGGTCTGTCTGCACTGTCACCTGAATGGCTTGGGCCTCCACTAGATGCACCTGTAGTGTACAAAGTTAGGTAAATAACAATATGGTAGTAAACAGCAGTGCCATGAAATGAGTCTGAGCCAATAACAAGGTAGTGGTCACAAGTATCAGTATGGAGACACTCACCTGCTGATCCCTGGTTTAGTCCTGGAGTAGATGGACCTGTGCATATTAAAGCAAACAGCATTACAAATGCTGTTTGCACTGCTCTGTCTGTACTTCAGTTGAATGAATACATGTCATTAGACTTATGTTCATCATCCTCACTCTGTCTGGATGTGTGTGAATGGTTCAATTCTGCAGCTGTAAATCAAAAACAATACAAGAATATGCATGCTACAGCAATATGCATTGATTGTCTCAATACATAGCCATGTAATTGAAAGAAAGATGGGTCTGGGTTTACCCATCGAACAAAACAATCATCGAACGGCTACTCAACAAACACTTAACATCGAAAATCCGTTTTATCGAACAGTCATATCATCATAAAGAAAATCATCAAACTGTAATAGCCGGCCAACAACAAGGAAATGCCCCAGTTCATAAAGTAAACTAAACAAAACATTTTTATAAATTTGCCCTTTTCCCCATGGTAGTGCGATCTTGGAGTTGGTATACATAGTTAGGGAGGCCTAGTAAATAATAGCTATAATGGTACTGTAAGTTCTTGCTCAAGTATTCTCAGGTCATTATTATTAAATTCAGTCTCCTCCCTGTGCTTTGGTGCTTTGTTTGTATCCAGTTTGCACAGTTCTTTTTCAATATAATCTAATTAGATTCCAGTATCTGAGGTTACCTGGATATCACTTGGACAACTTTTCACCCCCTTTGTGTAGCCAAACTGTTTTGCATAAGATTTTGTAAATATATCTATAATCTGATGTGTCTGAGAATACATTTTAGAATCTAAACACAGTTTATCAATTTGCATGTCTTTACTCCTTCCACATCTTATCTATCCATAAAAAGGTTTCCTATTATGCTCAATATCTTTATATAAATTATCTTAATTTTTTTCTTGTTCTTGTCTCACACTATGCTTAATTTGTTTGTCCAGCTTGTTTATTTCAGTTTTCAAAGTTGTAGTTCAACCTCCTTTCCATTTCTTATATTTCTTCTCTCTCACCTTTATCAGCTATCTTGTTCTTATGGAAATATATCCCCCCAATGTTGAATGTCTGGATCCTGATGTTAAACATTTTTTTTTTTTGCACTCAAAACAAATTTCTCTTTCAAACATTTCTACATTTTGTCTGTAGTTTTTCCACTGAACACATCACTTCAGTTAGTTTTACATAGTGACTGTTTTGTTTCCATATAATCTGTAATTAATCTCCTGTGCATTGGTTTGGATTTCAGTTTGGCAAAATTATTTAGCAACTTTAACAAGCAACAACCCCATGATTGCTTCACATCAATGGTGGGAAAACCTGACTTGAAGTAACAGTAATTTCTTTAGGAACACAATGTCTAGTATGTTCCGTTCCCTGGTAGTTTTTCACAAGCTGAGGTAATTGTTGTTCCTGAAGATTCATTGTGAGTAATTTCCTTACTAATGTTGTTGAATCGACATTATTCCATTCTGTTTCTAATAAATGTAAGTCCCCAGGTAATATTATTCGGGTCTATGTTAAATCAGCGAACACTTAAAAAAGTGAATGTTGATTTATTGACACTCTTTCAGCGAAAAAATCCCAAACACTTGGAACAGCGATTTTTTTTCCCAGGGATAAAAATCTCTGTTCCACAAATAAAAATAAAAAAAACTTCAAAACAGTAAATAAAGTGGGGGGCTATGCCCCGTACACTCCCCTACTTAAATATACCAACTCTGAGATCACACCATAGTGGAAGAAATGGCAAAGTCCCAAAAACGGTCCAGCGATTTTTTTTCCCTGGGGAAAAAAAAATTACTGTTCTGAGTTCTCAGGATTTTCAGCTTTCGCTGAAAGAGGGTCGATAAATCAGCATTTGCTTTTTTAAGCATTCGCTGATTTAATATAGACCTTATTATTCTTCCCTCTTGTGTTCCAAGCAAGAAATCTATAAATTCCAACAGGACATCAGCACTTGACTTTGGAGGTCTGTACACTCCAACAATTGTTATATGTTCCAGGATTGTCTTTATTGTCACAGTTACACAGCCTGTAGCATTGGTATTATCACTGAACATGCAATAATCACAGGTCTCATAACAATATTTAATCCCTATCATAACACATCCATTTGATTTTTTGTTAGAATACCTGTTACAATAAAAACATTCATACCCAGACAGAACGGGTTTCCAGTCATTGCTCTTTTACCATGTTTTACAAACAATAACAACACCAATCTTGTCAAAACAACAAATGTTCCAATTAAAAAACACTTTATAATTAATGATCCTAGCATTATCAACCATCAGAGATGCATCAAACGTTGCTATCTGTGAACTGTTAAATTTTCTACCTGGCAAAAATCCTGCCTAGTGTTTGTCAAACATTGCAGAATATCTGCTACATAAATTCTCTTTCTTGATCTTGACAAATGCACGCCATCCTGTCTAAACATGTGCCCAAAACTAAGCTTGGGTGCTCTACACATTTCCATTTTTTTTAAATGGGACATTTTTTCCATGTAGGTATTTACAGAAACAATCTTTTCATTCACAGTGACCTGACTATCCTTTCTACAGGTGATTTGTGAAAAATATATCCTAACATCAGTACAAGCTATACTATCTAAGAGGGCTGTAAGTTCCTTATTAAGAGTCAGAGAGTCCTTGCAGATAAGATGATTTGTTTATTTATTTATCTTATTTTACATTTGTTTACAGGGGAGGTCCGACTGGACAGAGCTGTCCATTTTCAGTGGAGTCCAGGGGAGAAACTCTCCAGAACAATTGCTAACATACTATACATAAGATATTTACACATTCAGTTATTAAAATTTAGCAGACAATAACACATTACCAGTCTCACCTAATACTTAGTGCAATATTCACCATGACTGTAACTTATAGGCCATCTAGGGCAGTAGCAATGCAGTAAAATAGCTCTTCTTTCAGTGTAATACATGTAAATTAACCATAGTGCAATACTCTAAAGTCCATATTGCAATACTCTAATGTTCACAGTGCAATACTCAATGTCTCTTTCTGTGCAAGGATCAATGCAATGTCTTAACCAAGTACCTGTGCAATACTAAAGTCTCATGCAAGTAAGTGTTCAGTTCAAAAAATGTTAAAATGTGTTTCTAATTATGTGCAATATTAGTCTGTCTACCTGCATGTCTGTGATGTAATAGCCAGGTGTTACATGTGTAAATGTCTGTGAAAATAGTCTATATGTTGTCTGCACATTGAGTCTGGAGATACAGAAATTCATTCAGTTTTTGCACTTGTGTGATTTCTGAATGACAATAAGTTTACCTTGACTTTGACATGATATGATTGCATAAGATATTTACATAAGCATTGACATTTTAAAAGAAAGCTTTTCAGACAGTTAGTGGGTATAGATGCAGCAGTGGGGAGTAGGAGACAGTGAGTTGGTAAGTAACGTGTGATAATATATAGTGCATCTGTGGGAGTTTTAAAGAGGAGGTTGGATAGTGGGTAGGGGAAAGGAGTTAGAATATGTCAGCCAGGTGCTAGGCAGTTACAAGTAACGTGTGGTAATATATAGTGCATCTGTGGGAATTTTAAAGAGGTTAGATAGTGGGTAGGGGAAAGGAGTTTGAATATGTTAGCCAAGTGCTAGGCAGTTGCATGTCCAGGAGTTGTTTAGGTGGGAAATAAGCTGTTTCTTGAAGATGGTTTTGTTAGGTTGTAACCTAGTTTATAGTAGTAGGGAGTTCCAAGTCTTGTCAATGTTGTTAGAATACAGGGAGTCACCAGAGCTGTAATGGCTTTTGGAGATTGCAATTAGTGGCTTGTTAGTGGACCTAAGTCTCAGTTATTGGAGTAGAGGTGATCAGGTCTTGTAAGGCTGGAGTTTTGTCAGGTTGGTACAGTATTTGGTGAGCTAGAAGAAGTTGGTTTAGAGCTAAGGTGTTAGGGAGTTCAAGCCAGGAAAGCTGTTTTAGGGCTTGACAGTGATGGGTTCGGTAGGAGGTGTTTGTGGCAAATTTTGCTATTTGGTTGTAGCATACTGATAACTTGTTTAAATCACTCATTTAGATTAATTAGGACAGTAAAAGCATACAGTAAGGTAGAGAGAAGATGGGTACGAGCTAGGGTAACTTTACTTTTGCTGGTTTGGAAGTTTTTACATCTGTAAAGAGTACCTAGTTTTTTGTTGATTTTGGTTATTGTATGAGCAATGTGTTTGTCAAATTTCATATTATTGTCAATAATGAACTCTAGTAATTTGCTTTGCGTGATTCGTACCGACATGAATGAAAACAGATTTGCACTTCCTTACATTAAGCATTCCGAGACTTGTCTGACACCTATTTTTGCTTCTGGCAAGCATAATACTATTCAATGCTCATTGTCTTCTCTGCAAATGTAAGTATCAGAGAGTTGAGTCTCCAATTACAAGAATGTCTTTCCTGAGCAGATCTGAAAAATCTTCATCTTCTAATACAGTAATATCTGCTCGATCAATTGTCACAAAGGAATGATCTTCATCACCATTAGCCTTATTAATTCCCCTGTTTTCATTGCTTATTACATTTGCAAGCATACAATTCTCATCCAGATGGCTTTGTATCCACAGCTTGAGCCATGTTGTCAACAGCTCCCTTTCTCCTCTTTTTCTTACAATAACGTTCTTCACTCTTTTCTGATTTTATAATTCCCTGTTATCTATTTGTTACACAACAAAGCAGTGCCCCTTTTAGTATGTATTCTCTTTACTTTATAAAGATTTATCAGTTTCTTTTCTTCCTTGTTATTTGTAGTGAACTTCCTCCTTTCTTATATTTTCTTCTATATGCTCTGAATCCTCTGTTTCCTGAGTACTTGTATCCGGAATTCCAAAGTTGTTGATGGAATTATCTTGTTCCGTAGGGGCTGATTGATCTTTGCAATGGACACTTCCTTTTGTAAATGTGTTCTATTTGTTCTATGCCTAACATTATTTATTTCATCAGTCCAGTCACTAATACATGTAACAACAGTTCTCCAAGCCATGCCAATTGCACAAGTGCAATCATCATCAAGTCTAGATTTACTACAAATAATGGTAAGCAAATCATCCAGCTTTTGACATGCAGATCACAGATCACCAGTGTTATCATGTGTTACCTTTAAAAAAAATATATATATATATATATATATATATATATATATATATATATATATATATATATATATATATATATATATATATATATATATATATATAGCATTTATTACACTGAACAAGATATTTGTGTTTTAGCAAATCATTAATGGCATACTCATTTATGGAATCCATATTCAGCTGCAAATTAATAAAAACTTATAAAAGAAAAGAATAATCAAAATCCATTACCGCATAATTCAAAGATAAATTAAATCAACGTCTGTAGGAAAAATCACACAAATAATATACAACTAAATATGACATTAAATACAGTAAAGTTGTTGCTTTGACTGTACAGGTTGTGAAAGTGAGTCTATATCACGCTGTCAAAGTTTTACAACTTTGAACCCTATATGGTCGAACCCCATATGTTCGAAGTTGTAAAACTTTGAAAACTTAAAAAAATAAAAATAAAAATAATGAAAAATGTACCTGATGGCTGTAAGCAGGGGGGCAAGCACCCCTGCACCCCCCACACCCCCGCTCTTTAAATATACCAACTCTGAGATCACACTACAGTGTAGTAAAGGCAAATTTTCTCTTTACACACTGTACTGCATTGTAGTGCGGCCCCACGTGGGGGGTGCATGGAGACTTGCCCCCTGCTTACAACTGCCAGGTAATTTATTTATTATTTTTATTTTTTTTTTTAAGTTTTTGAAGTTTTACAACTTCGAACATATGGGTTCGACCATATAGCGTTCGAAGTTGTAAAACTTTGACAGCGTGATATAGACCCTGTGAAAGCACAAAAGGTGGAATGTCTTTATATTTCATGCAAATGCTGACAGTAGCTTCTGCTCACTACCACTCACAGTCCCACCTTTTTCTAACAGTAAAGATCAACAGATCACAAAGCAAGACAGGAGTGTTTGGATAAGTACTGCATTATTCTTGCTGGAGTCTGTGTGAATTTATAGCCTACTAGACCCCTTGGGATGGCAAGATTTTGCCTGTCTAATTCATATCCATTTCTAACAACAAGCAGTGAAAATTAAAGGTAAAACAAGATATGAATCAAAATAAATATTCTTGCCTACAAGTTAGCCCTTCCTTCCTATAAACACTGATAAACAGTGGTAAAAAAAATAAAAATATAAATTCAGGTAAAAACTTCTTACAGGCTACTACACAATCACAAATCCAGTCAGGATTTTTAGATAAGCTCTGGATTTCCATATGATCAAATTGCAAATACTGACATCTAGAATCTCAAACCAGCTTTTCATCTAAAAGCTGTTAACACAAGCAACAGTGTTTTGCAGGAGGTTAGCCCCTCAACTCTCCTTCAACACAACCTGCAACTCCAAGATCACTCCAAACTGGGGAAAGTGCAAACACCTGATCCCACAAAACACAAGCTCTAAGATGGCAAGCCTGTTCAAGTTTCTGGGCATCTATTTTTTGTAATTCAATCATTTGGTAGTTAACTATAATATATAGACCCAATAAAATATAGCAATCCAAGATACAATTATTCACAGATGATATATTACTGAGAACTGAAGACAAGGACCAATCATTGGATGAAATATACAAAATGTTGCAAATATATGAGGAAATCTCTAGAATGAAGTTTAGTAAAAAAAAAAGCATCAGTTAAGCACAGATTTAGTTAAGACTAGAATTATATACTTAGATATATATTTATTAGACAATATAGAATCCATTACAAATGTAAAATATAATAAATTAATATAAGATATTAATGATTTGATTAAGCATTTGAATGAATATCAGGAATGAGAATATTACTGTAATGTATTACCTACCCCTGCATTCCAAACCAGTTGTATGTTGTCCAAAAAAGGTACTTATCACTACCTGAAGTTAATTACTACTTGCAACCAAAGATTTACTTAAATATCAGGTGGATGCAACACCAGCCAAGTGAGTTTGTTTGCGTGATGGTAATCCGAGTGCAGCTTTTCCAGATGTATCAAAAACTAGACAGTGCACACTCTCAAGCAATGCAAATCCAAGGTTATTTCATATCCAGCCACTTGTGCAACTCTGTTATTCAACTGGGAGAGCAGAACTATAATTTCATGATCATTGTACAGATTATACCACAGTCATACTTTTCATAATA
Organism: Protopterus annectens; assembly: GCF_019279795.1. Taxonomy (NCBI): domain Eukaryota; kingdom Metazoa; phylum Chordata; order Ceratodontiformes; family Protopteridae; genus Protopterus; species Protopterus annectens. Next base: position 1,399,687,728 of record NC_056735.1, read on the forward strand.
TATGCTCAGTACACATATAAATAAGTAAATGACTGACACAATATTAGTGTCTCAGCACTGATACATATACATGATCATATCAGCAAAATTATGTCAGGTATTATAAGTGAGATTAAATATAGTGTGACATGTAACAAGAGTAAAATGTACATGGGATAGCAGTATTCAAACCCAGGACCATGTGTACAGTAGTCCTAAACTTACAGCTCTTGTCACAAGAAGGATGAGACAACACTTGTCTATGTAGCACTTTATTTGTAGAATCTGCAATGTCACAACAGTATAAGAAAAGTTTGCATACCTTGCACTAGAACCTAGGGCCATCTGCATTCCACTCTTAGACTTAACACCTGTTGCCAAAGGATTAGTTGTATGAGGCTCCCATATTAGTATTCATTGTTAACTTGACAGTATTAGCTCAGTCTCACTTACTGGGTTTGCATGATGCCAGTGATGCCCAGCACTATTAATTGACTGTATCCAGTTTCTATGTTTGGATATCTGGGTCATGCATATACATGGGTGGTCCAGTATGCGTGATACATGGGTGATCCAGTCACACAAATGAGGTAAACATAGCCAAAGCTGTTTGTGTCAAGTGGTGTATAGTGCAAACTTGAGAAGAAAACAATAAAATAAAATAAAAAAAGAGAGAAGATTACTCAATTGCACATACAATATCAGTAGGTCCATTTTCAGTGGAGGCCCAGGGAGAAAAGCTCCACAGTTAAAATATACAGGCAGTAGTTACATTGGATTTACATAGCAATTAACAATTTGAACATAGCAATTAACAACTACAAACATATTTACAGATGAAGTACATCGTACATCAGTAGACAACTAGAATCTTTATCATCTGCGAAGTACATAACAGACATTAACACTTGTTACAATAAGAAGTTCCTGCTGTATAATAAGTAGTTAGGCTTATGAGCATCTGAGCTTGCTATAATCAAGGTAGTTAGTGGGGTGGAAAGAAAGGTAGTGGGTGGATGGGGTGGGTGATATTAGAGTGGGAGTTGCAAGGGCATAGCCAGCATGTTTTTAGGTGCGCTTTTAGTAAAGTTTTGAAGTGGGTGCATGATGGTACAAAGGTAATTGTGGGTGGGAGGGAATTACATAATTTGGTTATGGCACAAGAAAATAGTGCTTCTCCAGCAGTGTTATTGGCTTTAGTGATCTGCAAGTGATTTTTGTTGCTGGATCTTTTTGGCCTGGTGGTGCAATAGGGTTGGAGTAGATTCTGGAGGCATTGAACATTTAGTGGATGGTTTACTAGTTTGTGGGCGAGTGAGAGTTGATACCATTGAAGGAGGTGAGGGAGTTCAAGCCAGCCCAGTTCAGCAAGTGAGAGACAGTGATGACTACGGTAGGATGCCACTGTTGCAAATTTGTCGATTTTGTTGTAGCAGGTCTCTAGCTTGTTTAGATCGCATTGCCTTAGGCTGGTATATATTGGAGAGGCATAAAGTAGGGTGGAGATAAGGTGGGAATCTGCTACTGAAGTCTTTGCTGTTTTGGTGAGAAGTTGCTTATTTATGTATAACGTTCCTAGTTTTTTGTGGACTTTTTTCATGGTCAAGGATATGTGAATGTCAAATTTTAGATTATTGTCTATTTCCACTCCTAGCAATTTGCTATGTTCTGTTGGGTGTATAGTGGTGCTGTCTTTTGCTGTGATGTTAAAGTGAGAGTTGTTTTGAGTATGTTTGGTGAGCTGGAAGATGAGTAATTTAGTTTTGTTTGGGTTGAGTATTAATTGGGCGTCGGATAACCAAGTTTCAACAGAGGAAAAGGCTTCCTGTGTGAGTTTTTGCAGTTTAGGTAGGGACTGGGCTGAGCAGATTATGGTTGAGTCATCTGTGCATTGTATGAGTGTGCCATGTTTGGTTGCAGAGACTAGATTATTGATGAAAATAGAGAAGAGTAGGAGTCCAAGGATGGATCCTTGGGGAACCCCTATAGAGACAGGTAGTTGAGGAGATATGTCATTCTGCCATACAATGGATTGTTGGCGGTCAGACAGGTAACTCTGAAACCAGTTGGTGACTGATTGAGAGGACAGATTATTAAGGACAGAGATGAGTTGCTTGTGTGGGACTATGTCAAATGCTTTAGATAGGTCTAGGAAAGTAGCAGAGGCAAGATAGACATTGTTTTTATGCTGAAGGATAGTGTTAGTAAAGGAGAGCAAGGCAGTGGTGGTGCTATGGTTTGATCAGAAACCATGCTGAGTATTGGAAAGGAGGTTGTTAGTAAGGAGGTAGTCTGAAACTTGAAAGTGAATGCACCTCTCTAGTATTTTGGAGAGTGGAGAGAGAATAGCTATGGGGCAGTAATTGGTTAGTTCTGTGGAGGGGTCGCCTTTGCAGAGGTGAATTATATGTGACACTTTCCATAGTGTGGGAATGTAACTTTCTGACAGATATCGGTTAATCAAGATGGATAATGGGTAGGCCAGATTATCAGCTGTGATTTGCAGGTATTCACTTGGGCGGTTGTCTGCTGCTAATTTGGTGGGCTTAAGTTTAAAGAGCTTTTTTATGTTGGAGGTAGGAACAGGAGAAAAAGAGAAGACAGTGAGGAGATTACTAGTTGAAAGTGTGGGTTAGAGGGGAGGGGGGATTGTGTTGTCTAGCTAATGATAGTATGGTTTGTGTGAAGTGTATGTTGAATGAGGTAGCAATATTTTCGAAGGAGTGAGGGATGTTAGGAGGAGGAGTACTGATTTTACCTGGGTGGAGGATGGAGTTTATGGAGGACCAGAATTGTTTGGGGCTGTGTTGGGAGGAGTCTAGGGCAGACTGGTAGTATTGGAATTTGTCTTGTTTTATTAGCATTTTGACTCTATTGCGTAGTTCTAGGAATTTCTGTCTAGCTGAGGGGGTTTTGGTTTTGCGCCAGTGCTCCCAGGCTTTATCCCTGTTTTTCATTTCTGACTTAGTGGTTGTCTGTAGCCATGGGGAGGATTGAGCTTTGGTTCTGGAAAGTCTTATGGGGGCATGGTAATTAAGGATGCTCAGGAAGGTAGTATTAAAAGATTCAACTGCGTCATCAAGACTGAGGTACTTTAGAGGATCCCAGTTACATTCTTTGAGGGATGAGATGAATGTGAGTGGGTTAAAGTTTAGTTTTTTACATATTTGATGGTAGATGACAGGTTTAGCTTGGTATAGGTGTTTTTTTGAGTAGGAATGTTTAGAAGTGTTCACTGAGGCTATCTGATAAGCAGCCTGTTACTGAGGGCTCTTACTGACTAGTATCCAATCCAGGGTAGTGTTCTTGTTGGAGTTTTTATTTATCCTGGTTGGCGACTGGACTAGTTGGGTGAAGCCATGAAGGTTTAGATGATGGGTTGGATGTTTGCCAGAACAGGATTGCCAGTCAATATTGAAATCACCTAAAATTATAGTTTCTTGGGGGAGATAGTAGGTAGACCAGCTGAGGAGGGTTTCTAGTGGAGGGATGTTTTGGCCAGGTAGGAAGTAGCATCCAATTATGTTGATGGTTTTATTTTGGTTTATTTAGAGGTTGGTATATATTATTTCTTCATTGCCTATTTGTGGAGCTGATGATTTTAAGATCTTGATGTTTAGATGCTGTTTAAATATTATAGCTACACCTTCTTGTTTAGTCGGTCTACTCTTAGTATGCCGTAACTGGTAGAGAGGATTTGCTCACTGGTAATGTGAGGTTTTAGCCAGGTTTCTGTCAGAATAACTATATCTGGGGAGTATAAGTCTATGGTGGGATGGAGTTCATGGACATTGTTGGATATACTTCTAATATTTAGGCTTAGTAGAAGGAAGTCACTTGGCTTTCTATTGGCTGTGATTTTGCAGAAGTTGTGGTTTCTAGTCTGATTATGAGGAGTGGGGTTGGAGATGGTAAGGCCAGGGTTGGAGTGGATGTCTCCACTTCGGGCTAGTTTTGATATGCATGAGGTTATTAATTTTCTTAGTTTTTGAATGTGTTTGTTTATTAGGGAAACTTTATGATTGTGCTCTGTGGGTATGGTGGAAGGCTTACTATGTTAAGTTGTAGGGATGCTTTATGTTTGAGTAATATAGTTGATAAAATATATGGGGGGTGCATAGGGATGGTTCTAGAGTTGGTGGGAGGGGAGCTGAGTGAGGGTGAGACACGAGTGGAGGTGTGAGTAGTTGTAGTACAGTGGCAGTGGTTGAGTGGGGGAATGATGTTTTGGTAGGATGTAAGATATGCAAGGAGAGTGCACACAGTGAGCATAGGTATGGCATGCTTATACATGTTAGCTGAGGAGGAGTGATAGTAGTGGGAAGATGGAGGAGGTAGTGTTGGGTTTAGTGCCGTGGTTGACTTTTGGAAAGATGGGAGGGATTTGAGTGTGTAATAAAGGTAGGACCACTGGGGGCGGGAGGTAATAGGGGGCAGGGTGGGGAGCGAAGCGGGCAGAGACCCTGTTAGTTGCTCTTATGAGGGGGCTGGAAGCAATCAGGTAACAGAGTAAACTGATAAAAGAACATATGATAGTGAATGTGGAGACTCAGGTAGGTACCCTGTATTTCCACAAACTATCAGTTAGCTGTGCCCCAGTTCAGGCAGTTTTAGTAAGTTTTATGGCAGGGCTGAGCATAAGGTGCTCAAAGGGTGGTTGTAGTTTTAAAAAAGGTGCCTGCCACAGGTAATATTTATTAACTTTGGGATTGGCTTAACTCATTAACCCCGAGTACCTTCTCATGGCACCTCTGTGCTTAACACCGAGCGTGCCATAAGAATTTACTAATTGCAAGCTGTTACCCCCGAGTGCCTTCCACAAGAGTGAGAAATGGTATTGCAAATTTGTAGTGGAGCTTAATGTAAAACACGCTGAAATCTTAACTGAACTTGTAATTTATCTTATGCAGTTATGATTCAGTGTGTTTTTACATTAAGGTCACATTAAACATTTACTAGAAAATCCACTTCCAAAGTAGTTGATAAAGCAATTGGTGGCAGTAAGTCGAATTCTTGCAATCCAAGCCATCACTTGTCACACCTCGACCCCCAACATTATTTTCTTTTGTTTCCCCTAAATAAATAGAGGGTCCAGCAGCAGGAATGTCCTTTCTTTCTGCAAATATTCAGAGATTTTTACCTACTACTGGATCCCTCAACTTTTTTTTTTTTTTTGTGGACTCTGGTTGCACAGATCGCTCAAGCTGCAAGGATTTCTCAGTTCAGCTTTCCCCTAACAACCATTAATGTCATGTTGTGTGCTTTTTCACTTGCAATCTGCAGTCAATGCAATGTATTTTTTTAGGACATTGCTGCTGCTAGTACAGTTGCTGCAAATACTGCTTCTTCTACTTAACTGTTAAGAACAACCCACAACATATACTAATTTGTTCTAACTGTCCAGCCACGGAGAATAACTATTTTGTTGTAGATTTACATAGAAATTAATGTCATGATGTGGGCTTTGTCAGATGTACTGCACTGGTCTTCCATAAGTAAATAGCATCAGGAGTCGCAACAGCGCGGTCTAGCAGAGTAAAGCAGTTACAAAACCGTCATTTTAACGAGGCCCCGGTATCATGCTTGATGTCATCATTTTTACATACAGAAGTGGAGTGTTGTATGCCAATTTTTTATAAACAGTTTGACAAGTAACACCTGTACGATTCCTCAATGCCCTACTCTGCTGTGTGTACGCTTTTCATTAATTTGTTGAATGGCCTAATGTCATGTTTTTAGGACTTTATATACTTACTTTTAAAGTACTTTTCAAGTTTAAGAAGCAATGCTTGTATTACATTTTTAGCATATAGCCTTTGAGGGGTGTACTCTTTGGTGTATCGAGTAGAATGGGCAAGGGGGTCCTTTTTAAACTAAGGTTAATGCAGAAAGCCGGGCAAGTCACAGTAGTAAGCACTTCATGCAGTCTTTACTTACACACCCACATATCCGCTAGCTTTAAAATACTGTTGATTTTAAATCAAGTGTGATTTGGTTATTTGTGTGTGTGTTTTTGGAAAATAAGTCAACAGTTTGTAAGGTATTTCTTTCTTGTGTGTTGGGCAGGATGCATATATATGTGTGTGATTACATGTAATTGATTTTAACGTTTATTTTGATGTTTTGAGAATGTAAGCTTATGTCTGAACTGAAACTACATGCTACATTTCTGCAGGAAGCAAGCAGTTACTAATTCTTCTATAAAACAAGGAACATTTATCATATGATTGTTTGACAGCTTTCTCCCCTACTGGGGATCACTTTCATCTTCGAGCTGTCATGGGGATGACACAACGTCATTTGTTGTGACTGTGCCCACCCATACAGAATAGTTAATATGGATAATTTCTTAAAAAGATTCTGCATATTATATTACAATGATTGTCATACTATTGCGATCTGCTGTAAATACTTCACCACCTCTATTTATTCTGTTTTGATCTCACATAGTTTGGTTTGGTGCCTGGATTCACCAGCCTGTGCCATCACGTGCAAGTTGCAAACTGTGACTTAGGGTGTTTTTCTTATTTGGCAGCTAAATCAAGTGTAGCATTGGAGTGAATCAGTACCAGAGGGGGAAAAAGACAAAATGGTAGTTTCGTCCTTGAATGTGATGTTGCCCTTTGTTCAGAAAATGTAACCAGTTTCAAATAAATGCATATAAAAATGTTTGAAGTGTAGCACTTAAAAATGCTATTCAAATAAATAAAAGCTAGGAAAACCCAGTTAAAATGTCATTATGTAGAATCATAAATGTGAAAGGATGATATTGTCTGTCATCTTAAGTCGAACCTAAGGCTTCCAGCATACTGTGTGGATAGTCACGACCATTGAACCAATAGAAACTCTAGGTGTTGAGTTTCCCTTCAGAGGCTTATTCAGTTGTCATCACAGATTAATTTTTCAGTGTCTATATTTGGTTTTATGCTTTAGCAAAACTTTCTGCTCCATCTTATAAATTATTTGTTGTTTTTTATGGTTTGAGAGTTGTGTGTCTAATTCTCATAACCAGACAAAACATTCCAGTATCTTATTAAAGATTGAATTTTAACTTTGATTTGCAATCAATATTTTATCTTTTATAAGTGGTGAAGCCTTACAGTATGGCACTTGCATACTTTAAACAGGTACCAGATTGCTGAACAAGGATGGTGGACTTCTGTTGAGTAGTGGCAATGCCCAGCCACCTGTAGATTCAGCCCAGAGATTGAGATTAAGTTCTCTTTAGACTTGGTTCACTTCAGGGGTAGACTGAGCATGGGGGTTAAGAAATTTTTAAGCTCTACATTTGAGTAATGTAACGGCTGTGGCTAAATGGTCATAGTTTATTTTCTGAGTCTGCTACAGGGGTAGAATGTACAAGGGATTTAGAACTAGAACTGGTGGAAAGAGGCAAAATTATTTATTTTATTTTATGTTACATTTGTTTACTGGCATTGTCCAACTGGGGCAGTGCCCATTTTCAGCAGAGGCCTGGGGAGAAAAGCGCCAGTCTAAGTTTACATACAAATTATCACAATAAGTAATAGAAATTATAAACAAAACTGACAAAATTAGTGTTAACACATTTACAGGATAAAAATGTAAAAACAAAAATATATACATAGTATGAAATAGAACAAGACTTTAAACACTTGAATATAGACAAATATATGGTTGAATTTATATATGTGGAGGAACTTAACATTAGGAAATTGGGCAGGGAGAATCACTTAGGAAAAGTAGTATAAATAGATATATACATACACAAACATAGAGATATGAATGTATGTGTTTTTATAATGTATATAAAATAGTCTGTTTCGCTTAAAAGATGTTGCTTTTTCAATCAGATGGATGTGGAGATCTGAGTGGGAGATTAAAGGGGGGCAGCAAGGGTGTTGGTTTAGAGATCGTACAGCAGTTAAAGAGGGAAGGTTGAGAAGGGTAACTGTTCATGCCCAAAGTCTGATGATAACTTGTGACTTGTTTTACTGACCATGGCAAAATAGTAAAGTGCAGAAAGGTAATAGCAATAGCCCCTTGAAAAAATGAAGATGACCCTCACATGTGTTGGTAGGGGCTACCAGTAGGCATTCCATGTCCTATAATCATGATGATAGTTTTTCCTCTTCATATTTTTTATTCCTCATTTTCTATATGGGGTTGGGGTTTCATGTTAAATCTCTCCAGCTCTCTCTATTCAGTACCAAACTCTTACCACCTTCTTCAGTTGTGGGTCACATGGCAAATGTCTAATTTTAGTGCTTGTGTATACTTGGACATACTACTGAGGGGCACATTGCGGGCAATGTTTTATTTTGGTTCGTGTGCATACTTGGAAGGGCTGCTGAAGGGGTTGTCGATGGAAATGTTGCATTCTGGAGCTTGCGCATTGTAGGACAGACTGCAGGTCACTGGGGAAATGTTTATTTGGTGCTTGTGCATACTCACACAACATCAGATAATGACGGTATATACTAACCATAATGTTCCATCTGTGTTGTGTATTTTTTTTTCATTCTTCCTCAACTACTGACACTCCAAACCCCCTGATTTTTGAAAATCTGCTTCATTTACAGCTTTCTAGCAGATGCCTGAAGGTTTTGGGGCCAAAAGTCACTGGTATTTGGAACTGTTCATAATTCCCTCCACCTTGACTAAAGCCCCAGTTCCAGCTGAAGAAAAGGGTCTATATTAAATTAGCGAACACTTAAAAAAGCGAACACTGATTGATCGACCTTATGTAAGCGAAAGCTTACAATCTCGAACTGACAGATCAGCGATTTTTTTCCTAAGGAAAAAAATTGCTGATCCAAAACACATACACCCAACACAAGCACACCAAACAAACAGAAATCCACACACATACACCTAAAATCTGACACCTAACCCTACACTAAACTATGCACACACCACTAACTATCCACTTACCTTAACCCAAGCCCTAACCCTAATGTCCATCACTATCGCACACTCACCTCACCCGCTCCCTAACATTAACTCACCTAAATAAGCCCTAACCCTCATGTCCACACAATCGCACATATACCTAACCCGAGCCCTAACCATAACTCACCTAACCCACCCTAACACTCACATCCACACAATCACACACTTACCTGAATCTGACCTGTAATTTTCCACCACAGCACTGAAAATACTGAAGCAACAGAAACGGACAACCAAATTCTTTCCCTAGGAAAAAATTGAGTTTCTGTTGCTTCGATATTTTTAACTTTCACTAAAATAAGGTCGATCAATCAGCGTTCGCTTGTTTAAGCATTCACTGATCTAATATAGACCTGAAGAAAAGCAACCCAAAGCACGATACTGCCATCACCATGCTTCACCGTGAGGATGGTGGTCCTTTGGTGATGCTAAGTGGTGGTTTTGTGCCACACGTATCTTCTTGAATGTGCCCAAAACATTCAACCTTGGTCTCATCAGAGCATATTACACTTTTCCACATACTTTTGGAAGACTTGATGTATTGTTTTGCAAATTTTATCCAGGCCTGAATGTTTTTCTGTGTAAGAAAAGGCTTTTGTCATGCAACCCTACCCCATAGTCCAGGCATATGGAGGATACGGGAGATTGGTGTCACATGTAGTACACAATCAGTACTTGCCAAAAATTCCTGCAGCTCCTTCAGTGTTGCTGTAGGTCTCTTGGAAGCCTCCCTGACCAGTTTTTGTCTTGTCTTTTCATCAATTTTGGAGGAATGGACAGTTCTTACCAACATTACTGTTGTCCCATATTTTCTCCACTTTTTGACTGTCTTTACTGTGTTTCATGATATATCCAATGCTCAGTAAGATGTAAGTGCTGTACTACTTTGACTGAATTACTCTGGTCTTTGTCCTAACAGATGGTAATGACTCTGTCTTATATTACACCTGTACCAGGAATATAATGAATGTCTACTCAATAGATAATGTGATGCAATTTTCCACCTGCACACAAGTGGTCCATTTCTGAATGTTTCCTTTTGGTGCTTGTTCATACCAGGAAATGTTACTGAATGGTTGTTTCAGGGAAATGTTTCATTCTGGTGCCTGTGCATATATTATATTGAAGGGGTCACTTGGGTGAATGCTTCTGTTTGGTTGGTTGTACATATTAGGAAATGTTACAGATGTTTTGTTTGGGGGAAGTGTTTAATTTTGGTGATTGTGCATACCTCAACATTCTACTGAAGAGGGTTGCTTGAGTGAAGTGTTCATGTCGGTGGCTGCACGTACTAGGAAATGTTACTGAGGGCTTGTTTGGGTAAACATTTCATTTTGGGTGCATGTATACCTGGACATAATTATGAGGATGTAGCTTGGGGAAATAATTCATTGTGTATCAGGGAAGTGCTTGTGCATACACAGTCTCACTGCTGAAGTGACTGCTGGGCCAGTTTGTGTCATTTTGGTGCCTGTGCATAAAGAATGCAAACAACTGGAGGGGTTACTGGGGATATATAGAAAGTCAGTCTGCAAATTACATTGGGTTACATTACTTAGAGTGCAGCGCAGAAATCACTTATGCTTGTATTATTCTATTTGTGATTATACTGCATGAGTGAGATAAAGGTTATCACTAGGTGACTACTGACAGCATGGAGCTACCATATTTTTTGTGCATTTCACCTCGCTTTGTCAGTCATGTGTGCAATTTAGGTGGGAGGAAGACCTCAGTAATATCTAACTGTTATACTATTTGACTGAATGACTCAGGTCTTCTCCTTACTGATGATACTGAGTCTGTGTTACATAACAGCTGCACAATGTAATATAATGAATGAACAGGTTATGTGCAGCAATTATCACCTGTGTCTCAGCATGCATACCTTTGCAGTAATGAAAGGAAGGTCATTATCACATTAGCAATACATGCAGTTACAATGTAGCAGTTAGTCATTATCACTTTTCTGGGCAAAGTCTCAGCTGCTATCACTGTTATTCACATAAGCAGAAGTTGTTATCACTTTGATGAATGTACAGCCAGGTTGTGTTTTTTCTCTGCTTGGAGTCATTGCAAGCAACCCCCCTCATTCTTCATCAACTGCCTACCCTCCTAAACCCCTGATTTGTTTATTCCTGTATATATACACACACACACACACACACACACACACACACACACACATATATATATATATATATATATATATATATATATATATATATACACACGCACACACACACACACGCACACACGCACACACGCACACACACACACACACACACACACACACATATATATTTGTGCATATGTGTGTATATGGATATATATGTATATATATATATTGTTCACACACACACACACACACACACACACACACACATATATATATCTATATATATATATATATATATATATATATATATATATATATATATATATATATAATTTTGGTGATTGTGCGTATCTCAACATTTTCCTGAAGGGGTCATTTGGGTGAATATTTCATTTAGGGACATGTGTATAACATGTAGTAACGAAGATGTTGGTAAGGGAAATAATTCATTTGTGTACCAGGGAAGTGCTTGTGCATACATGATCAGATTGCTGAAGATCATAATACAGATACAGTGTAACAAGTATAGGTTATCTATAGCTCAGGTTTCAGTGATGGTTATTCCAATTTTTTGTTTATGTATCCAGCTATCAAGAATAATTTATTATCCGTTAGCAATATGCACATACTGCATTGAGGACAACTGATAGGTCTTACTGTAACCAGAGTGATGGTCAGATGGGCTAACTGGAATTATTACTTTTGTGACTAATTCTTACATGGATGAACCAGACAAGTTAGACATTTCTGCTTCTATTACTGTACTTCTGCTTATACTCAGTAGTTGGGCATGTTTCCACGCTTTGTCAGTCATGGGTGGAAATTAGGTGGTAGAAGGAAGGGCTCAGTAACATCCAAGTGTTATACTATTTTGACTGAATTATAATGATATAGTATTTCAGTGTCCACCCATGCAGTATTTCAGTTAAGGTAAGGTAAGACTGTATCTTCTGATGTTCTCAGTCATTATGTGTAATTTGGTGTTTTCACGGGTAGTAGGTATGTACCTATGTATCGTCATCACCAGTTATGTACCTAATGCAAAGAATACTGCGCCTGTGGGTAGGATGGAAGATTTGGATGGGCTAACCAGGTAATGCATATGATATACATACATATGTAGTCTTCCAATACATCTGTCAGACATCAGTAGTAATCTGTTTGCATTTTCTTTCCTTTGCAGGTTTGTCCACCAGGAGAACGACAAGTGAGAGTGTGGGTAAGTGGCCATTCCGACATTCACTGGGCTGCCAGCCACGCCTCCAAAACTGAAAACCAGTACAACTTGAGCTTCCCCACATCCAGTGTGAAAGTATACTGGGTTGCAAGAAGAGGTATGCATTGGAGCGAAGTACTGCAGTTGTTGGAAGAGAAGTGTTCCATCTACCCTGAGCCTGACATCCTTGTGTTGCACATTGGAGGGAATGATGTCAATCAGTCAACCACTCAGAAGGCTACAGTTTCAAATCAGAGCAATTTTGAACACCTGCAGTCATGGTGGCCACATTGTCATTTTGTGTGGTATGACATAATTCCTCAACAGATATAGAAAACAGCAAACAGTCAACGGGCAGTGCACAAGGCCAGACTTTTACAGAATGGGTTCATGCATGGCTTGATGCACAGGGTCGGTGTATCTACAATCTGTCATGACAGCATCACCACAGAAGATGTTCACTGTTCAGAAGGGATGGCGTTCACCTAACTAAGGAGGGCATTGCATTGTTTTTGACTGACCTCCACAATGGCGTGAGGAGAGCTTTGCAGGATTGGTAATATGCAGCTTGTGAGAAGAATGGAAAACACCCATGGCCAAGTAGGGACCAGTATGGTAAACTCTATTATGAAATGCATTGTGTAAAATATATTTTTCTGAGCTTGGCAAATAACTGTGGTAAGGAGCTGGTGAAGATGCTGAGAAAGAACAAATGTTCCAGGAGAGTGCTAGCACGTACAATCTAATATGTCAGTAACCATCCTACAATACTTCTTTTTTATTCTGCTTTTATTGGGCATGTGTAGAGTTTAGATGACAGGAAGGGCTTAGTAATACAGAACTTGATCCCTTGGGTCCATTGTTGAATGGACACATGTAAAGAGAAAAGGCATAGGTAAGGCAGACTGCTGACACTGAAGGAGGCCATGAGACTGCAGTGGTATCAGCTGTCTGAGTGGGTAGCCAGCTCAGCTATCGAACAGCTCAGATGGCTTTGCCTGCCACTGAAGTCCCATGCCTGTCCTGGGTTCATTACTGGAGTGGTGGTCCTTACCTTGCTTTTTCTCTTTACATGTACCCATTCAGCAGTATGTTGGCTACACCAAGAATGTGTATATTTACAATCATATGTGTCTACATGGTAAAACAACTGCTTCTCAATGGTGTACACATGTACATATATCAGTTCTGTTAGGACACAGGTTATAGAAATGATGATTTATTTCATACTTTGGTAAATAACTTTGCAAGGGGGCATGCCAGTGTGCCAAGTAATACCTCATTTTGAAGACAGTATTGATAGTTCCAACATGGTAAAATAATTGTACCTGTATGTTGTACACATGTGCAGATATCAAAGTTTGTTTCTGACTTAGATTATGGAAAGTATGATGTTTTTCATATTTTGGTAAATAACCTTCCAAGGGAGCATCTGAATGTGCCAAGTAATATCTCATTTTGAAGGCAGTATTGCTGGTTCCAACATGGTAAAAGAATTGTGCCTGTATAATGCACACGTGTGCAGATATCAAAGTTTGTATAGGACTTAGGTTATGGAAATTATGATTATTTTCATATTTTGGTAAATAACTTTACAAGGGAGCATGTCAGTGTGCCAAGTAATACCTCATTTTGAAGACAGTATTGCTGGTTCCAACATGGTAAAATAATTGTGCCTGTATGCTGTACTCATGTGCAGATATCAAAGTTTATTTCAGACTTAGGTTATGGAAATTATGATTTTTTTCATATTCCACTCTTTTCTAAAAACCTTCATTACATTATCTCCACACATAGACAAATGCTTCCACTATGAGTGGATGAAAGCAAATGCACTGAGCATCAGAATCCCTGAACTGCACTAGCTCAACCTCCTCCCAAAAAAAAAAAAATGCTAAAAAACAGTTTTCAAAACATTTTTTGCAGGAGGTTAAGCCCCTTCCACACCCCCTGAACTTAAACACACACACACACACACACACACACACACACACACACACACACACACGTATATATATATATATATATATATATATATATATATATATATATGTGTGTGTGTATATATATATATATATATATATATTATGTGGTCACACCAACCTGAAGAAGGTGGGAAATTCCCCCAAAAAGGACATCACCGCTGGCACAACTCTCCAGCACTGATTGCCTATGGAGAAACTGCACTTGTCAACAGGCTGACCCTCGGGGTATTGGACTTTGAGTGTTCAGTCATCAACAGGTTGAACCTTATGGTATTGAACCTTGAGTGCTCAGTCTTTGGCCACTAATAGGTTACCCTAGGCAAACATATATTAATAGATAGCAAACCACTTGTTATATGCATACATTTTACATTGTATATATGATTTCTTCCTATGTAAGAATTATTCATTCCAGCATTACATAAATTGTTCAATTCCTGCCTTACCATAAACCTCACCTCTCTTCCTAATCATTATTTTGCATGCATTGTTCCCAGTGTTTCCATTTATTTTTGGGTAATTTGTTCGTTCCTTTATATAAAAATCCCATTACCAGTTATTTTATCTACTTTACAATATTCGGTACTTCAATTACATTTGGTTAAGATTTTGATTTTCACATTTTCATTTTCTAGTAATTGCTTTTTTTTTACACCCATTAATATTAAAATTAGTAAGGCCTTACTATATTAGACAATTCAGATCCTGTGTCCCAGATCAAAAAAATAATTTCCTTAATTACAGCCATTCAATCCCCAATATTTCTGACAGAGTACTTTGGGGAAATTTTAAATTCTACCAACTGGTTACATTTCCAAAACATATTTTCCTAGTTACCTCTCTATTTTCCATCACATATCCAGCATTTGCTATCTACCCAAGGAAAAATTCTCTGAAGAATGCTAGTGGTAGAAAAAATACCCATGCAAACACTTTCATGTAAAAGTCCTCAATGGTCCTTAATTTGTCCATACTTAACTAGATTTATGCAGCATTAATGAATACTGAATGCATCTCTGTAGTTGTGTAATGGAATATTAAATTCACTGAAGATGTATTGATAAAGTTCACAAATGCACACACATGCTCACACACACACACACACACACACACACACACACACACACACACACACACACACACACACACACACACAAATGCACATGCACACACACACACACACACACACACACACACACGCACACACGCACACACACACACACACACACACACACACACACACACACACACACACACACACACACACACACACACACACACACACACACACACACACACACACACACAAACACAAACAAAACTAAACACTGCTCCTCTGAATGGGTGAAGTATTAACATTAAAATTAATATAGATTTGCACAGCATTCTGTTAAAGATCAACATTTCAACAGTATACAGCAGTATAGTATTTAATTCTCACACAATCAGAGATAACGTTCTTGACCTTTTGATGACAACTAGCTCTCAAATGTTACACCTTTTCATGGCTCCAGCTCTTAGGCAATCAGAGATTTGAAGCTTTCTTATCAGAGACCTGATTCTCTGTTCCAATGTTCTATTTAAAGCGCAAACACTCTTTTGTAGATCTATTAGTCTGTCTTCCTGTGTTATTTAATACTAGCACATTCTTGGCATAAAAGATAAAAACATCCTTGAAAACTCTTTTACATTTAAAAAAAAACAGATTTGCAATATCTTCATTCAGTTGTAGTAAAACCAGAAAAGACACAAAATGTCTAAAATTGATTTTAAATGATTTTCTGTGAATCTAGAGTATGTCCCATTATTAATACACACACACATACATGTATATAAATATATATATATATATATATATATATATATATATATATATATATATATATATACTTACACACACACACACACACACACACACACACACACACACACACACACAAACACACACACAAACACATTGATATGGCATTGGTAAAATACAAGGTAATGTAATTTTGTATCTGCAGTTCATTTCTGTAACTGCACTGAAGCAAAGTCAGAATTCAGAAGTATGTGTTTTTGGAGAAAGCTTTATACTTACAGTAAATTAGTAAATTTAAATAATAAATATATCACGGCAAAGAAATAATTTCAATGTGTGCTCACATGAGTTGCCTGAATAGAATTCCTTCAGTGTTTCACATTATAAAGTACCAAAAAGTAAAATTCAAAGTTAGCTAGAAACAAACAAGAAATATTCTTTATTATAATACATTCCTAATTAAAAGTATTTTATTTACATAGCCATTTTTTATGTATGCGTTCATGTAGGTAAAAAGAAACATGGAACTTCTTAAGGCAATACGCCATATAAATACTGTTAGCACTGTGCTACGAGGGAGCAGAATAAAGTGACAGTAAAATATAACATCAGATTAATGCATTATTTGACCAGACAAGCTTGATGAATAACAAGATGCAAGAGAATATGATTTCCATTGCTTACATTTACTAAGATAAGCAGAGCAAATAAGCCCATCTTTGTTGCATTTTGGTCCGAAAATCAAATGTCTTTAATGATTCAACAGCTTTCATATGTAATATTGGTTCCTTAGAAACAGTAATATAATCATGATTAAACTTGACCGAATAGACTCCAAAATGACAGCAATATAATATATGTTATTCTAAATAGTTTTTAATATGCATATACCACCCTGTTGCATCATTCAATCCACCAGTGAAATAAGATAACATAAGGACATATGTACACAGTATTACACCTCGTTCTTTATGCTAAAAACTTTGTGTTAAATATTTTAGTACAGCAACATTTATTATGCAGTACCCTAGATTTTTGAAAGCTAAGAATGTAGTAAATTTCACTTCTACAGCTTTAATTAATATGTAATAAAGCAAGACTTTACCATCTGAAATACTAGGTGGTTTTTGGGTAGACTGTTAAGATGTTCACTCATACCTGTGAGATCTTCAAGTGTTTGCTCTGTATTAACCACTAGCACAGTCGCCAAGAGAGTTGAAGCTTGTCTTTCAAACTTAGAACACCTAGGGTAGGCAATAAATTTAATCCGAAGATGTAACAGAAGCTCATTCTTTGGTCACACCTGCTGCAGGGACAAATTATTCCGATGTAGCTTTATCGGCTATGTCAAGTGTTTCTGGTAGCAAACTCTGAAATGTCTGCACTGTAAATGAGTACTGCATCTCTTCTTCAAGTTTAAGGACAAGCACAGTTTCTGAAAATCTAGCCATAGTTCAATCTTTATGCATTTTGACAGATGGACTGTTGCTTGTGACCCTGGAGGTTCATAGGTTCTGACCTTCATAGGTGTTTACTAAGCTAATGACCACAAGGGCCTTTTTAAGCCTAGCCATGCATCCTAAATCTTTGACAAGTTCTGGTACCCTTGATAAGTGTAAGCAGGGGCCCATGAAATGAACCATTTACAGGCTGCCTCTCTCCACTAGAGACATAGGTGCCAGACCAGGGATGAATTTTCTGTTTCCAATCCAATTCTCCAAGCTACTCTTGAATTGGGTTAGGGAGGAACTCTGCTTCACATGGATAGGAAGCTTGTTCCAGAGAAGAGGTAATCTATAGGATACATACTTGTCTCGCCAGCAGGTCTTATTTATATCACAGGCAAGGTTTAAGTCTTTAGAATGGGTAATTCTGGTCCTGTTTGTTTTGCAGATATGCAGGAGGTCCATCAGAATGGGTTCTGACAATGTCTTGTATGCCAGGCATACAGTGTATATAAAAAATGTGCACACCCCAGTTGAAATGCCAGTTTTTTTGTGATATAAAAACATGAGACCACAATAAATCATTTCAAAAATGTTCCCACCTTTAATGTGACCTATAACCTGTACAATTCAATTGATAAACAAACAAATCCGTTAGGAGAAAAATATAAAAAATAAAATACGTACAATAAGCTGGTTGCATAAGTGTACACACCCTTAATGTAATACTTTGTTGAAGGACTTGTTGATCAGTCTTCTTGGGTACGCACCTACCATCAATTAAAGAGACTCTGATTAACCCCAAATAAAGTTCAGCTGGCCTAGTAGGATTTTCCTGACATTTACTCAGTTGCCTGCTACAGCAAAAGCCATGGTTTACAGAGAGCTTACAATGCATCACAGGGATCTCATTGTTGAAAGGTATCAGTCAGGAGAAGGGTACAAAAAAGATTCCACAGCATTAGATATACCATGGAACACAGTGAAGACAGTCATCAAATAGTGGAGAAAATATGGGACAACAGTGATATTGCAAAGAACTATTTTTTGATACATTTAGTTATGTTTTGTTTGAAAAATAATTTTTTTATGTTTAATGGAGACATTTTTCAGCAATTACAGGGCACTGCTATGGGGGCAGCTTTCACCCCCATGTATGCTAATTTAGTTATGGCTAAACTTAAAGATGATTTTGTTTATAGACATGATTTTTTTAGATCCAAAGTTATTTTATATTTTAGATTTATCGATGATCTTATCTTTTATGTCAAGGAAGCCAGACAGAAGCCCTTGGGTTTGTCGATGACTTACAATCTAATACTATGGGCTTAAGCTTTGATGGTATACAGCTTGGCCCACAAGTGAATTTTCTGGATATTAGCTTAGATGGATTTACAACTAGTCTCCATAGGAAATTTGAACATAGAAATGTATTTTTATATGGGAGTTGTTGTCACCCCAAACATTTGATCAAGGTACTGCCTTATAATGAATTCTTACGAATTCATAGGCTATGTAGCCTTGATATGAGCTTTGACAGAGAGATAGAAGCTGAAGATATGTTTATTAAAAGAGGCTATGATGTTCAGTTGGTTAGGGAAGCTAAACAAAAAATCATGGACATGAGGTATTCTTCTAACCCCCAGGGATACTCTCATTATGCCCGTGTTAGTGAGGAATATAAAGTTGGTGGTTCCCCTCCACAAGATCGAATGGATGGAAGCTCAAAATTCATAATCTCAAGACCAGAATCTCGAACTTCCATTCACTTGAAATTGTGAATGGGAGCCTTAGGTTTAAAAAAATAAAAAGTTAACTTACCTTATTGGAGGGGGCCAGGTCCCCTGTACCCTAGCAGTTTAAATGTGAATGTTCCGTGACCGCACTATAGTGGAAGAATGGAAAATCTTCCATTTTGCGCTTATGCATATAGTGCAAAATGGGAGATTTCCCTTTCCTTCACTATAGTGCGATCTTGGAGTAGGTATATTTAAGTAGGGGGGGTGTGGGGGATGCAGGGGGGGTGAATCCCCCCTGCGAAAACATTTGAAAGGAGTTAATTGTTTTTTTTGTCCCTTTCATATGTTCAAGTTTCTCTAAATTTGAGATTCTGGTTTCGAGTTTATGGCTTTCGAGTTTAGAGAAATTTGATCATATGAAAGGGAACCAAAGTTGGTACATGTGGAAACAAATCCACCAACACAGTTGGAAATAATGGGGACCAGAAGAAAGTTTTCTTAGTTACAGCCTATAATGTTATAACTGAGTAAATAGTTTAAAAAGCACATAGTTTGTGACCCATGCTTCTAAGGGATACAATTTTGAACTCTATATTAACTGACTTTGTGAGTATTGCATATGAAAGAGCTAAGAATGTGGTTGATATTCTGGTACATAACCAATTTTGTTTACCAGATGTTAATGTTAGTCAGAATTTAAGCACAAATAAGGGCACTGTTCCATGTGATAGCTGGTCCATCTGTCATTATGTAGTGAGTTATTTTCCCTATATTAATGGTATTAAATTTACAGCTAGGTATAAATATAGTTGTAATACTGAGGGGCTAGTGTATGTGCTGAGATGTGGATGTAATAAGTTCTACATAGGGGAAATGTATAGGAGTTTTAGGGTCCGGTTACAGGAACATATTAGGGACACAAAAAATAAAAAACTAGAGAGTCCCCTTGGGAGCCATTTCATGATAGCACACAATTCTGATCCTGACTCTCTTAGGGGTTGTGTTCTGGAAAAAATTGCAAGTTGGTATAGGTGAATGTGTGTCCTTAAAAAATAAACTTTAAAAAAATGAATCCCTCTTGATTTTAAAGTATGGTACTTTGGAGCCTCAGGGACATAACAAGAAATGTAATTGGAAGTATGTGATTTAAATTGTATCCTTAATTGATTAATCATCTTGTGCAATATGCTGTATTTAAGTAAAGATTGTTTTGTAGTGTTTTTACTCTTGGAAGACTGTGCAAGCTGAGGCGCTAAATGTTTCATTAAAATTGTTTACTTCTTGGATCGGTGGTCTTGGTGATATTTTAAAATTTTATTTTTGCTTTTTTTAAGTTGCATTTAATGTGACCTATAACCTGTACTATTCAATTGAAAAACAAACAAATCTGTTAGGGGAAAAAATATAAAAAATAAAAAACATACAATAAGCTGGTTGCATAAGTGTACACACCCTTAGATTAATACTTTGTTGAAGGACCTTTTGATTTAATTACAACATTCAGTCTTCTTGGGTATGCACCTACCATCAATTAAAGAGACTCTGATTAACCCCAAATAAAGTTCAGCTGTCCTAGAAGGATTTTCCTGACATTTACTCAGTCGCCTGCTACAGCAAAAGCCAAGGTTCGCAGAGAGTTTATAAAGCATCAAAAGGATCTCATTGTTGAAAGGCATCAATCAGGAGAAGGGTACAAAAAAAATTTCACAGTATTGGATATACCATGGAACACAGTGAAGACAGTCATAAAAAGTGGAGAAAATATGGGACAACAGTGACATTGCAAAGAACTGGACATCCCTCCAAAATTGATGAAAAGACAAGAAAAAAACAGGTCAGGGAGGCTGCCAAGAGGCCTACAGCAACACTGAAGGAGCTGCAGGAATTTATGACAAGTGCTGGTTGTGTACGACATGTGACAACAATCTCCCATATTCTCGATATGTCTGAACTATGGGGTAGGTTTGCAAGATGAAAGTATTTTCTTATACAGAAAAATATCCAGGCCCGAATACATTTGCAAAACAATACATCAAAACTCCCAAAAGCATGTGGGAAAATGTGTTATGGTCTGATGAGACCAAGGTTGAACTTTTTGGCCACAATTTCAAAAGGTACATTTGACCCAAAAACAACAGTTTGCATCACCAAATGAACACCATCCCCACGGTGAAGCATGTTCGTGGCAGTATCATGCTTTGGGGTTGCTTTTCCTTCAGCTGGAACTAGGGCTTTAGTCAAGGTGGAGGGAATTATGAACAGTTCCAAATACCAGTCACTCTTTACCCAAAACCTTCAGATGTCTGCTAGAAAGGTGAAGATGAAGAGGAATTTCACCTTTGAACATGGCAATGACCCCAAGCATACATCCAAATCAAGAAAAGAATGGCTTCATCAGAAGAAAATTAAAGTAGTGGAATGGTCCAGCCAGAGCCCAGACCTAAATCCAATAGAAAATATGCAGGGGTGACCTGAAGTGGGCTGTGCACAAGAGATGTCCTCACAATCTGACAGATTTGGAGCACTTTTGCAAGGAAGAGTGAGCAAATATTGTCAAGTCAAGATGTGCCATGCTGATAGACTCCTACCCAAGAAGACTGAATGCTGTAATTAAATCAAAAGGTGCTTCAACAAAGTATTAGTTTAAAGGTGTGCATACTTATGCAACCAGCTTATTGTTCATTTTTTATTTTTTATATTAACAGATGTATTTCGCAATTGAATAGTACAGGTTATAGGTCACATTAAAGGTGAGAAAAGTTTTGAAATGATTTATTGTGGTCTCATTTTTATATCACAAAAACCTGGCATTTTAACAGGGGTGTGTACACTTTTTATATCTACTGTAGATCTCTCCTCAACAGTCTGTAGATGACAGAATACAAGGATAGGGCTTTGAGGTAGTCTGCATAGGACATGTTAAATATGTCCTGTATTCTTTCAGTGAGGAACCTCTGTGGACATTCCAGTGTAGGATATGCCGGTTAAGTACATACCGAAGTGAGAGGTCTGATGAATGCCAAACACAGTGGAACAATGACTTCCTTAGACCTAGATGCCATACCTTTGTTTATACGTTGTATGACATAGAATGATTTCCTCACTACTGTAGACACGTGATGGTCAAAGCCCATATTACTATCTTTTTGTGTCCCAAAGTCCCTAACTACTGGGTCAGTTCTTAGGGGTGTGTTTTCTATATGATAGTTGCCAGGGGTAGATGACTTCCTGAATGGTACTATTATGCATTTCTTGGTATTTAGTTTTATTCCATGGCTCTGACAACAGTTATTTGTCTGTATCAGCCCTTCCTGGAGAACATTTGTGTGGGTAGGTGATTCGATGACAGCTTCTAATTTACAATCATCTGCAAATTTAATCAGCCAGAAGCCATTGACATTGGCCTTGACTTCAGAGAGGTAAATGCTAAAAAGGAGTGGTGCCAGAACCAATCCTCCAGGGACTCTACTTGTGACTGGCTTCTTTGTAGATGAAGACTCCCTAATTCTAACTTCCTAGGTCCTGTCTGTGAGTCAGTTGGGTATCCACTGGGTGAGATAAGGGTTTGTACCTAACCTCTTGAGTTTGTCAACAATGCTCAAGTGGTGTATTGTGTCAAATGCCTTGGCTAGTTCAAGGTAGGCAATGTGAACTATTTTGCCCTCATCCATTGCTTTGGTGACCTTCTTAAAGAAGTTCACCAGGTTGACTAGACATGACCTTCCTGTGATGAAACCAAATTGGGTTGGGTCCAGTGTCTGTAGGTTTCCTATGTCATTACTGGTCATTTCTGTGATAATTCTTTCCATGGCTTTGCATATGAGAATAGTGAGACTTATGAGTCTGTATTTTCCATTGTCTGTAGATGGCCTACATTTGTGCAGACGGATGAATGTTGCTATTCTCCATTTATGAGGCATGAAGCCTGTTTGGAGGCCACAGTTAAATAGCAATTCCACAGGGCCTGACAGGTTATGTTTCGTGCTATTTAAAAGTTACCCTGGGATATTATCTTTGCCCATTGATGCAGTATTCTTGGCCTTAGAGAGACCAAAAAGGACCTGTTCCCTAGTGATAGCAGTGGGAGTTATATTTGATGGTATTTCCTGAGAGAAGGTTACGGGGGAAAGACAGGTAAAGTTAGAGGTAAATTTGTCAGCCAGTAGGTTTGCTATATCTTCTGATTCAGTATAGGTGGCTCAATTAACAATGAGCTCTGCACAAAATTGTAAATTGCATTTGAAGTTGCAGACATAACTAAAGGATGCCTTGTGGTTGTACTTGGGCTTAGAGGCCAAATCTACCTCAAATTTGGCTTTGGTAGATTTTATTTGTCCACTGAGTTGTTTGTTTTGTTTGATGAGAATGCTTTTACTCTGCTGGGTGCTGCACCTTCTAAATTTTGCCATGATTTTCTTCATTCTGTTATACAGCCTATTGATGTTGTGATTCCACCAGGGTGGACTGATATTTTAGTTAGTTCTGTACTTCCAACTCTTGGGTACAGCTGCCTCTATGCAGCTATTAACATGTTTGTACAGGATTTCTGTGAATAGTTCCATGTAGGCAGGAGTGTTCTCATGGTTTATGGGGTCTTGAAATTGTGCTAGGTTATCACTTAATAGGAAGATGTTAGCCTTAGAGTAATTCCTGAATATTCCAGGGTTAGCTGGGGTTCCAGGTATTATCTGTACTTCAAAGAACATCATTTAGTGGTATGACCTTACCAGGGAAGACATTACACTAGGGGGTGTGCAGCACTCTTCTATATTAGTGAGGACTAGATCCAGTATGCGTGCGCCCCTGGTTGTATACTGACAATCTGGTCCAGGAAGTTTTTGTTTATAAAGCCTAGGAATCTCTGTGCCTGTACATTTGGTATCATATATGATTCCAGGTTAATAGTGAGGTGATTAAAGTCGCCCATGCATGTGGCATTGGGTTGGATTGTGTGTATTTCCAATAAGTTTAAATACATGTTATGAGGTTCCTGGGTCATATTGAGAGACCTATAGCTTGCAAGGAAGTGGTATGAGATTTTGCTTATGGTGATTTAAACATGGATAAGTTTAAGTACTTTGTCCTGTTTAACCAGCTTTGAGGTATATTTATTTTTTATGTAAATTGAGCCACCACCATCTTTTGTCCCTGTCTGTGTAGTAGCTGGTCTAAATGTATATGTGCAAGATACATGTATAAGGTACAGGTCTAAAATAATTTTCAAGTGCTTCTGAGATGAGAACCATGACAGTAGCATATGCACTTTACCTCCAGATACAGCACTTTCCAGTTCAGTATTTTTTTAACGAAAGTGTTTTTTCAGACATGGACTTTTAGATATTTACTTTCAGATTCTGTAAACGTATATGACCATGCACAATATCTTGCCTTTTTTGCTCAATATCTGAGAGATCTCCACGGTTACAGTAAAAAAAAATCAGTTTGTCATTCCTATCTTCTCATGAACCACTTCTGCAAAAGTATTTCTTAGGTTTTTGAAGGTATTTCACCATTCAGATACCATGCCATGCATACCGCTCAACTGTACAGAGTTTTGCAGACTGTCCATATTTTTGCTTCATATTTTTTATCTGCTTTTCATAAAATTGTGGTTTTCTGGCAAATTAGAAGCAAATCATTAAAGACTGAAGTTAGAAAATAATGACAGACCAAGTTTCAAACTTCATAACCTTCAGAAAAGTCATGCTAATTCAAAACCAGTTATTATATTGGATTTCTAAGTTTATAAGAGCAATATTTTAAAAGTGTCCCTATTGTTGGGCCTTTGTCCCACTTTTATTTATGGCTTTGACCATATTTCTTGCTCTAAGAGGTTGAGAGGATTAATGAAACCAGACTGGAGATGTGGTTATCTTCAGTTCAGTCTGACTTCAAACTGATCTGTGCAGCAGCACAGGTGTATCATAAGACATGTTTGTGGGGAAAGCTGTAACAAACCTTTCAAATGTTATTTTTCTTTCAAATGAAAATGTATGTGAAATGATCTAAAGTGTATTAAAGCTGTGCTGAATTTAAAAATGTAAATATTTGTTTAAAAAATAAAAGAAGTGGTTCATGAGGATAGATCAATAACATTTTAAGTGACTGACTATCCTCTGAATTATATTCACTGAAGCAGCTTTTAATGGACTTCACAGTAAGAGGTTACAATGTAGAGGGACACCACCGTACCCCCAAATGTTTTTATAGTTACACCAAGGTTGCACAAAAGTGGAGAGAAAAAAATTCCACTGGTGCTGAAACAAAATTTAATGTGATTGCCATTTCCTTAATATGTTTTCAATCTCTTGACAGGTTCCCAGATATGTCGTACTGTATTTACCTTTTCTGTAGGTTGCACTATGTGAAAGAAGAATGTGCAAAATGATATACAATTGCATTTGCACTGTGAAAATGTATTTCTGTTTAAAAAGAAATGCATCCATGTTTTGCAAATGTGTCACTGCTACAGGGTTAATGTTTCATGGAAATGGTGAACTAGGTCAAAAGTTACTTCATTATTTGGACTCTGGTATGTTAAATCTTACCTTCTCCCTTGGACGTGTAACTGTTAAAACAAGAAAACATCCTTCAAAATTTGAACCAAATCAAAAGCTACAAGAAGTCATATTTAGGACAGAAGTTTTATATTTTTGTATTTGGGTGTAGTAGAGATTGAATAATACTTAAAGCAATAGTAAACATTTATTGTCCACACTCAAGGCCATTTATCTTTGGCTATTAACTGTTACCAGTGGTGGGATTAAAACCTCATTTTGCTAGTTCCATCTTATAATTTTTGATGGCAACCATGCCCATCATGATATTAATCACTGGCATGTGAAGGTATATATCCCATATTAGACAGTCTGCATAATGTTCAGCAAGTGTGTTTTCAATGGGAGCTAGGAGTGGTCTATTAAAGATCTCTTTGATGCATTTAGTTAATTAATTATGGTCCTTTCTCTATTCTGATGAGCAAAACATATGTTTCACTGTACTTTATATATATTTCTGAACAAGGGAAATAGAAAGTGTGGTTTTTTTTATGCATATTGATTTCTCTGCCTTGTGGTCAGGTAATATATAATGAATCACAGCTAAGTTCCAACCACTTTTTACAGTGATCACTAAAAGTGCCATTATGAGAGTATAATCTCACAAGAATAATGAAGGAATATTTTGTCTAAGGGTGAATAGCATAAAACACATTGCTGTTGCTAAGTCAAAAAGAAATTCAGCATTATTCAATGTTTCCCTGCCAGCTTTCCAACTGTCACCATTTGCAGGCCCCATGCTGTTATTATACTGTACATGTGCATACTTCCCTGCACATATCATCTGATATGTAGCTTAATAAAATGGTGAATCAAAGGTCTTCAGTTTCTTTTTTTTCTCAATTTTTTTTATTTTTCAAATATTTTGAATGAATTCCATTGTATTTATACATAACATCTTAAATAACTATGTGCACTAGTTACATTAGCCTGACACTATAACAGATCTTAATGTATACGGCTACTTTATAAGTATGTCCAATTCATTATCAGAGTGTGCCCGATCAATTATTGTATAGTGTCAATTGACTATAAGACTTTTCCCCAAGGATTGCTGATAAATGGCTTTGTATAAATTCTAAGTTCTTTAATTTTAATTTTGCAGTAATGCTGTGGTCTTCAATAGGCTGTAGAAGTCTTTCAAATTTGGTATTGTGTTTGTATTCCATCTTCTTGCTATACACTTCCTTGAAATTGCAAGTATAGTCCATACTAGATACATGATTGACCTATTCAAATGAGGACCTTCATTCACATTTAATAATACAAACACTTTAGTTAAATAAAATGATTCATTAAATAAAGTTTGTAGAAAGTTATTAATACCATTGCAAAATGGCTTAATTTTAACACAGTCAAAGAGAATGTGGTTCCAATCTGCGTTGTGTACTTGCTCACATCTCCAACATATTCCTTTTATGGAAGAACTAATTTTGTTGATTCTATCTGGGGTTAATAATTCTCTGTGCAAGCATTTCAAATTAAAAGTAACTGCATAAAACAAAATAGAACAAGAGCGAAGCAAATCTCCTCCAATGAGTTTTATTATTAAAAAACAGGTACACCGGTCAAAAAGATTAGCGCTTTCACTCAATAGAGCTTCCTCAGATCAATGATACTAAGACCAGTTCAGTTAGGCCATTTTTAAATACATTCAAAAATCTTAATGAACCTATCATAGCCACAAGCTAATTAATCATTTAAAGTGTGTATATACAAGTTAAAAGGGAAATACACACATAGACATTTTTAAGCAAGCAGTACCATAGCAAATAAATAAATATATATAAGATATATGTAAAATTATGTATATAAACATATATGAAAACGTAAACAAATTCACAAATATTAAAACTTCATTAAGTATATCACTGACTGCTAAAACATAAATATAAATATAAATATAAATATAAATGCACATCACATTATAAGC
Organism: Protopterus annectens; assembly: GCF_019279795.1. Lineage (NCBI taxonomy): Eukaryota > Metazoa > Chordata > Ceratodontiformes > Protopteridae > Protopterus > Protopterus annectens. The sequence goes on from NC_056735.1 coordinate 1,399,715,430, forward strand.
AACAATACATATATAAAAAATGTAAATATGAATATACATCAGTGTAACTATGTGATAAGGGAATAAAAGGGAATAAAAGGGAAAGTTACTGGATTATCAGGTTGAGAGCGGATAGGGGCCATGGGCTGAATGAAAGAGCATCTATTAAACCAATGCTTAAGAAACGTAGGAACATCAGATTTTAATAGCCCCCAATATATTATTCGCTTTCTTCTAACATTGGTCCCTACATATCCCTTTTATTCCCTTATCACATAGTTACACTGATGTATATTCATATTTACATTTTTTTATATATGTATTGTTGCTTATAATGTGATGTGCATTTATATTTACGTTTTAGCAGTCAGTGATATACTTGATGTACAGGCTAACACAGAAGGTTTTTGGCTAACTAAATTAGCAGATGACTGCAAACTAGGAGTCATAATCAAAACTCCCAACGATGTGGACATCCTACAAAAGGGCCTCACTGAGACAGATGCCTGGTGTCAAAGACATGGTCTGAAGCTCAATGCCAAAAAAAAAGTAAAGAAAAAGTTTATATATGTCCATAATTATGCCACCTATACCTGAAGCTTTATTATTTTTACCCTCTTTAATTATATCTGTAATTTCTTTGTAGGCTATGGATGCTTGCAGATCTAGTTTTAATTTTTCTGTTTTTTTTTTATATTAGAACATTTTTCATCTAGATTTAATTGATCAATATGTATATTTTCTTTTTGGAAATGTTCCATATAGTGATTTCTATATGCATCAAGAATGTCACCTAAATCTGAAATATTGTTCCCTTTCTTTTCATGGAAGATACTTTTAATGTTATTAGATTTTGACTGTATTTTGATTCTTGTGGATAAATTATGTAGATATTTGGAAGTGGCCAAGGTATTAATTTAGTTTTTATAAAGCTAAACTAGTTTTATGTGTTAGAATGTCATTGTATTTATTGTTTAATACTTCTTTCTTTTTCATTTCCAAATGATTTTGATTTTTTTTCAGCTTTTACTGACAAAAGTTTGGATTGTAGAGCTAATAATTCAAAATCCCATTCTCTGATTTTTTATACCAAGTTAGGGTTTTACCATATATGTAAGCTTTTAATGAGTCCCATATCATTATTTCATTTATCTCTGTGGTGTAATTAATATCTAAAAAGAACTGTAATTCAGATAATAACCAGGGTTTGAACTCTTTAATTTTAGTTATATATGCTGGAATTATGAAGTTAAAGATTAAGGGTTTGTACCCATTTAGTATCAATGATTTGTGGTCTGAAAAGGGGCAGGGAGTGATTGAGAAATTAATAATTTTAGGGTGTAAGTCATGGGCAGCAAATATTTTATCTATTCTATTTTGGGTACCAAATCTGTGATGTTGATGGGAAAACAACAAAAATTTATCTTCTTTAAATTTAAAAGTATCCACAAAATGAAATGATTCTTCCCACTTGTTTAAAGCTTTTGATACAGCAGATGTATACAGCGGTCTTTTATTTGTAGTTTCAGAAATATCAAATATAGAGTTACAATCTCCTCCTAATATTAAGTTGCCTTTATAATTATTGGAAATAAAATCCAACTGTTTTTTAAACAGTTCCTGTTCCAATGCCTGGAAACCAATAGAGATTGGCTACGGTCCATATTCTATTATATTTAACTATTATTAATGCCATAAGGCCTTCTTTATCTTCATACTTATAAATGATTTCTGGGTTAATCACATTTCTTTTCCATAAAATTGTTACCCCTTCTGTGTTTGTTTTATAAGTGGATTGTGCCAATATCATATATCCCTCAGGATTCCATTTGTAATTGCCATTTGTTTTGAAATTAGTTTCTTGAAGGAAGACAATTTGTGCTTTGTTCAATTTTAATGATTTCAGTAGATTTGATCACTTGCTAGGATTATTTAAGCCATTGGTATTTAAAGATACTAAAGTTAAATCCATCTTAGGTTATTTAGACTATGTATTTTTATTTTATTGTGACTATTAAACATTTTCCTCTGATAACTATAAAGAATATGTTTGAGCTTTTAAAGGAAATTATCAGCTTTATACTTTGAGTGTTTACCAATAAAATAATGTTTTGGTCAGGCATACTAAATATATTTTTGTGAAATAACAAATTTAATTTAATAAATGTTAACAAAACTAAGATCTGCACTAGCCATGGAATGAAAATCATTCTTAATTTGATGGATAAACCTAAGTCCATCAGATTATCATGCATGCCTTGATGATCCAGTACATCTGAGCTCCATAAATTGAATTATCATATGGAGAATATTTGTAATAGGAATAAGCAATATTTATATTATTTTGAAGAGATACAGTACTATTGTAGATTATACAGAATTCTAATACAATATAAATGTCTACTTATTGTATAAGCAATTAATATTTACATGAAAGATAGATGACAAGCAATTCAATCATAATAAAGTAGGATGCATCATATATAAAACCTCAGTAAACGATTATAGCACACAGTTATTTAACATATTCACCCTTATTAATGAAGTCTCTCAAAACGTATTACTTAAAATAAATAGATGGTAATAATATTTATACCTAATGTTTATAATACAATGTATTTTACTGAATATATCAGAAATTATGTTTCATTGTTTGCTAGCATTTAAATAATCACTTTTGTTTGTTGCTAACTTACTTAAAGCATCAAGTGTGTTAATGTGAACATTGTTGAAAGTTAGTGAATTTTAATTATCAGTGCATCCCTCTTTCCCCCATTTCTTACACATAAGGATTTTCATATCTGTCATTTCTTATTGTAAAATGAGTGAAATTATAGGTTAAAACAATACATTTACTTATTGTGATTGATTACAAGTTCCCTTTTCAATATTCATAAATTGACATTTTATGGCATATACTGAAAGTTTTTAGATTTGAATGGCAACATTCCATTTTGTATAATCAACAAAGGTTAAACTGAGTGATTATTGTCAATTTAATGCTATTTGTTCAGAATGTGATTGTTACATTCTTTGACATTTCTAGTTCAGGCTTCTATTGTTTCCCCCTGAACAACTTTGTCAGTTTGGTATCATGTATAAAGCAGTAGCTACCTTGGTAACAGCTTATGAAAACAAAATTGCCACTGAATCTAAAGACAACAACAAAGCATTCTATAGCTATGTCAAAAATCTCAATGGCAACACTCAGATCTGCTCTGAGTTACATCACAATGACACTAAATATACAGAACCAACTAATATTGCCAACATCCTGGCAGATAGGTTCAGTGCTAACTTTACCCCTCTCTCACCCCCTAAAGGGCCCATCTTTATACTGGAAGAATGCAAAGTTCCTGTAATCACTGCTGCACAGGTAAAAACCTCACTCTCCAAAGCCAATAACACAGCATCCATGGGACCTGACAACATCCCAGACTGCCTTCTACATGAACTACAGAATGAACAGACACCCAACCTAAGTACCATGTTCAATAATAGCCTCACCTCAGGCTTTGTGCCCATTGAATGGTGCATCGTGACAGTTATCCCACTCCACAAAGGGGGGGGCCACAACAGACCCCGGGACCTACCGCCCCATTAGCCTGACGAGCCTCGTCTGCAAAGCCATGGAACGTATCATCATGGAACTCATAAACAAAGACATTGGAGATCTCCAAACTCTGGACCCCACACAGTTTGGGTTTGTAAAAGGCAGATCATGTCTCCTAAACATGATAGACTTCTTTGAAGTAGTAACCAAAGCCATAGACGAGGGTAAGGTGGTTCACGCAGCCTATCTAGGTCTCGCCAAGGCATTCAACACCAGCCCCCACTCAGGAATTATAGATAAATTCACTAAACTAGGTATAAATCCCTATGTCACAAGATGGGTTGCCAACTGGTTTTCTGACAGAACCCACACTGTGAAAGTAGCAGACTCCAAATCAGACTTCAGACCAGTGACAAGTGCAGTACCACAGGGTTCAGTCCTGGGTCCTCTCCTGTTTGGTATCTATGTCTCTCTAAAGTACAGGCTAACACAGAAGGTTTTTGGCTAACTAAATTTGCAGATGACTGCAAACTAGGAGTCATAATCAAAACTCCTAACGATGTGGACATCCTACAAAAGGGCCTCACTGAGACAGATGCCTGGTGTCAAAGACATGGTCTCAAGCTCAATGCCAAAAAGTGCATTGTCATCCCCTTTGGTAAAAACTCTGTACCCATGAACTACCACATAGGCGGTAGTCTACTTAACACCGAAAGTGTGATAAAAGACCTTGGAACACAGGTGGACAGTAGTCTCTCCTTTGATAATCACATTGCCACAGTGGTCAGGAAATCCTTCTACTTGGCACACCTCATCACAAAAGGTTTCTCATCCAGAAAAAAAGAGGTCATTGTTCTCCTCTACTCATCACTCATTAGACCCATTATAGAGTACAACACCCCTTTTGGTATGTACCTCACAAGACATCTACAACAACTGGAAAGGCTGCAAAAATACCTCACAAAGAGGATTACTGGCCTCAAACAGATGCCTTATGCAGACTGTCTCAAAAAACTCCAGCTTTACTCCGTCACATATCGCCTACTCAGAGGTGAGCTCTGCCTAACATACAAACAGTGGCGGCTGGTGACTTCAAATCAAAGGGGGGCTGCAGGAGACAGCTGAATGGGTGGGGTCAAGGGGAAGGGGTGTGGCCAACCAGAAAGGGGAGGAGCTATGCTCAAAACTACAAAAACTAACTTTAATTAAATACGCTGCCCTGGGTGGCAAACCATCATTATGATAGTCCAATCAAGACAAAAATAAGTGTAGAAGAATAAAAATATTTCACTGCATTGGCTGCATGACAGCTTACTTAATATTTAGATGGAAACAAAAGGTTGTGAGGCATGAAAAAATAAATTACTTTTTAAATACATTACTGGAATGCCAGTCAAAATCAAGTACAAGCAAAACCAGAAGCACTCAACTCAAACCACTTCTCCTTGCACTGCAGTTCTAATTATAATTTATATTCAGCTTTATTAAAGTTCCAAGTAACATGCTGAAAGTAGAAATCTCTGTGATGCCCCCACTTGTAAAAATGTTTCTTATCCAAAAAAGACCTGCTGCCTGACAACTATCTACTTGTTTCATGGGGAAAACATGTAAGTAAAAAATGAAAAGCAAAAAATGAAAAGCAAACAAGAAACAAGCTCAAGATACATTGCTTAAAGGATTACTGTACAGGTTATGGACCACACATGACTGGCATTCTGTTTAGCTTATGGGTAAAGTCTGTAGAGATGACTGGAAGTCTCCAACAAGTGTAATGAGCTTTTTAAAATAATGGAATCCTGTCCTTTAATACCCAAGGCTTATACATTATCTAGTCAAGTATTCTCTGCATGGCAACAACAGAAAGGCTTTCAATGTTGGCAGTTCTTTAACAGTATGCTTATTAAAGCTTATTTGCATCTTACGATCTCAGACAAGCTTACATTATGGTCATTAAAGCATTGCTACTTAAACACAGAGCAACAGGCACTTTGAGTAATAAGCATAAATCAACAGTACAAAAATATGACAGAAACCAGACCTTTCTGCAAAATCAAGGACAGATGAAAAGCCACTGTAGTACTTGTGTCTACGTTGGATGGGGGGGGGGACACACTGCACATTTACACTGCATAACTACTCCTTGCCTTGCTTGGACACATCCAGAGTCAGTACATGGTGGAGTGGGGTGCAACAAGTATGTCACAATTTGAAAGGTTTATGGCTGACTGTGATGGCCCTGACATGTGTCATACCTCTCAACCTCAGAGCAAGAAATCTGGACAAAGCCATACACAGAAGTGGGACAAATGCCCACAAATAAGGACACTTTTTAAATATTGCTCTAATAAACTTAGAAAGATAATAGAATAGGTCTTGCATTAGTATGACTTTTCTGAAGGGTATAAAATCTGAAACTCAAATGTCTGTCATTATTTTCTAACTTCAGTCTTTAGTGATTTGTCACTAATTTGCCAAAGAACACAATTTTATGAAAAATGGACCAAATGTGATGCAAAAATATAAAATAGCCACACAATACAGCTGGGAACCTGTCAAAGAAGGGACACTTTAATATTAGTACTGCTAACTTGAGCAGCTGACAAAATAGAATAATCTACATGCATTTCAAGTAATCTATAACTTTGATTATTACAGTTATTTCTTAATTGTAAACCCTCCATGTTTTCTTCCAAAATTGCTATTTTATGGAGGGATTATTAGGGGGAAAAGCAACATTTTAAGCCAAAATCGGAGACAGTTGAGAGGTTGGCTATGCCTAATTCTATAAAGCAATTTATTTGCATGTACCTCTCAACCTGTTAATGCAGTAAATCTGAACAAGGCCAAATGTACTGGGGCAACATATAAACAGTACTAAAAATTGCTTTTGTAGAAATTGAGACAGTTGATAGAATAACAGTTCTTACTTTTGCATGCATTTTTCTGAAGGTTATGAAGTCTGAAACTCAGTGTATCATTATTTAGTGACTTAATTTCTAAATGATTTGCCAGAAAACTACAAATTTTATGAAGAACAAACCAAAAATAAGAAGCAAAAATCTATTCATTCTTTGAAAATCTGGACAGTTGGGAGGTATAGTTCAGCTGGGCCTGTCTGATTTTGCTGCCCTTCCCCCCTGACAAAATCACGGTTGAATGGAGCCTCTGCAGCCATTTCAATGAACCATTACTTGGCTATTTCACTCCATTTACCATAAACACTAATGTGCATACTGCTTTACTTCTATGATGAGTTGGACTTCATTTGAAAGTTTTATTTTGTATTTTACAGCACAAACACTAAGTCATCTACTAAACAAAGCAATGCAGTCTCACAATGAAAACTTAGCATTAAAACTTCTCTGCCCTTGAAACTCACATTCATTGAAACAGCATTGAAACCCACATTCAAAGAAAATACATTTTGCCAGTGGCAGAAAGATTAATTTTGGGCTGTTTTCAAATCATAGGCCCCTTGCATATGAAACATACATGTGCTCTTTGATACACCTTCCTCATTGTACTAAATTATATTCCTTGTACAATATATTACAGTTGTTAGAGGGCATTTTAAATTTGTTTTGAACATTTTTCCAGTAAGCAATGAAACAAAATGCATGCACCCATAATGACAAAACTGCCCAGTTCAGAACATTTATCATAAAAGTCTACTCAGACTTCCAGTCCACCATTATCAGTAAATATGCACAATTCTACAGTCCACCGTTATCAGTAAATATGCACAATTCTACAGTCCATTATCAGTAAATATGCACAATTCTACAGTCCATTATCAGTAAATATGCACTCTCTCTGAAGAAGTAAAAGTCATCTAAATAATTCCACATTAAAGAAATCTGTAACTAATGAAGAGGTTGCTGCTAGCAAACACCTTTATATTTCATGGTTTCATTGAAAAATAAAGTGCCTGTTGCCCCTCAGGAATAAATTGGCTATATTACATTAAAAAAATGATAAGCTAGTAATATTGCAAGAGATGGATGGCAAACTGATAACAGACTCATAGTTAGTATTTTCACCAAGGAGAAAATTCTCAATACAGCAGCCTCCACCCCTTGTGGGAGTAGAACCCACAACCTTCTGCATTAAAGGTAGGTACACAACTTGTTGTGTTATTAACAAGGTAAACCAATTTCACTTAAGCAGCACTAAACTTCTGTTCCCCTGCAGCTCTCAGCTCCTTGTAAAATCTACTCAATACTCAACTTCGCAGCACAAGAAAACTGGAAAAAGCCAAAATGTATTGGGGGGGGGGTAAAAAGCCCAAAAACCAGGGACACAAACATTGCTTGTATAATCTTGGAAAGTTGCTAGAACCATACATTTTACTGCCAAGCTCCCTGTGCAAAACAGAGCAACATACCACTACGTCAAATCAGCTGCTTTGTAAAAGAGGAAGACTGAAACTTAAATGGCTATCATTTAGTGAATTCAGTTCTCACCATAGCTGTCAACCTCTTAGTACAAAACACCTGGACAAACCCAGTAATGAGGGAATACAGCCCTCAAACATTCAGTGAATTCAGTTCTTGCCATAGCTGTCAACCTTAGCACAAAAAACCTAGACGAAGCCAATAATGAGGGAATACAGTCCCAAAAATAGGGACACATTTCAAATATACATCTTATAAACTTAGAAAATTGCTAGAATAAAAGGTTGTGTTACGGTTGTGTTACTATGTATTTTTTGAAGAACATGAAGTCTGAAATTCAAATGCCTGTCAATTTTACTGCTGACAGAATAAAAATTTTCAGCAGAGACCCAGGGAGAAATACTGCATACACGTCTTTGTAAAATGGCAGGGCACCAGAGCAAATCCACACAAACACAGGGAGGAGATGCAGACTCCACACAGGAGGCAACCCAGCCAAGAATCAAACCAGAAAACCTATAGCTGTAAGGCAACAATACTACCACTGCACCATCAAATATGCAAGGACTTAAACATTCAGATTCCTGAAGTCTGAAATTCAAATGCCTGTCAATTTTATTTAACATTTGTTAATCAGGACAGTCTGACTTGGAACAAAAAAAAAAAAAGAAAATCAGCAGAGGACCAGGAAGAAATAATGCAGACATGTCTTTGTAACATGGGAGGACACAAAAGCAAACCCACACAAACACAGGGAGAAGATAAAGACTCCACAAAGAAGGCACCCCAGCCAAGAAGCAAACCTGAGAACCTGTAGCTGTGAGGCAACAATGCTACAACTGCCCCACCAAATATCAAGCATTGCAACATTTACAAACCACAGATATTATGAGGAACAGATCAGATCAAACATGAGGCAAAAATCTGCAGTTTTTTTCCACAAATGGTGGTGGGTAGGGAATTAAGGTCTTTAACACCTACATATAAGGTGCAGGGTTCAAGCCTGAGGTATTCCCCCACACACACAAACACCTGTAGTAGCAAACCACAAAAACTAAGTATACTGCACTGAGTGCCAAACAGTTGTCATGAGAGTCCAATCAAGACAAAATGAAGTGTAGAAGAATAAAAATATTTCAATGCATTGGCTGCATGACAGCTTAATATCTAGATGGAAACAAAAAAGTTTGTGAGGCATGAAAAAATAAATTACTTTTTTTTAAATACATTAATGGAATGCCAGTCAAAATCAAGTATAAGAAAAACAAGCAGCACTCAACTCAAACCACTTCTTGCACTGCAGTTCTAATAATTTATATTCAGCTTTATTAAAGTAACAAGTAACATGCTGAAAGTAGAAATCTCTGATGCCCCACTTGTAAAATGTTTCTTATCCAAAAAAAGATGTGCTGCCTGACATCTACTTGTTTCATGGGGAAAACATGATCAAAGTAAAAAATGAAAAGCAAACAAGAAATAAGCTCAAGATACATTGCTTAAAAGGATTACTGTACAGGTTATAGACCACGCGATTGGCATTCGGTTTATGGTTAAAGCCTGCAGAGATGACTGTCTGTAAGTCTCCAAGTGTAATGAGACTCTTAAAATAATGTAATTCTGTCCTTTATTACAAATACTGGCATATGCATTTCAATACCCAAGGCTTATACATTATCTAGTTAAGTATTCTCTACATGGCAACAGAAAGGCTTTCAATGTTGGCAATTCTTTAACAGTATGCTTATTAAAGCTTACTTGCATCTTGCAATCTCAGCCAAGCTTACCTGATGGTCATTAAAGTATTGCTACTTAAACACAGAACAACAGGCACTTTGAGTAATAAGCATAAATCAACAGTACAAAAAATATGACAGAAACCAGACCATTCTGCAAAAATCAAGGACAGATGAAAAGCCACTCTAGTACTTGTGTCTACCTTGGATGGGTGGGATTCTCTGCACATTTACACTGCATAACTACTCCTTGCCTTGCTTCGACACATCCAGAGTCACTACATGGGGGAGTGGGGTGTAACAAAGTATGTCACAGTTTGAAATGTCTCTGGCTGACTTGTGATGGCCCTGACACATTTGTCATACCTCTCAACCTCAGAGCAAGAAATCTGGACAAAGCAATACAAAGAAATGATACAAAGGCCCAAAAATAAGGACAATTTTTAAAATATCGCTCTTATAACCTTAGAAAGCTAATAGAGGTCTTGCATTAGTATGAATTTTCTGAATGGTATGAAATCTGAAACTCAAATGTCTGTCATTATTTTCTAACTTCAGTCTTTAATTATTTGTCACTAATTTGCCAAAAAAAAACACAATTTTATGAAAAATGGACCAACAAATGTGATGTAAAAATATAAAATAGCAACACAATACAGCTGGGAACCTGCCAAAGAAGGGACACTTTAATATTAGTACTGCTAACTTGAGCAGCTGACAAAATAAAATAATCTACATGCATTTCTGAAATAAAAGTAATCTGATTATTACAGTTATTTCTTAATTATAAACCCTCCATGTTTTCTTCCAAAATTGCTATTTTGCGGAGGGATCATTAGGGGAAGAGCAACTTTTTGAGTCAAAATCAGGGACAGTTCAGAGGTTTGGCTATGCCTAATTCTATAAAGCAATTTATTTGCATGTAACTCTCAACCTGTTAATGCAATAAATCTGGACAAGGCCAGATATATTGGGGGAACATATAAACAGTACTAAAAATTGCTCTTGTATAAACTGGGACATAAATCTGGACAAGGCCAAATATATTGGGGAACATATAAACAGTACTAAAATGCTCTTCTATAAACTGGGACAGTTGATAGAACAGGTCTTACTTTAGCATGGATTTTTCTGAAGGTTATGAAGTCTGAAACTAGGTGTGCCATTATTTAGTGACTTAATTCCTAAATGATTTGCCAGAAAACCACAAATTTTTATGAGGAACAAATCAAAAATAAGAAGCAAAAAATCTATTCATTCTTTGAAAATCTGGACAGTTGGGAGGTATGGTTCAGCTGGGGCTGTCTAAGTTTGCCGCCCTTCCCCCTCACAAAACCCAGGTCGATTGGAGCCTCCCTGCAGCCATTCCAATGATCCATTACTTTGCTATTTCACTCCATTTACCATAAACACTAATGTGCATACTGATTTACTTCTATGATGATTTGAGATTCATTTGAAAGTTTTATTTTTGCATTTTACAGCACAAACACTAAGACATCTACTAAACAAACTTGGCATTGAACCTTCTCTGCCCTTGAAACTCACATTCACTGAAACAACATTAAAATCCACATTCAAAGAAAATACATTTTACTCGTGGCAGATAAAAATTAATTCTGGGCTGTTTTCAAATCATAGGCCCCTTGCATATGAAACACATGTGTTCTTTGATACACCTTCCTATTGCTTTGAACATTTTTCCAGTAAACAATGAAACAAAACTGTCCAATTCAGAACATTTCCATCATAAAAGTCCACTCAAACTTCTACAGTCCACTATTATCAGTAAATATGCACAATTATACAGTCCACCATTATCAGTAAATATGCACAATCTCTGAAGTAGTAAAAAAGTCATCTAAATAATTCCACATTAAATAAATCTGTAATGAAGAGGTTGGTGCTAGCAATCACCTTTATATTTCATGGTTTCATCGAACAATAAAGTGTCTGATGCCCCTGTGGAATAAATTGCCTAAATTACATTAAAAATAAGCTTGTAATATTGCAATAGGAAATGGATGGCAAACTGATGACAGGCTCATCATTAGTATCTTAACTTTCAGTACGGCAGTATTCACCCCTTATGGGAGTAGAACCAACAACCTTCTGCATCAAAAGCAAGCACACAGCCTGGTGTGCTATTAGTACTAAACATCTCTTCCTCTGCAGCTCTCAGCTCCTTGTAAAATCTACTCAATACTCAACTGCATCTCAACTTCGCAGCACAAGAAGTCTGGAAAAAGCCAAATTTATTGGGGTGGGTCAAAAGGGCAAAAACCAGGGACACATTAAACATTGCTTGTATAATCTTGGAAAGCTGCTAGAATAAAATGCTGTGTTACCACGGTACCACCATACATTTTACTGCCAAAGTCCCTGTGCAAAAAAAGAGTCAGAACATACCACTATGCCAAATCACCTGCTTTGTGAAAGAAAAATGCTGTGTTACCACCGTACATTTTACAGACAAGGTCCCTGTGCAAAACAGTCAAGAGCAACATACCACTATGCCAAATCAGCTGTTTTGTGAACGAGAGGAAGACTGAAACTTGAATGGCTATCATTTAATGAATTCAGTTCTCACCATAGCTGTCAACCTCTTAGCACAAAACACCTGGACAAACCCAGTAATGAGGGAATGCAGCCCTCAAACATATTCAGTGAATTCAGTTCTTGCCATAGCTGTCAACCTTAGCACAAAAAACCTGGACAAAGCCACTAACAGGGTATTACAGTCCCAAAAATAAGGAAACATTTCAAATAGTCACCTTATAAACTTAAAAAATTGCTATAATAAAAGGTTGTGTTACTATATATTTATTGCTAGAATAAAAAGTTGTTTTACTATGTATTTTCTGAAGACTATGAAGTCTGAAATTCAAATGCCTGTCAATTTTACTTGTGATGGAACAAAAACAATTTTCAGCAGAGGCCCAGGGAGAAATACTGTAGACACGTCTTTGTAAAATGGCAGGACACCAGAGCAAATCCACACAAACACAGAGATAAGATGCAGACTCCACAAAGAAGGCACCCCAGCCAAGAATCAAACCACAAATCCTATAGCTGTGACTCTGAGGCAACAATACTGCCACTGCACCATCAAATATGTAAGAAATTAAACATTCAGAAACCTGAAGTCTGAAATTCAAATGCCTGTCAATTTTATTTAACATTTGTTAATCAGGACAGTCTGACTTGGAACAAAAAAACAATTTTCAGCAGAGGCCCAGGAAAAAAATAATGCAGACACGTATTTGTAACATGGGAGGACACAAACGCAAACCCACACAAACACAGAAAGAAGATACAGACCCCACAAAGAAGGAACCCCAGCCAAGAATCAAACCTGAGAACCTGCAGCTGTGAGGCAACAATGCTACCAGTGCACCATCAAATAAAAGCAAACCCCACACAAACACAGGGAGAAGATACAGACCCCACAAAGAAGGAACCCCAGCCAAAAATAAAACCTGAGAACATGCAGCTGTGAGGCAACAATGCTACTACTTCACCATCAAATATCAAGCATTGCAACATTTACAAACCACAGATATTATGAGGAACAGATCAGATAAAATATGAGGCAAAAATCCACAATTTTTTTACAAATGGTGGTGGGTAGGGAACTCAAGTCTTTAACACCTGCATACAGGGTACAGGGTTCAAGCCTGAGGTATTCCCTACCACACCACCATAAGCACCTGGGGCATTCACACACACACACACACACACACACACACACACACACACTACCTGTTCTCCATACTAACCAGTTTCACAAGCACCATATATTCAATACTTACCTGTCCTCCATTCTAACCAACGTTAGATCCAAACCCCTTCCCGCGCAATGCTCCAATGACTCGCGAGAGTAGATCGCATCCCGACAAGACTGCAGCTCCCATTCCTGCTGCTTGTGTTGCAGTCTGGCCGCGCTGTATAATCCCAGCATGTCTGTGCACTTTAAAGTGCACAGACGTCTCCTCGCGTTTCCCTATCAGTCCTGCCGGACTGCCGTGAGCATGCGCATACAGTAGACCAGTAGTCTGGTCTACTGCGCATGCGCGTAGTCCACGAAATTTAAAACTTTTTTTATTTTTTTGAGTTCTTTTTATTTTGAGGGGGCTGCAGTCCGGCAGTCCGATAGCACGGGCCGCCCCTGCATACAAAGCTATGTCAAACCCAGAGCTGTTGGACATGCTCCACTTAAAGAAATCCCAATCCCTCTGAGCTACACGCTCTAGGGACCTAAACCTTGTCACCACAATAAACAGAACATGCTGGAGGGATAGATTCCTTTCCCAGAGACTTCCCATACTCTGGAACAGACTACATATCTATGTCAAACAGAGCTCCTCATTAGCACTCTTCTAGAAAAATCTTGATGATTGGATGGGTAATAGGAAAATCACCCCAGGGATCACTTCTGTGGTTCTGCTTGACAGGGGCACAGGAAAATAATTTTCTTGGGTGGCAAAAGCCAGGGTACCTTTTTGGCTAGGCTTGTATAGGCCCTAGGGCCAATAGCCTAGTACCTACATATGAACGATGAACTTATGAAATATTATGTGTGTTCAAGATGGTTTACAAAACCACAATCCAAGTTAAAGCAATTATATGACTTGTTATGCACATTTACTTATATGAGAAAATCATCATGCTTCCCCTTGATGTTCAATATAGTGTATGTCATTTATGATAAGTTAAAACAGTAGTGTTATTATACACAAGCCTATGTTATTAAACTGAGTGTTTATTGTCAATTTAATACTATTTGTTCATAATATGATTGTTACATTCTGTGACATTTCAAGTTCAGGCTTCTATTGTTTCTCTTGAATAACTTTGTCAGTTTTATGTCATGTATAAAACATTAGCTACCTTGGTAACCACTTAAGTATTATATATAGTCAAGATGGGTTACAAAAACTACAATTCAAGTTAAAGCAATTACATGACTTGTTATGCATATTCACTTATATAAGAAAATCATCATGCTTCCCCTTGATGTTCAATGTAGTGTATGTCATTTATGACAAGTTAAGATAGTAGTGTTATTATATACAACCCATGTTATTAAATCCTCTCTTTAATATCTAAATTCAGCAGACTACTTCATCTTATATGATGATTATATATTTTATGTCTAGATTTACTAAAATCATACATTACATAACTATTGTGTGTGTGTTTTTTTTTTTTGGCTGTTGCTTAGTTATTTGGGAGGCCACAAGCTATAATGTTTATTCTTATTATTAGCTCCTTCCAGCATTTTTTACAGTCCATAGACTTTAAATTATGACACCCTTCTAGTTTCTTATTTGTTATAAGTATATATCCATCCTTACATACACACATGTCAGTACTTCAAGCATGGGGAACAATGCCCATCCAGTTTTGCCAGAATACCATTCACTCATTCATGTGGTGTGTCTCCAGGCTGTTCTTAAAATATCCAAACCAATATTTTTCCTGTTCCATTTTACCAGCCTGTTCCATGCAGTGACCACTCTGCTAGTGAACCACTCAACACACCTTCCATTCCCACAGAAGGAAATCTGATGTCTCCTTAGTACTTCCTGGCAACCTCAAACACCCTATAATCAGGTATCCCCATATGCTCAACACGTCTGAGGAAGCTCACCTCCCAGACCACTGCAAAGGGTACTGCATAAGAACAAGTGCTCTTAGTCTTTCACAATAACTCAGACTTCCGGTGATCCCTGAGGTGAATTTACTATCTCCCATCCAATCATCAAGATTTTTCTTGAAGAGTGCTAATGAGGAGCTTTGTTTGATATAGATAGGTAGTTTGTTTCAGATGATTACTCTGATGTAAGTCCTTAATGTGTTTGGACCAAATACATTTTAATTATAAAATTGAGCTTATTATTTTTTTATGTATTTTTTTTAATCAAGAATCAACTTAATGAGCTAAACGAAGTGTTAGGAGACCATCAGTATGTGTACATGTGGTTTAAAACAGACCTTTTATTATATATATATATATATATATATATATATATATATATATATATTTTTTTTTTTTTTTTTAAAAACAAAAACATCATTGTTGAGAATCATCTTGGATGCTCTTCAGAGCCGTTAAGCATTATTGTCACTCTGTATCCATTACCATAGCAACCTGGGAGTGTCTGTTTCTGTTATTGTGTCTGTGTACTGCATACCAGAGGCTCTCAATGCACCTGAAGCAAAGCTTCACTTCACTGCAAATTCAAGTCTAAATTCTTTCCCTTTCAGTGAGGCAGTAGCCAGGAAAAGAATGGAGAGCAAACAGATAAAAAAAAAAAACTCCCAACAAGCCGCAACAACAAGAGATAACACATTTTTCCAGCCTTCCCACCTCTCACTCAGCAGATGTATAAACAAACTATTCTCTGCTAAAATATCCCAAATCACAGTTTTTTCCACCACCTTCCCCTGGATCCAGGCTAAAACACCAAATGTCTCTTCCTAATGTACAAGAATCAGTAAACCTTGATCACAAGCTGCAACCCACAGCTTCCCAGAGACGAAAATGGCAACATACAACAGCTGCCAGACACAGCTGCATCCACACATATCATGTCAGGCTTAATCAAACAGCACTCAAGGCTATGATACCTGCCATAATTGATATTAACTATGTTTAGACAGAATAATAATGACATTTGTACTAGCTGCCAGACACAGCTGCATCCATACACACCATATCAGGATTGATATTAACTATATTTAGACAGAATAATGATGACATTTGTGCTAAGAGTTTGCTACTATTACTTAACCAGGATATATATGACATTTCTAAATTATACTTTAAATATATGACATTTCTAAATCATACTTTAACTGAAGAAGGCATTAGTCTCCATGACAGCATTTTTTTTTAAAACACTCTACTGTTACTGCTATTATATATGATGTTAATGTGTTACATTTAAGTCTGAACTGTGATAAATGGTACCTTGTTGAATTAGTTAATTAATTACTTAAATTATTATAAGTAAAAATCAATGAAAAATGAACAAGTTAAGTATTCATTGAGTTCAAGTAGGGAAATAGAAACTTCTATGTTTGTATTATATGTTGCTTTGTTTGGCTTATATATAATGTAAATAGTAACCCATCTTGACCTACCTTTGTTTGTGAAGAATTATTCGACTCTTTGAACATTCTGAATAAATCATTACTGTTTTTCAGTCGTTTAAGAAACCCTCTTTTTTAAAAATAAAAACAGATGACAAGTGATGTACCATATCAGTTGATACTTTGAGAGATGTAGTTGTGAGGGTTATTTTTTTGGGACAGCTATCTTGTAATCAGTTTTTGTTTCTTTTATCTACCATCATTCCAATAATTTGTTTCTTTTATTCTTTTAAGAGTAGGGGCCATCCATTCCATTTTTTCCTGGGATAGATATTATGTTGTTGTTTTTAATGAATATAGTAGTTTCTTCTGAGTCATTAAAGGTTCTCATCTCATTGGCAAAAAAATATTTTATCTTGGTTGGAATGGCCAGGTGTGCTTTAATGTTGTTTTGTTTCAGCAGTTTTATTATTGGTCAGACTTTTTTCCTTTGTTTTAGTATTCTTGTAGAATAATCATTGTCAAACCTTACAAGGCTTTGATTTTATTTTAAGGGTGATTTTCTCCAAGCAGATTTTAATATTAGTTCCTTGTCCAGAAATGAAAAAAATATATATAACTATGGATCTAGGTGGAGTATTTGTTGAGTTAGAAGCAGGTTTCCTCAGTGCTCTATGTGCCCTTTCAATTCCAAATGAAAGCCCCTCTTTAAAGTCTAAAAATTCAGGAATTCAGGTTGTTGAGAATGAAATAATCTTGGATTACAATGATACATTTGGATATTTTACAATTTTAATCTTGGGTTACAATAAAACTTTGATGTGTTCACATAAACATTTGCCTGCTCCATTCTACTTTGTGGGTGAAGAATGAAATAATGTCTTCTCCTTCAGTGTTTTCAGGCAGACCAAAGATCCTTATGTTGTTTCTCCTTTCCCTGCTTTCTAAGTCATCTATTTTGTTAAGCAGACATGTATTCTGTTTAAGCAGAAATTCTTTTGGGAATTCTTCCTCTTTGAGTCTCCCTTCAATGTCATTTAGAGAAGTCTCTATATTTGTTATTTTTGTATGGTGTTGCTGTAATAGTTCCTTAAAATTATTAGTCTGTTTTTGAGAATTTAATTTGAGGTTTTCTAAGTCAATATTTAAAGCCATCCGTCTTCAAAGATAGTTTGTGTAAGGTAGATGTCATCAATTGCAGTTCTTTTTTCAAAGCAGCATCTGGATGAACATTCCTTGATTTATTCATATTCAATGACTCAATATATCTCCAAGTTACTTGACAGGAACATTTTTGTGTATCTCCACCTAAATTGATTTTTATGTAGTTTAGCAGTTTATCTATAGATTTCTGATATTTTAAACTTGAAAATAATACAATTTTCCTACATTATTATACTAGTTTATGGAGTTCTCAGTGGGCCAGCTAGGCTCTGCCCACAGGTCTTCATTTTCTGACTGACTGTTATTGTTGCATAAAATAAGCTTGAGGCATTAGGTGAAAGAAATTAACAGCCACTGACTATTGCTTCCTGTCAGTTTTATATGATATAGCACATAAGAATGATAATAAAAATAGTTATTTTTTTACTGTAAATAAATGTTTCATTATCAGAAACATCCCTACACTGACTGAAACTAGAAGAGGTAATTTAAAAATATTTTTCTTCATTGTCAAACTCTGCTTGCATATATGCATTTGAATGATTCAGCACATTTTATTCATTCTTTATATCTTCAGTGGCAGTCAGAAATTCTCCCCATTCTGTATTATAAATCATTACTTTTTTTGCCTGTACTGAATATTTGAACAATACACAACTTTTTATAGTGGCATATTCAAATGTCATAAGAAGATATTCACAGAAATAATTATGCAGAAAATTTGCTCTTTGGTAATCTCTTAAGTGTTGCTCACAATATTGTCAATCAACGTTAGAGTCAGAGAAGCAGAAGAAGGTGAGTGTCATATATCTGCTCACTTTTTCCTTTTCCCTCTGGGTTTGTGTGACCTCAGAATTAGTCTACAAATAGTTTAGGGGTTTATAGGTTCATAGGTCCTAGGGCCTATATAAACCTAGCCAAAAGGTACAGAACTGATCCCCGGGGTGAATTTACTATCACCCATCCAATCATCAAGATTTTTCTTGAAGAGTGCTAATGAGGAGCTTTGTTTGATATAGATAGGTAGTTTGTTTCAGAATATAGGAAGTCTCTAGGACAGAAATCTATCCCTCCAGCATGTTCTGTTTATTGTGGGGACAAGGTTTAGGTTCCTAGAGTGTGTAGCTCATTGGGATTAGGATTTCATTAAGTGGAGAATGTCCAAAAGCTCTGGGTTTGACATAGCTTTGTGTATTAGGCAGAGATCGCCTTTGAGTAGGTGATATGAGACAGAGTAAAGCTGCAGTTTTTTGAGATGGTCTGCGTAGGACATCTGTTTGAGGCCGGTAATCCTTTTTGTGAGGTATTTCTGTGGCCTTTCCAATTGTTGTAGATGTCTTGTGAGGTACATACCAGAAAGGGCGTTGTACTCTATAATGAGTCTAATGAGTGATGAGTAGAGGGGAACGATGACCTCTTTTTTCCTGGATGAGAAACCTTTTGTGATGAGGTGTGCCACATAGAAGGATTTCCTGACTATTGTGGCAATGTGATTATCAAAGGAGAGACTACTATCCACCTGTGTCCCAAGGTCTCTTATCACACTTTTGGTGTTAAGTAGACTACTCCCTATGTGGTAGTTCATGGGTACAGAGATTTTACCAAAAGGTAAAAATGCACTTTTTGGCATTGAGCTTGAGGCCATGGCTTTGACACCTGGCATTTGTCTCAGCAATGCCCTTTTGTAGGATGTCCACATCTTTTGGAGTTTTGATTATGGCTCCTAGTTTGCAGTCATCTGCGAACTTTATTAACCAAAGACCTTCTGTGTTAGCCTGTAGTTCAGAGAAGTAGATACCAAACAGGAGAGGACCCAGGACTGAACACTGTGGTACTCCACTTGTCACTGGTCTGAAGTTGGATTTGGAGTCTGCTACTTTCACAGTGTGGGTTCTGGCAGTGAGCCAGTTGGTAACCCATCTTGTAACATATGGATTTATAGATCTAGAGTGGGGGATGGTGTCTACAGCCTTGGCAAGATCTAGATAGGCTGTGTGAGCACCTTACCCTCATCTATGGCTTTGTTGACCACTTCAAAGAAGTCTATCAGGTTTAGGAGACATGATCTGCCTTTTACAAACCCAAACTGGGTCCACAGTTTGGAGATTAGTAATGTCATTCTTTATAAGTTCCATGATGATACATTCCATAGCCTTGCAGACCAGGCTCATCAGGCTAATGGGGTGATAGTTTCTGAGGTCCATGGTGGCTCTCACTTTATGGAGTGGGATAACCATCGCTGTGTGCCATTCAGTGGGCACATAGCCTGAGGTGAGGCTATGATTGAACATGGTACTTAGGTGGGGTGCCAGTTTGTTCTGTAGTTCATGTAGAATGCAGCCTGGGATATTGTCAGGTCCCATGGATGCTGTGTTCTTGGCTTTGGAGAGTGTGTTTTTTACCTGTGCACCCATGATTACAGAAACTTTTTTGCTCAATCCCACATCAAGGGGTACAGAAACAATGCCTTTTGTAATAACATGTTTTTGTGTGTTTTGCAACAGTGGGAGTATCACTCATGACTTGTGATATCACAAGGTTTAAGATATTTAAGGTTTACTTAACCACATCAGTTAAAGACATGATTGTTCATAGTAAATCCTAATTATGCATGCAATGCTTTCATTCATTGTGTATCACTCCTGGACATTACCCAATAAATGGAGACAAATTGCTATCTGACCCATTTATAAAACTCACTTTTACTAAAGCTGCACTAAATTTATAAAGAAACAATCCAGAATTTCTAACTGGAGAAATGAAATGATTTTAAGTATGTGGATAAATGCAATGATTTTTAAGTATGTCAAAAAAGCATAACCTTTAAAAATGATAACTACTTACCTATATTTCATGGGGAAGAATAGTACCATAAATACAGCATTAATAAGGATTCTGAGTCTTAAGATAGAAAATTATGGGGCGGAGCCTGAATGGCTAACTGAAAGCAGCAGTATTTTAGAGCTCCATATAACTAGTTAAATAAGACAGAATTTTTTTTTCTTCAAAGTATAAAATCTTATAGATGAAGGTCTAATTTACATAATTAGAAACTTTGGTGAAGTTTTACAAATAATTTCCTGTCAAAAAGCTTGGAGATATATTCACTTGTTAAAATGAGCAACTCAAGGCATTCTCACCAGGATGCTGCCTTAAAAAAAGAACTACAACAGATGGCATCTACCCTGCAGGAGTTGTCTTTGAAGATGGATGATTTTAAAGATAACCTAGAAAATCTTAAAACAAGCAGTCAAAAACAGGCTGACACCCTCAAGGAAAAGCTACAACAACACCAGACAAGGATAACAGGAATAGAGGTTTCTCTAAATGACTTAGAAAGCAGACTTAAGGAAGAGGAAACACAGAAAGAACTGCTTCTTAAACAAAACACTTGGTTGGTTAATAAAGCAGATGACCTGGAAAATAGGGAGAAGAGAAATAACATCAGGATTTTTGGATTACCTGAAAACACAGAAGTTGAGGATATTATTTCCTTTTTATCAAGCTAGATCCCTGACTTTTTAAATTTAAAAGAAGGACTTTCCTTTGGCATTAAGAGGTCACACAGAGCTGTTGGGAAACCTGCCACTAACTCAAGCTCTCCTGCTAGGTCAATAATTATCAAATTTCTTTCATACTTGGACAGGGAATTGATTTTAAGATCTGTTTGGCGGAAGGCACCTCTAAAATATAAACAGAGCCTGATAAGATTTGATAATGACTATTCATCTAGAATAATGGAACAAAGGAAAAAAATGTGGCCAATTATAAAGTTTCTAAAACAAAATAACATCAAAGCACAACTTGCATATCCAGCTAAGATAAGAATACTGTATGCCAACAAGATGAGGACTTTTATTGACTTAGAGGAAGCCTCTTCATTTATTAAAACTAATAATGTGATTACTTTCCCAGAAGATATGGAATGGATGTCACCTTCTCTCAAGAGAACAAAAGAAACAAATGTCTGGACAGATGTCAAAAAGAAGAAGCAAAAGACTGATACTGTTACAATCAAATCTCTCAAAGCATCTACTATGATATGAATTGTTTTAACATTACTTTAAAGGTCCAATTTTACTGCTTGGAATCTTTATCTATGTTGTTGTTGTCTTTTGGCATTTCCCGGTTAGGGGTCACCACAGCGGAACTCCGGTCCGCTAATGATTGGCAGTAGATTTTCATGAACGCCAAGGTGCCAGCTCGACGTTCAACCTTCAATGAAGGCACGCCCATTTACACATGTCTTTCGAATGCCCACCCAACCATGAGGAGGACATGCAGACTCCACACAGAAGGCACTCCCTACACTCCAGCCGAGAATCAAACAGGAGAACCTCTTGCTGTGAGGCAACAATGCTACCGCTTCACCACCGCGGATGGAATCTTTATCTATATTTTTGAAAATAGATGAAACATGAGAGTTTTCACATTACCTCAGGTATGTAAAACAGGGTACTTTTCTTTCACAGAAGGAGGGTTATATAGCACATAAAATATTTATATTGTAAATCAACATACATAGTATATATGTATTTTCTCTTAATTTTCTTTTTTCTTTCTCTCTCTTCTCTCTTTTCTCATTATTATTTTAACTGCATCTTGTCTCCCTTTCTAAATTCTCTCCTATTTACTATACTAATATAGTCTGTATATATTTAATAATGCACTATCTATACATAGATAAATAATAGTCTAAAATAATCTAGTTTTAAGGTAGACTAATTGGAATAGTGAACATAATTAATTGTTATTATACTATTTATTAGATTTATGATAGTCACTGTTATGCTTATTGGGATTGGGGACATGTTTGTGATTAACTCTGAAATGTTCAGCTCATGTACATATGTCCTTTGAATTATTTCCTTTTAGTATTCACAAATACATATATATATATATATATATATATATATATATATATATATATATATATATATATATATATATAAAAGGAGGGAAAATGTACTGTTGGTTAAGAGAACTGAAGCTTTCTTCACATTCTATTTGTGTTGCCATAGCAACAGTAAACAATTGCTGTAGTTTCTAAGGACACTGTGAACCTGTGAAGTGCATTTAGCCTCACAGATAACAAATAATAAGAAAAAGTAATGTTGTTAGTTGTTAAAATGAAAAACAACCTAAGCAAGATAAAATAAATACTTAACAGGACTATTTGTAATATTTTATGATTTATTCTCATAGGATTACATATTCCTAGAAACACAACTGAAATTTCTCAAACTACATGTGCACTTAAATGTAGCTGCTTGATTAAAAAGTATTACTCAGTTTAACATGCTGATTTCACACGCTGTCTGCTCTGTAAAAGTTACATTTTATATGTAACTTGAAATTGTCAGTCTCTGGTGCACATGAAAAGATACATATTACTTTTTGCAACATGTTATCTTTGCAGTTACGTTGAGGCAAAGCACTGAGACAAAGTTCACAAATCCAAGACAACGTATAGTTGAGTATAGAAACACCTTTATAGAGACAACAACAAAGCTTTCAGGTTAAAAACCCCTTTTCAATGTTTTACAATAGGTATTTTAAAAACGCCCACTTATATACATATAGAAAACGATCATGTGACCTGCAGCCACCATCACATGACCATTACAAATATAAAGACATAAAAACATTCAAACAACTTAAAATTATCAAAAATTATCAAAGATTAACACATTATCTAACCATAAGTGGTCAGGCAAATTCAAAACCTCTAAAACATAAACTAATATACATAGATTAAAGTTAATTTAATCTAGTTTGTTGTATTCTATTTAAAATAGGTTTTAAAGATACTGAAGCATTCAAGCCAGGGGGTATATCCGCTGACAACCTAATTATCCATTCATATTCCCTTAGGTCCAATGAGTTGGACAGGTCACCTCCCCTAGGCGATGCTATAACACAATCTATAACTTGAAACTTAAAACAATATGAACTATCCCTAGATGCAATATGTTTAAATAGTGCATTATTCTCATTAGAGTGTCTAATATTAGACTTATGCTCCGTTATCCGTTCTTTGAGCTTTCTAGTGGTTTTACCCACGTAGAAAGATGGGCACATTTGGCATGTTGCTAAGTAAACAACATTACTAGTTGTGCAAGTAGCATAGCTAAAGAATTTATATTCTTTTCCTGACACAGGATGTTTAAACGTGTCTAATTTAGAAGTATCACTACTTTTAAGTATATCATTACAACTACTGCAATTATGACAGGCATATGTGCCTTGCTTTGTTGTTATTCTCAAGCTAGGTTTCATATAGTTAAAATCTTTATAAGCAAGAATGCTTTTCAAAGTTCACATATTTCTATAACTAAAATAAGGTTTATCACCAACTATTGATTTTATATCATCTTGCACCAACAGTACTTTCCAATACTTAAATAATATTTTATTAATACTATCTGACATTGAATTAAAGGAAGTAATAAACCTCAACTTGTTAGTATTCGACACAATCATATTCGTAGTATCCCCTGGTTTGGATATCTTATTAAAAATAGGTTCATAAATTTCTTCTCTATTAGATGTTATATATTCTTTAGTATTCATTAACAAATTCATAGGATATCCACTAATCTTAAATTCTTCATGAATTTCATCCAACTGCTTTATAAAAGTATCATGTTTTGAATTTAATCTGCTAACTCTAGCCATTTGAGCCTTGACAATACCCCTAAAGACATGGGGTGCATGCATGCTGCTTGCATGTAAATATCTACCCGATGCTACTTCTTTCTTGAATATAGATGTACTAATTTCATTACCATGTTTCTTAATAACTACATCTAAAAAATTTATGCACGTATCTGATGTCTCTATTTTGAACTTCAAGTAGTTAGTGGTATTGTTTAAGAATGAAACATAGTCCATAAGTTCAGATAAACTTCCTTTCCAAAGAAGGAAGCAATCGTCCACGAACCTTTGATAAAATATCACATTGTCATTCAGGAACCGCTCACCATCACCTATATTTGTCATCTCCCATTGATGTAAAACAAGGTTGGCATATGTATTTGCCACAGGCGTGCCCATTGCTACGCCTGTTTGTTGTAAGTATATATTGTTATCAAATAGGAAAATATTATTTCTCAGCACCAAATCTAACAACATACATATATTTTCTACATATCCAGTTGTATATTTAGCACTTTGTGTTAAGAAATTTCTAATAGAGTCTATCCCAAGGTCATGTGGGATGACTGTAAATAATGAGGTAATGTCCATAACCACCATATAGATATCATTAATGTTGTAGTCTATGGCCTTTAGACCTGTGTAGCATACTTTTAATTTTTCAAGGAAATCTACTGTATCCTTGAGTACTGTCTTACATGTGATTAATAAAGGTTGTAATTGTTTCTGTAAATACAGTGATATTGGTTCCATGATCCAGCCTTTGCCGGACACTATCGGCCTCATGGGTGGGTTGTCTATAGATTTGTGTACCTTGGGAACCCCATATAATTGTGGAATTATGGGACAAGGAACCGTAAAGAAATGGAACAAGTCTAGTGATATGTCGCATGATAATTGAAGCTCATAAATACACATATTTACATAGCTTATGCATTTCTTGACATCTAAAGGTGTTATTTGTTTAAATGCAACAGGATCTCCTAGCAATAACAAGACTGATTGTTTATATTTGCACTCATCCATAATGACTATGGCGCCACCTTTGTCGGCCGCCTTAATAATAATATTAGTATTATTTACAAGCTCTTTCAATGCCAGATGTTCACAATATGTGATATTATAGGATTTGTTAGTTTTTTTACTGTCATAGAGCTTTCTAATATCAAATTCGCATAAGTTATAAAATGCTGTCAGAACAGGTGGATAGCTTGGTATGAATGTGCTACGTCTCTTGCACATGCTGACAATATAGTCATTAGTTTTAAAAATTAACTTGAGTGCTATGGACCTAGGGGAGGTGACCTGTCCAACTCATTGGACCTAAGGGAATATGAATGGATAATTAGGTTGTCAGCGGATATACCCCCTGGCTTGAATGCTTCAGTATCTTTAAAACCTATTTTAAATAGAATACAACAAACTAGATTAAATTAACTTTAATCTATGTATATTAGTTTATGTTTTAGAGGTTTTGAATTTGCCTGACCACTTATGGTTAGATAATGTGTTAATCTTTGATAATTTTTGATAATTTTAAGTTGTTTGAATGTTTTTATGTCTTTATATTTGTAATGGTCATGTGATGGTGGCTGCAGGTCACATGATCGTTTTCTATATGTATATAGGTGGGCGTTTTTAAAATACCTGTTGTAAAACATTGAAAAAGGGTTTTTAACCTGAAAGCTTTGTTGTTGTCTCTATAAAGGTGTTTCTATACTCAACTATACGTTGTCTTGGATTTGTGAACTTTGTCTCAGTGCTTTGCCTCAACGTGTTTTTGTTCCGCACTGAAGTTGGGTTCTACTACAGCCTGCTGCAGCCAGCCATGGATCGTCATAATCGATTAAAATCTCTGTTTGAGAAGGAGGTTAATCCACTGTTGAATCTAATGCCCAGTAACATACCATCAGTACCAAAAGAGAGTGGTTCTACCATAAACATGTTGGACTTTGAACGCCAACTACAGGCACTAGAGAGGAAGGTTGGTACATACAAGCGTCTGCAGTGGCAGCGCTTTAGTTTTGATGCCTATATGGAACAGGGTATAGCCCCTCGAGGGCTAAGAATTACAAAAATGCCTTCCTACGGGAATACATACCCGGAACTATTAAAGCAGTGGCAAACTTTAAATCTAAAATTAAGCAAAGACTATATGCTTTTAATGAACAAATTCTTCCTAGATATTGAAAAAGAACTGAAAGCAGAGATTATACTAAAGGAGGAGGAAATACTAGCCATGCCAGGCTTCACCAATGTGCAGTCATTATACAATTCCATGATGGACAGATTGAGCACTTTGGATGATCGCCTGGAGGTAGTGAAGAAAAGAAAACTGTTACGGGACATCTCCGATTACCAGATGGGTAATATTTTTTCTTGGCCGAGGAATGAGGTATCTACAAATACTAGAGTTAGCAGAGACGAGTCTCTTAATTTAACATCTAATGCGTTACCACATTCTGTAAAGCAAATACCAACTACTACATCTTTAGATTCCTTGGATAATTTTCCGGAATTGGCATCTGCATCTTTAAATTTACCACTGAGCGAAGGACATGGTGTTCCGACTGGAGTAGACACCGTCTTGAAGCGACATACGTCATCGGTAGCGGACGAGGGGGTGTTAAGCTCGCAACATGGAGTGGAAGATGCCCAAGCACCAGCAACGGATGATAACCAGATAAAACAGACTATATCGGCGTCACAAAAAACTTTGATAAACTTTTTTACTAAACCGTTTCAACTGCAGGATGCAGAACGTGTTAAAGAAAAGGACAAGAGGAATGGGAATAGATCAATATCAAGGGGCAGATCAACTACGAGGAACAATAGTCCGCAAGTGGTTTTGAAACGGAAATACGACAGTCCGCAAAAACAACAGAAAGTAGCCAGAAGATAATGGCAAGTATCATCAACTTATCGACATTTAAGTTAAACAAAGAGCATGTAACTTTGTTAAATAAGGGACTGGGTTTCATACCCACGCGAGCGGAAGACATGGTTAATGTTCTAACTGACTTGAAACTTTTTGTTAGATCCATAGCGCTCAAGTTAATTTTTAAAACTAATGACTATATTGTCAGCATGTGCAAAAGATGTAGCACATTCATACCAAGCTATCCACCTGTTCTGACAGCATTTTATAACTTATGCGAATTTGATATTAGAAAGCTCTATGACAGTAAAAAAACTAACAAATCCTATAATATCACATATTGTGAACATCTGGCATTGAAAGAGCTTGTAAATAATACTAATATTATTATTAAGGCGGCCGACAAAGGTGGCGCCATAGTCATTATGGATTGGTGCAAATATAAACAGTCAGTCTTGTTATTGCTAGGAGATCCTGTTGCATTTAAACAAATAGCACCTTTAGATGTCAAGAAATGCATAAGCTATGTAAATATGTGTATTTATGAGCTTCAATTATCATGCGACATATCACTAGACTTGTTCCATTTCTTTACGGTTCCTTGTCCCATAATTCCACAATTATACGGGGTTCCCAAGGTACACAAATCTATAGACAACCCACCCATGAGGCCGATAGTGTCCGGCAAAGGCTGGATCACGGAACCAATATCACTGTATTTACAGAAACAATTACAACCTTTATTAATCACATGTAAGACAGTACTCAAGGATACAGTAGATTTCCTTGAAAAATTAAAAGTATGCTACACAGGTCTAAAGGCCATAGACTACAACATTAATGATATCTATATGGTGGTTATGGACATTACCTCATTATTTACAGTCATCCCACATGACCTTGGAATAGACTCTATTAGAAATTTCTTAACACAAAGTGCTAAATATACAACTGGATATGTAGAAAATATATGTATGTTGTTAGATTTGGTGCTGAGAAATAATATTTTCCTATTTGATAACAATATATACTTACAACAAACAGGCGTAGCAATGGGCACGCCTGTGGCAAATACATATGCCAACCTTGTTTTACATCAATAGGAGATGACAAATATAGGTGATGGTGAGCGGTTCCTGAATGACAATGTGATATTTTATCAAAGGTTCGTGGACGATTGCTTCCTTCTTTGGAAAGGAAGTTTATCTGAACTTATGGACTATGTTTCATTCTTAAACAATACCACTAACTACTTGAAGTTCAAAATAGAGACATCAGATACGTGCATAAATTTTTTAGATGTAGTTATTAAGAAACATGGTAATGAAATTAGTACATCTATATTCAAGAAAGAAGTAGCATCGGTAGATATTTACATGCAAGCAGCATGCATGCACCCCATGTCTTTAGGGGTATTGTCAAGGCTCAAATGGCTAGAGTTAGCAGATTAAATTCAAAACATGATACTTTTATAAGGCAGTTGGATGAAATTCATGAAGAATTTAAGATTAGTGGATATCCTATGAATTTGTTAATGAATACTAAAGAATATATAACATCTAATAGAGAAGAAATTTATGAACCTATTTTTAATAAGATATCCAAACCAGCGGATACTACGAATATGATTGTGTCGAATACTAACAAGTTGAGGTTTATTACTTCCTTTAATTCAATGTCAGATAGTATTAATAAAATATTATTTAAGTATTGGAAAGTACTGTTGGTGCAAGATGATATAAAATCAATAGTTGGTGATAAACCTTATTTTAGTTATAGAAATATGCGAACTTTGAAAAGCATTCTTGC
This sequence comes from Protopterus annectens, assembly GCF_019279795.1. Taxonomy (NCBI): domain Eukaryota; kingdom Metazoa; phylum Chordata; order Ceratodontiformes; family Protopteridae; genus Protopterus; species Protopterus annectens. The sequence goes on from NC_056735.1 coordinate 1,399,744,695, forward strand.
TTATAAAGATTTTAACTATATGAAACCTAGCTTGAGAATAACAACAAAGCAAGGCACATATGCCTGTCATAATTGCAGTAGTTGTAATGATATACTTAAAAGTAGTGATACTTCTAAATTAGACACGTTTAAACATCCTGTGTCAGGAAAAGAATATAAATTCTTTAGCTATGCTACTTGCACAACTAGTAATGTTGTTTACTTAGCAACATGCCAAATGTGCCCATCTTTCTACGTGGGTAAAACCACTAGAAAGCTCAAAGAACGGATAACGGAGCATAAGTCTAATATTAGACACTCTAATGAGAATAATGCACTATTTAAACATATTGCATCTAGGGATAGTTCACATTGTTTTAAGTTTCAAGTTATAGATTGTGTTATAGCATCGCCTAGGGGAGGTGACCTGTCCAACTCATTGGACCTAAGGGAATATGAATGGATAATTAGGTTGTCAGCAGATATACCCCCTGGCTTGAATGCTTCAGTATCTTTAAAACCTATTTTAAATAGAATACAACAAACTAGATTAAATTAACTTTAATCTATGTATATTAGTTTATGTTTTAGAGGTTTTGAATTTGCCTGACCACTTATGGTTAGATAATGTGCTAATCTTTGATAATTTTTGATAATTTTAAGTTGTTTGAATGTTTTTATGTCTTTATATTTGTAATGGTCATGTGATGGTGGCTGCAGGTCACATGATCGTTTTCTATATGTATATAAGTGGGCGTTTTTAAAATACCTGTTGTAAAACATTGAAAAAGGGTTTTTAACCTGAAAGCTTTGTTGTTGTCTCTATAAAGGTGTTTCTATACTCAACTATACGTTGTCTTGGATCTTTGCAGTTACCTCACACTGTACAAACTCACTTGGTTACTGATAGCTATTCATTTAAAATATCAGTTTAAATATTAAATGTGCCCTTGAAATGCTATTGACATTTTGACAAAATATAATCTGAACTGTAAAATGAATGACTTGAAAGAAGTGAAGTAATGCATAGATTTCAAAGACAGTTCGTGACACTACAGTAAAAGTAAAAATATGTATTCACAAGGGAGTATTGAAATGTTTTACTCTTTCATTTAAAATAGCTTACTGTCAACATTATGTGATATCAGAAAGTTTGAAGAGCTAGGAAATTACTATTCTTTGTCTTTATAATGATTGTTAGACAGATGTTAGACGCTGCTTTGTTTACTGAATTGTGACATATGTTTATGAGGAAAAATGGACTCAGTTACTCACACTGGACTAGACTTTCCTGGAAACTCAACTAAAATGTCCCCAAATTACTTGTGAATTTAAACGAAACTGGCCTGATTAATAAGCATAATTTACTTTAACAACCTAAATCCATAAGCTATCTGCTCTATATATGCTACATTATATATGTCACTTGCATATGACAGTCTCTAGAGCGCACGAAACAATACATATTATTTTTGCAAAATGCTATATTTGCACTAACCATACATTCTAAATTAATTCAATTGGCAACTGACAAGTTATTTATTTGAAGCATCAGTCTAAATATTAATTGTGCCCTTGAAATATTGTTGCAGTTTTGACAAAACAAAACCTTAATTGAAAAAGGAATGATTTGAAGAAGTGAAGTATTGTACAGATTTCAAAGACAGCTATTGACACTACAATATAAATAGAAATGTATACATGCAAGGAAAATTTGAAATGCTTTATACTTTTAGTTAAAATAGCTTATTGTTAACTTGTTGCTTTATCAGAAATTTTAAAGAGCTAGGCAATTATTTCTAATTTGTCTTTATAATGTTTACTAAAGTGATGTTAGTCACTGACTTGTTTAATGGATTGCGAGTCATGTACAAGACGGACTACTGAATGTTATTTCTGTTTACCTATGTTTGCTGAATTTCTTTTATTAGTACTGATTTAAAACAAGGGAAATCTCTGTTTGTGGTCAAGGGAGAGATGCTTAAGAGTATTCTAACTGCCCCGAGAACTCTCTAAGATGCTCTACATACTATTTGATTAATACTTACCTAAGCTAAGTCTTGATTACCATATAGGTAGGTACCTTCACATTCATTCTAGACCTGATGTGATTACCTATTCTGGAAGCAAGAGGTGCCCTATGCAGGATGGGAATTGTCAGGGTGATCATAGTTCATTCTTAGACTCTGCTTAGTAAATCTATAAATATGTAAAAGCACTGCAAACTAGAATGTAGGGTGCCTCTACTCAGAGTCAGGATACCACTGATAAGCCAAGTCTTTTCATAAGTGTAAGTTGAAGTTGGTGAGCTAAAGAGTGGGAAAGTAAAGGAAGACAGTACACCTACAGTAAATTCATATTTCATTGGTAATCACTCATTGTCTCCTGCAAAGTCCTTTTAGCCAAATTATTTTAGTAATAATCTATTTGTTGTGGGCTTATTTACTGTATGCTCCTCTGTTGCATTTAATTTATCCAAAATGACATATCTGACATGTCTGGGATCTCTTAAGGGTAACTAAATATTGGATATTTTCTAAGTCAACATAATAATTGTTTACACTACTAACATTCCATCCTGATATATAAAATACTATAGAACAATAATAGAATAATATAGAATTTCATATCCCTTTTGAGAAAATTCTCCATATAATAATTTAACATATGGAGCTCAGTTGATATTGTTGGTTAAAGGTATGAGTGATAATCCAATAGCTCTATCTTTATCTGTTGGATTAGGAATTACTTTAATTCCATGTTTAATGGGAAATTCATATTTACTTGTATTTGATACTTTAGAATTAATGATTTATAGAAGTACTTTTTAAAGCCTGACCAGAATTTTACCCTACTTGTATTTAAAGAAGAAAGAACATTAAATTCCACCCCCAAGCTTACACACATAAAAATAAACATTCAATGTTATCAGATAATATGGTATAACTACTATAATCAAAATAAAAAAAGAAGCAAAAAGTTTCTTCCAACAATAACTTGAAATGGGTTTAACATTCTTATCATTAAATACTAATGGCTTAAATAATGCAAATAAAAGATCAAACTTACTAAAATATTAAAATATAAATAAGGTACAAGTAGTATTTCTCCAGGAAATGCATTTTAAGACTAATGATAGCTTTATTTGGAATCCTAAGGACTATACAGTCTTAGCTCAATCCTCTTATAGAACAAAAACAAAAGGAGTACCAATTCTCTGGAAGAAAAACATAATCACTCCAAAAGTTATTTATAAATATGAAGACAAAAAAGGTCTATTAGCATTTGTTATAATTAAATTTAATAACAGAATATGTACATTAGCTAATCTATATTGGTTCCCAGGAATTGGAGCAGGAATAGTTAAAAAACACCTAGATTTTATTTCCAACAATTATAAAGGAAATCCTATACTGGGAGGGGACTTTAATTGTACCTTAGAAGCTTCTGAAACCACCAAGAAGTCTTTTTGCATTGCAACTATTTCAAAATCCTTAAAAAGTGGATTGATTCATTTAATTTAATAGACACTTTTAAAGAAAAAGATGATAAATCCTTATTATTTTCCCATAAAGACCAGAGATTTGGAACACAAACCAGAATAGACAAATTATTCGTAGTTCAAGATTTACAAACAAAAATCCTCAACTTCTCAATAGTTCCATGCCCCTTCTCAGATCATGACTCTCTGATAATGAAGCTCCAAATAAAGTTTAAACTTTGAATCCTTTCAACTAGAATTCCATCATATATCACAAAAATTAAAGAATTCAGACCCTGGATGTTGTCAGGACTACAATTATTTCTTGAAATCAATAATACAACAGAAATCAGAAGAGTCATGGTTTGGGACTCATTAAAAGCATATTTATTTGGTAAGACCCTTAGCTGGTACAAAAACAAAGTTAGAGAGTGGGAAACTGAATAATTAGACTTGCAAACCAAACTCTTGACAGCAAAATCTAAAAAAAATCTGAATTGTCTAGAAGTCAAAAAAGAAATAGAGGAATTAAATAAAAAATATAATGAAATTCTAACAAACAAAACTTATTAGTATCTAGCCTTGGAAAAATTAAAAATAAACTCATTAGCCACATCCCCCAGATATCTACATAACTTGTCTACAAGAATTAAAATACAATCTAAAGCAAATAACATTGGTAGTTTATATCATGAAGAGAAAGGGGGAAAAAGTATCAGATATAGGAGACATCCTTGAAGCATTTTGGTTCTATTATATGGAACACTTCAAAAAAGAAGATTTAGATACCAACCAAATAAACTTAGATACAAACCTTATCAATATAAAAAAATGCCCGAAAACTTAAAACTAGACCTACTAAAACTTATATCCTACAAAGAAATTGTTGACAAGATAAAAGAAAGTAAATCTAACAAAGCTCCAGGGATAGATGGTATAATTGCAGAAATTTTCAAACTCTTCCCTTTTTCATAAAACATTGCTAGAAATCCAGTCAGAAGCAAAAATACCACCCTCATGGAAATATTCTCTCATAACACCAATTCTAAAAGATAATAAACCATCAGACCTTTGCACCTCATTCAGACCTATATCATTACTGAATAATGATTACAAAATATTCATGTCAATCCTAGCTAACCAAATGAAAATCCCACTTTCAAAGACAATTAATAATGATCAAACTGGATTTTTATATAACAGGCACACACATGATAATATTAAAAGGATACTTACTCTTATAGATTATGTGAATAAAGAAGATAGAGAAACACTTGTAATCAGATTAGACATAGAAAAAGCCTTTGATTCCCTCAACTGGGAATATCTATTTAAAACTTTAGCATTATTTGAATTTCCTCCTCCCTTCATCTTATTACTAAAAAACATATATTAATAACTTAGCCTACATTAAATTTGGTCCTTTCACCTCAGAATCTATCCATATAACGAAAGGTAATAAACAAGGATGCCCCCTTTCTCCTATTTTATTTGCTTTGGCTATAGAAATACTTGCAGAAATAATACACAATAATCCAAGAATAAAAGGAATAGAAGTCTATGACCAGTACATACCTAAAGTAATGCTTTTTTCTGATGATATTTTATTAAACCTATCAAACTCCAGAGAGTCGTTAGGAGAGCTAGAAGATGTAATGGAGAAATTTTATAAGATTTCAGGTTTACACTTTAATAGATCAAAATCAAAATTTCTATTTTTAAATAAGAAAAAAGGACTACAAGTTACAGATAAATCCATCACAGGAAAACAAGAACTTACGCTAAATTATTTAGGAATAGTGTTATGCAAAAATATAAACAAAACAATATTAATAAATTATAAAAACATTATTGAAGCAATAAAAATATATATAGAAAAGTGGAACAAATTTATATTAACTTTTGAAGACAGATTGCAATTAATAAAAATGGTCTTATTGCCAAAAATACTATATGTAGCATTAGCAATACAGTTAATTCCTTAAAGATGCATTCTTAAAGAAATAAACTCATGTTTAATAAAATTTTTATGGTATCCCAAAAATAATAGAGTAGCTCTAACTCATCACATTAGACCCTGTAAACAAGGAGGATTGAACTTCCCAGAAATAGAAACATATATAAAAACATTTGTGCTTAAAAATACAATAGACTGGATAAACCTAAATTATTTTGCCAACTGGAAAGAAGTAACAATGACTATATTAACAAATTAATTTAATTTGTTAAAAACAATTTTAATAGTATACAAATCAAACAAACCCTCGTACATACTATGCATAAGTATATAATATAATATAACAAACCATTCTAAAACAACACTGATTAATCATTACATCAATTCCTTTAGGAAACGTATCAATGCAAACATATATATAAAACTTTGGTTTGACCTTTTATCCCCATTTACCATCACTAAGAACTTTACTCACAAAATATATAGGGAAACAATAACCGCCTGGGAACAAAATGGATTCTTATGCTGGTTTCAATGTGTAAATAAATTAAATGTTTTAGATATACATATGATAAAAACTGTTTACAATATTCCAACACAGGACTGGTTAACCTTACAAAGCATGCTAATGTGCACTCAAGATTTATGCAGATTAATTAATAATTCCTCATTTAAAGATATTCCAAATCTAGTAAGTTTTCTGTATGAATTTATATATAATAGTTGTGAAAAGAAAAATTCCATTTCAAATCTATATAAAGAGTTTATAACATATAAAAAAATTCCCAAACCATCATACTGGCAGTTCTTAACAAAAGGTCAGCCATTGCAGTTAACAGAAGAAATTAAAACTAACATCTTACTATCAGTTAATTACATTTCTAACACACAGTACTGGAAAATGTTTAACTGGAAATATTTACATAGAGACTTTTTACTACCATAAGAATTAAAAAGATCAGTACTACTACAAATGTTTTTTGCTGGAGGTGTAAAAAGTCAGATAAAGCAGACTGGATTCATATTTTTTATGAATGTAATAAAATGAAATCATACTGGAATGGAATCAATCATTTTTTACAAGCTTTATTTAATTAATCCTTTACCTTAACTAAAGTATTGATTATACTAAATGTAAATGAAGGTCCCTACCTGAATAAGACAAATATGTACTTGTTATGGACAAATACTTGCTATATCTAGGAAATGCGTAAACAGAAGGTGGAATTCAAATACACCCCGACCTTGGAAGAATTCTACACTTTACTGAAGACAACTGCATCGATGAAAATAAAAATCAAAGAACTACAAATCTATCCCAGGCCACTGGTAAATAATCCTTGGAAGAACGTTATATCTTTGTTGGACACTCTGCAATAATCAGTATTGTATCTCTGATAACTGATCTGTTAATTCTATATTTATTAACATACAGTGTATATAACTGAAAGTCAGGCTATTGTAAATATTGTATATAGTTGTTTAAAATGATATTTAAAAATATTATGCAAATGTTATTTTAATTGAAAATAAAAAAAAATATTTTAGGAAAAAAAATAGTAAATAAATATAAGGTTAATAAACACCTTGATATTGTGTGTAAGAAAAGTTATGATCTTAGGTTGCTTGTTTAGTTTTAATAAATCCAGAACACCATAGTGATCCTGTGTGCTGTTTTTGTATACACCCTCCCCCCCAAAAAAAGTTCTCAGGTAAGTAGGTTGGAGCACAATCAGTGTATATTTGCTAAAAATAACAGCTGGATATGCAATCTAGAGCATGTGACTAGGGGCAAAAAACATGTAGCTCTAATCACACTGAACAAAAAATTATCAAGGAACGTTTGATTATAAGTTTTGCATTTTTCTTTCAATGCCAGTATCTTCCACCATGACATGGTCAGCCAGTAAGGTACTCCATTGTCAAGTATCCTTTAAAGGGTGCTAGAGGTGATTAAGATACACTATTATACCTTGGAACAGTAAAGCAAATGATGTGCCTATGGAGGCTAGACAACATCAGTAACACTGTCTTAGTCATTAAGGGCAATGATATTGCTGATACATTTAAAACTATACTTAACTCTCACAGACACAATTTTATTTTGTAATGTGGTGATGCTGTTCTTTGTTTGCCTGAATTTTTAGAATGTATGCATTCATGCACAAATATTATTCATGGTTTGGTGCACTAATTAACATGAGAGAACTTATATAAAATTATTTTGGCCTTTGTTTTCAAATATGAAAAAAAACTTGTTCATAACTCTACCAATGTATTATTGATGGCATACCAGATAAATCCTGTGCTGGACTAGAACTAAAAGGCACTTGGACATTTACCTACTGCTTTATACTATGCCCAGTAAACACAAGATTTATATGATACCTCGTCTCTAATGTTATTACATATTTTATAGAAATAATTCTGTTGTCGGTTGTTTTCATTGATATTTTATACTGTTTTACTTTTGATCTGGTAGCACACAATACTCACCTTGCACAGATGTTATATTACTTATATTTGCTGATATCTTTAAAAATACCTGCCACTGATTTATATGTATGTTTATTTGTGTATTTTAAAATATATAATTATTGGTAATATTAGATACACACCAATAATTCTGTTACTCTTGCGATTACCCAAATTGTTGATTTCAAGTATCTTAAAATATCATTTTATTTCTGTCACTGTTGTAACAGTCAAAGCGTACCACGAAGCCACAAACATAGGTAAATATTGTGTTGTATAGCTGATAAAGGGTTTATTATTTATATGATGGGAATTTTTGGGTGTGTCTATACACATAATATTTTATTTACCAAATATTTATCAGATCACACAGGGATTCTAGACTGTGATGTGTGTATCACAGAAACACAATAAACTATGAATGTAAAGCAATGTCCATTTCAGATATGCAACTCTAATATTGAGTGTAGACACCATTTCTTATCTCATATAGGTTTTTTTCTCCATTCTGTCTGAAAGAGTATGTTTTTATCTTTTTTATTCAATACAAGCATTTGCAACAGATTTGATCAGTTTACTAACTTTTGTTGAGGAAATGTTTGAAGATATTTTGGTTGATAAGGTAAGTTTTTATTGCCTGAGCTGAGCTCCTGAATTCATTCTGACAAATACAGTGACACAGATGTGTCATGCTTCAGGTTTTTAAATTAGCACCAGGAGAAGAGTCATTTATTCAGATCTCCTGATGAATACAATAGGTTTAATGTTTTTCATATCCAGACTGTCCAGTGATAGCTTATCTACTGACCAGTGTCATCTCTGAAGTAAAATATACATATTTCCATAATCTTGCTCATGACACTAAGTCATAGAAAAGTGAAAAATTAAAGGTGAGAAACGTGTTATACCACCCACATTTTTTTAGAAATTAATCTGCTATTGTTACAAACCATCCAGAGTCAGCCCAGCCCTGACCCCTCTCTGTTAAGAGGGTTACAAGTTGCTCCCTGTCATGAGAATGGCTCTGTAAACAACGACATCCAGAATTTGCATAAATTCCACAGGAATATGCACAAAGGGCAACAACTCCAGGACTGTTTGCTGCAAGGCTGACTAAGTACATGTACTATATGATTTGTATCATTCCATCATAAGAACATGACTAAAAACCAACAGAGCACATGAGGAAACATCTATCTGAAACTACCCTATACAGATTTGACCACTTATGTGAGAGTGAGATGTGCAATCATGATTATGGACAACAGAGAGCATCACATTACAGTTAATATTAATGTAGGACATAAAAATAAGATGAAGCTACTGGGCACCTGTATTCCTCCTGAGTATGTATCTCATCTTACATATTATAGTTTTACTCTGGAAATGTAAACTGGATTAGAGAATATGCTGACCTTTCTTGCATCCTTATGCAAACTGTGCCTGACAGAGACAATCAGGCTGCCTCCTAGAGATGTCAAACCCTAGGGTAAGAAGAGTGTACCTGCCAAATCCTGTGCAAGGCTACTGACAGTTTGGTGTGGCCACTAGATGACCATATACGAATGTTTTCTAGCCTTGGATCTTATAATATTACCATGAGCAAAGCATTACTCCAAGGGTCAGAGTATTAAAGCCACCTGGCTGAATCCATTTAATCAGATGATTCACAGTATTGGAGTGGACAACACTGTTATTGATACAGTGTATGGATAATACTTAAGAATCAGTTGGTATAACTTTGCTAAGTACAATAGACCTAATCATTTCACTTAAAGTTTTGGGATCAAACATGTATGTCAGCCTTGAATGGTCTCCCAAATAAAGGCTGCTATGTTATAAATAAAATAGACTCTAGCAGGAAATAGCACCTAACTGGACACATTTCTACTTCCATTTTCATTTAGTTAAAACTGAGAAACTAGTACAAATCATTAATGCTTATGTTCATAATACAGAATGCCAGTTCCATTGCCTATGCAAACCACCTTACTCTCACTAAACTCAACAAACCCACTCCATCATTCTCTCCCGCTGACTGCTGTTAGCTAATGTGAACTTAACACCTTCACAACCATCACTGTGGCAGCTATATATATTCCCCCGCCCGACAACATCACCCTGCTAGAAAATATTCTCTCATACCTCTACCAGCACATACATAATGAGACAATCCTTCTTGGGGATGTAAACATGGACTGGTTAAGCCTACAGGCTCCTAACTCCACTACTTGGATTAACTTATATGGATTCACACAATTAATCTCAGCACCTACCTACACTAACAGATCTCATAATCTTAGTACTCTTTTAGACTGGATTCTAGTTTCCGATCCCCTAATGTACCAAAACCCAGAAACCTTAACAAACACTCTAAGTGATCACTTCCCCATAAGAGTGCTAAGATACACACCTCACTTCATAAAGCCACACAAATATATCACTTGTCATAAACCTGACAACTTCTGCCCTACTACTCTTAATTACCTCCTTTCTAGAATTAATTGGTCACCCCAACCACACTGACCTTAGATGAAGCTGTCCACTATTTTAACTCTACTATCCTCAACATCCTCAATTCATTCACTCCTCTCCACACAGTCCAAACTAGAACTAATGCAGCCCCATGGCTAACATATGATACCAGCACAATAATGAAACATAGAGACAGGACATGGAAACTATGGCTAAAAACTAAACTTCCAGTCCACGTGATAAACTATAAAGAACTTAGAAACCTGGCTAAAAAGCACATAATCAAAGACAAGAAGGACTACTACTTCAACCTTCCAATCACTCAAAAGTCCAACCCCCAAAAATTCTGGAACTCGGTAAATCAAATTCTGCACCCTGGTCATCCTTCTTCTCCCAACCTATACCCAAATAACACACCTGCAGAAACCACATCCATTTTCAATACCTTCTTCACTGAATCCATATCAAAGATGGTAAATCCTATTCCCTCCTTTTCCTGCTCTAACAACTATTCATCATCACCCTCCAATCTAAACTCTACTAATTCTCTCTCTTTTAAACTGGTTCCTACTAACTACATAACGTTTCTACTCTCCAAACTCAAACCTTGCTCCCCTTCTGCTAATAATCTCCCACCTTATTTCCTACAGTTAGCTGCTGAATCCATTGCTCTTCCAGTATCGATCTTAATAAACCACTCCCTCTCTGAATCTACAATTCCCCCTATCTGAAAATAATTCTATACATTACCCATACATAAAGGAGGTAATTCTACCAAAATTTCTAACTTCAGACCTATTGCTTTACTCTCTCCTCTCTCAAAAATATTAGAAAAATGCATTCACAAACAAGTCATGCAACACCTATTGCAGGAAAACTTGCTCACTCCCACCCAGCATGGTTTTCACCCACAACACAGCACTACAACTGCCCTACTGTCCTTCATCCATGCTATCTCTCAGGCAAGAGACAACAATAAACTAGTCTCCTGTCTTTTCCTTGACCTCTCTAAAGCTTTTGATACTGTCTCCCACTCTTTCCTTCTTACCAAACTGTCTGACCACAACTTTTCAACTGCTGCTGTTGCCTGGTTTTCCAGCTATCTCTCTGAGCATAAACAATCAGTGAAATGGTTCTCTGCACTCTCCCTCTCTCCGAGTGAAGATGGGTGTACTATAAGGATCCATTCTTGGCCCACTACTCTTTAACATCTTCATAAAACTTCTCTACACCTCCTGCTCCCAATCATCCCTCATACAATACGCAGATGACTCTACAGTCATCACCATCTCAGAGACTCCCTCAGAGCTTATCACTGCTACCCAAGAATCCTTCAGCTCTGTTGGAACCTGGCTTTCACAAAATCAGCTCATTCTCAACCCCCCAAAAAACTAAACTCCTCCTTTTTCTTCCTAAAAACCTCACCTACCTCAAAACTAATTTTTCAGTACTATCCCTAGATAACACCTCCATCACTGTTGAAAACAATACAAAACTCTTAGGAGCCATAATTGACGATTAACCTAAATTTGACTTACATATAAACAACTGTATCAAAACAACCACAGTAGAAATTTGGGCTTCTCTATCAAAACAAAAAGTTCCTCACAACCAAAGCTACAATTACTGTCTCTCATGCCTACCTCCTACCTAGCCTATTATACAGCTCCCAAATTCTTACAAATCTAAGCTCTACATTATTAGCCAAGATAGAGACAACTTACAATAAGGTAGCTAGAATTGCAGCACAACAAACCTACAAATCTCACCATTGTCTGGCCCTAAAACATCTAAACTGGCTTGAGCTTCCCCACCAGCTACTTCTCTCTCAACTCCTTATAGTCTACTCCATCTTCTACTAGAAATCTTACTGTCCGAGCCTATCTCCTCTCATTTTACATTATAACCCTACCAGGCAGCTATGCAGCTGTCACCAAGACCTGCTTCAAATACACAAACCCAACAACAAAACTAGTCAAAACTACTATAGTTACCATCTTTTTATATCTTGGAACAAACTTCCAGTAGAAATCAGATCCCAAAAAAACTTTAACCAATCCAAAGCTGCAGCAAGAGAACATCTAAAATCTCAGTGGTCCTGCCTCTGTACACAACCTCCTTGAATCCTAAACAGTCCAACTAGGGCCCCTGCATACCTGATCTGCTTTGAGTCTTATATCATAATTGTCACTAACTGATTATTTTCTCCTATTGTATAACACTAAAGCAGTGATAAAATGAAATTGTGATATATGATAGCTTGTTTTTATGCTGGCTATCCTTTGTAGTGAGATCCTGAAAAGTGTACTTTCTCAAATTGTTAATGTGCTGACTATTCCTTTGTAAAACCTATTGTGTCATTTGTTTCTAAAGATTTAATGCAATACTGTGGAGCATTTCTCCCTGGGCCTCCACTGAAAAAGGGCTACCCAGCTCAGTCGGACTATCACAGTCAACAAATGTAAAAGAAATAAATAAATAAAATACATGCTTCTTAGTAGGCATTTCCAGGCTTCTTTCTGTTTGCTGTAAAGCTATTGTACCCTCATGCTACAGTAACCCTTTGCAAGTGAAATTGTTGGATACTTAGGGTGGTATTCATAGTCTGGAGCTGTGTAAGTGTGCAGCATGCATTTGTGGACACAGGTGCTAAGCAGATATGCAAATAATGTCTGCATAATGTAGTTTCAATTGAATATGGAAAGTGAAACAATTTCTATAATCATGCCCATTTTTTGTAAATGTGTAAGTTGTGCAAAGTTTGTTTTTTCGTACATACAAAGTATATCGCGGAATTGCAAATGGTATGTGCATTGGCATATTTCGGAGAAGTGTGACTGAGCACAGTCATGCTGAAAGCATTATAACAAAGCTGCTGACTGCACAACAGTTAAGAGTTTTTTTTTTTTTTTTTAAAGTAAAGGGGTTTTAACTTTTTCATATAGGGATATCCTTTTGTGTATACCCTGATAGTTTCATTAAAGAATAGAAAGGACAGACTGAAGAAAGGGGAAACAAAACAAAGAGGTGAACACACAAGGGTTTTTGTTGGGGGACAGACCCCCCCCCCCCATTTTTTCAATTTTTTTTTTTTGTAAGAAGTTAGTATAGGTGTGGATCAGGGAGGAGGGTTATGCATATCATTTATCCTAATTTGCATACTAAATGTGTAAACCAGCTGAATTTACACTGCAAGCTTGAGATGCATCATATTGACTGACTAATAGCCAGTGGCAAATTACTTAGGATACCACAGACATCAAAAAGTAAGAAAAACGTTTATAAATGAATTAATAGTTATTAGCAGGCAAAGTAACAGTTGCTGTCAAAATGTTTAAAAGATCAATTGCAATGCATTTAGAACTACAGTATGCATTTAAAGATAACACTGCATGACTGGTTAATTACGGTGAAGTGCTAGCAAGTTGTTTGATGTATGGTGCTGTTCACTGAAATTGTAATAAGTGAACAGTACATCATTACAGAAGTTTTGTATTGCCGATGCATCTGAGAACTGGTTGTTGTAGTTGAGAATGTGTACTGTGCAGAAGACAGAAATTTAGATGTGTAATGAAAGTGTTACTTTACTGCTGTCAGTGTAGGATGAACACACGGCAATGTCAAATAGTACTGCATTTTAATTTTGATGTAATTACTTTCATCAGCATTGAATGAGTTGAAGCTGTGCACTTTGCAATTACATTTTTGTTTGCTTATTTATGTAATCATGTTTGTGTCAGGAATAACAAGACAGTGGTTTATAGTTTAACTGCTGATGTCATTCAGATAGTATTGTGGCAAGTGTCGGACCATAGCCCTTTATTTATTTATTTATTTATTTTGTTTCCTGTGTAGTAGAGATGGAGAATAAGGGCTCCAGGCATAGACATGATAACTTTAGTCATGAGGAAAATCATGTAGGACATATGGCAAACGTCTTTTTGGTAAAGGGTCTTAGACAAGCTGAGAGGAGGAAAGCATGGAGACAAGCTGAGAGGAGAAAAGCATAGAGCCAAGTCAGTCATTGTTGAAATCAATGCAGTTGGAGGCAGAAACAGGTCTCTGGCACAGTGCAAGAAAAGGGCAAATGGTATAGTAAGATCTGTTAGAAGGAAGACTAGACAGAACAGTTTCTAGGACCACTATGGGAAGGTCAACTCCGAATCTTATTTAGTTAACACCCATTAATGAATACCTTCTGCCCATCTATGGGGGTGGCTATAATACGGTGCAACAGGAATAATTCGAGGTGGCAAGGACACTGTTCCCTCAGACCAAAGTCTGCAGCAGCAGCATCTGCATTCATCTGCTCCTGAAGTTTGGTTTAAAGTTTACACCTTGTAAACATTTAACAATGAATGGTGACAAACAGTGCTGTCATCTAACACATCACAATTCATTATTATTAGATCAGCCTTGTACATCAGCAGCTAATGTAAGCATCTATACCATATGTTGCACTACTATTAATGTATTGTAATGATTTCTTTTACAGACTCAGCATCAGAAATGAACAGTTGAACTGTACCAATAAATATTGATGGAGTCAGCACTAGAATGGGTATCGCTAAAGACAGTGATAATGATGATGCTGCTGATGATGATGCAGTTGCATTTATGAGGTAACCTGAGGGAAGTGACAGGCTGTCTCCAAGTGTAATAGCATGCTGTCTCACTTTACAACATTTTGTAACTACAGAAACTGGCACTGCATCATAAAGTCAAACACAGGCAGACATTCCACTCACACATGTACACCAGGAACAAACCTGCACATCTACACCAGTGTCTCCACATTCAGAAGAAGAGGTTGAGGATGAAGACAGGCAGTCTGAAGCCACATTTCCCACAGTGACAACATTACAAAGTGGTGCCAGGTGCAGAAATTTTTTTGTACTACCTCAGGAAACATGAAAAGCATTGACAACACAACAGGAAACATATGTGCGTGACATAGTTAGGACTCAAACCAGTGTAATGGAAAGTCAGCTAGAAATGGTTATATTCATATAGGGAAAGAGTGATGATTTCAAACAGCACGTTGAGAGAGCAGAGATAATGTTATGGTTTCACTGATGTTTAGCATGGTGACACACCAGGCATCAGTTGCAGCCTCCATTCGTACACTGGTTTGGATATACTATAGTTAAGCTGAACTCAATCTTATGAGTGGCAGAGCACAGGGTACTGTCAAGACATGTGGGGGGAGATCAAATGATACTAACACTGGCTCTCAAAACAATAATGTCAGCACTCACAGTGAGTAATCACACCACATTTCTCTTAAACCATCTCAACAGTCATCTACAACTAGGAGAACCTCACATTCCAGATCAAAGTCCAGGTCACACAGTACTGTCAGGTCACTGACAGATGAATCACCTTCCACCCCTACAACACACCATCACACTAACTCACCTTACAGTTCTCAGGGTAGCCCATCCTCCACATCTGTTAAACCATCATCAAGCCTATCAACAGGAGATGTGTATGACTCATTTGATCTGAATGTACTATGCCTTACATTTATTGTTAAATATTTCTGCAAACTGGAAATATGGTTTAGTTAGGGGTGGGTGTGGCTATATATGTGAAGTTATTCCTTTTTCAGCTATTCCTTTCACCATATTCTGAAACTGCAGTCTTGTAAAGTTCCATTTAAATAGACTTGTACTGTGAGCAGGAGGGAAATCTAGGTACATCTCTTAAGTACATAACTTAACATTGGGCCAAATAGCCATTCCATATGCTTACAGTTAGATACGAAATCACAATAGCAATAAGCTAGCATTTTCAAGTCCACTGCATCATAAAGAAATGACACACTGAAATATTCATCCTGCCATATACACATAACTGCTGCCAGTACAACCTCATCACTGCACAAATGAAGACAGTCCCTGAGCTCATAATTATTTTTAATGACAGTAAGAAAGAAATATGATGTACAGTGCACCATAATTCTTTACAAAGAAATTGCAAATGAAACTTACTTTTCTTCACTGCTGACAGTGCCAATTTCTGTTGAATAGCAAATAAATAATTAAACAAAACAGTTATTAAATACAGTATTTGCAGCTGTTGACTTATTTATTGATTTGCTGCCTTTCAAAATGACTGCATAGGAATCAGTGAGCACTCAGGCAAACAGCTAGTAATAAAAAATATTTTAAGATGAGAGAGAATGTCAGATAAACAGTAACAGTAGACCATAGGCTACATAGCATAGCCCACATATATCACTGCATACATGCATCAATTATGCTGTGTGTGTGTGTGTGTGTGTGTGTGTGTGTGTGTGTGTGTGTGTGTGTGTGTGTGTGTGTGTGTGTGTGTGATTTTTTAAAGGAAATAATAACCTGAATGCCCTGGTCTATAGTTCTGTACTAGACACTGCCTCTTAACTTGCACAGCCATATACTGGCATGAGCCTACCCCATGGGGTCCCTTACTACTGCTGCCAGCTGGTCATCATTAGTCATAGTGGGACTAGAACTGGAGCTGCAGTGACAGGCATGGGTCAGTTCACCACCAGACCAGTGCATGGTCATATTACACAGAATGCAACCGGTAGTTTACATCCTAAATGCAGTAACTGGGTCATACTGAAGGGCACCCCTCAGACTCATTCAAGCACCAGACATGGCTCTTCAGGAGGCCAAACAACCTCCCAATCACAATATGGGTGCTGTGACAGGAATGTGTTACATTTCTTCTCTGCAGCTCCAGATGGATTTCTTACCAGAATCATGAGGCATGGCTGCAGTGGATATCCAGCATCCTCTTACAAAAAAAAAAGAAGGGAGAAAAAATAAGAAAATATAAATTAATATACAGCAATTACATTTAACATGAATAACCACTTATTAAAAAAAATATTCTCAACTTACCAACAAGATGACCACTGGGTATCCTATCATCCAGGAAGAGGAGGTAAAGTGAGCGAGTGTTCCAGATATGGGAATCATGTGCACTGCCAGGATGTTGGGCTGAGACATTGAGGATCATCCCCCATGCATCACACACTACCTGGCAATTTATGGAATGGAAGCCTTTTCTATTGCAGTACCGATCACTCTGTGTACTAGGAGGGGACCTAATTGTGACATAAGTGCAATCTATCACAGTGAATACCTCAAGGAAATGTGCCATCCCATAAAAGGCATGCATAGTCTTAGCTTGGGCCTGAGGCGACACTAGGAAATTGATGTACTGATCCGCATGTAAAAAGAATACATCCAGAAACTCCTTCAGTATCCTCAAGACAGAAACCTGTGATATCCCCATGGTGTCCCCAGAATGTCTCTGGAAGGTCCCCATAGCAAATATAGTGAAAGATCTACATACTTTGGTGTCCACAGGAATAGGAAATCCACGCATTCCACCAGTGCCACTGTGGGGGTCAAACATGCTCACTAAGAGCCTTATAATGGCCCTGTCCACTCTAAACCTATCAAGGATTTCATGATTATCAAAGTTATAAGAAGTAATCCTTTGCTTATATTTCTGCCTTCTTGGCAGGTGAGTGCTGCTAGGTGCAAGTGGTTTTGGGCCAGCCAAGACAAGTAACTCTGACCAAGAAATAGTAAAGCTTGCCACAAGAGATAGCATTTTCATTAATTGCAACTTTTATACATTTGGCAAAGTTTCCCATTTTATACTACAGCTACAACAAATAAAGGAAAGCAGGGAAAACTGACTATGAACTACAAATTATGTAAAATAGTCTTAATTATCATGAAAATATTTATGTCACTTCTTATAACCCTCTCATTATCTGCTCATATGCATAACTACATTCAAGGACACCACAAATTGGCATATACGGCCTCTATGAATTGCATCTCAGCTACACTTGTCTGCCCCTGAATTCCTTAATGCACTTGCATTAATGACTCTAAATACCACCCTTAGATACCACCCTTAGACACTGTTTAGAAGCATCCCTGTCAACCTCTGAGTGCAAGAAATGCAAGAAAGAAAAGTTCAAAATCAGGGACAGATTTTAATTACCAATTCTTAAAGAATGATTAAATAGCCTCTTGAACTACCTTTCGTTTATTTCTACAAAACCCGTTATCATTTGAGTTCATTTCAATTACCAGCATCCATCTTCTGAAGTATTTAGGAAAAAACAAAAACATGGAAACTTATCAGACATCAGGAATCAAAGTTCTTTGTTATTCCTGGAAGTATACTTGAATCAGCAAAACCCCATCAGTATCATTTCAAACAGAGTAGCTGTAGGCTCATGCCTATATATGCAAAATGGCACATTCCTAAAATACTAGCTTCTGATGTTTGCCAGCAGCACTCCACCCATGCACATAAAGAAAGGCTAACATGGACAGGCAGATTCCTACCTTCTGTTCCATGATCTCCCTAGGACTCAGTAATGGAAGCATATTTATAGATATAATTTTCAATTTGTTCCCCTGTTGTGCATTAGTTTGATTTGTATGGTGGAAAACCAGTAAAACTTCATGTTTTTTTGCATTCCACTTAAACGGGAATTATAAGGTCTACATTATGAGAAATCTACTAGATAGCAATGATGTTTTTATTATGTCTCTGAAAGATGGTCAAGGGGTAAGGAATGGTTAGGTGTCCAGGATGCCAACATTCATTCTACAATGCACAATAAAATAATAGATGAGTGTTCTCTGGCTACTCTGTCTCTCAAAATAAGTTGTACAACAAACTTATTAGTGAAAACACGCACTGCTGGCTTCCATCATGCCTGGAAAGTTCATTTGTATACATTTTGTCTGAGAACTCCAAAATCCAGCATTTCACATGTTCAGAGTGCATAATTTCCATCTACAATAATAGCTGCAAACAGCAGTGCACCAACCCTTTACTGCACTGCACTCCTCTTTCTTAATCACAGGCTACAAATAGCACCAAAGGCAGACTGCTTCTCCATTACAGAAGTTATACTTGTCATTTTATGGACTTTTCAAGTGATCTCCAATATACAAACTCCATACATAAGCAGGCCCCTAGCTAATGACCCTTTTGAACCTATTTCAGTTAGCATACTATGTTTTGGAGCATCTGTTGGGATTTCTGATGGGAGCTGAGAGGTCATGATGAGCTCTCCCATGTTGGGGTAAGGGTATGATCTGCCCATGTGCTGCACTGCCCCTAGCAGAGATAGTGTAATAATACACCAGCAGCAGCATCATACTGGAGTACAGCATGTGCTTACTCCTACCAAACAGTGCATATATGCTGTAACTGCACAAAACTCTTTCACAGAAGAAAACTTATGACATGGGATGGCATTATGCACTCTGATTCAGAGGTACACACACCAGCATTAAGGACAGCATGGGGAATTAGTCTACATATAACATTATTTCCCTTTTGTCTGCCTGGATGGTGGCATCTCCACCTGTCAGCTCCCATCTCCGTTGCTCCCACTGAATAATGGAAATTCAGTGAAAGAATAATCTTTGCAGGAAAGAGGTAATTTTTACAAGTAGTTATGTTAGTTAAAATTGGTTAGTGAAGTTATGGAGAAAATGGACCATAAACCCACATAAACTGAGGCAATGCTGGTGATTCCCTGCTAGGTGAGGGAAGTAAACCTATATTGTTTTTGTCTGTGATTGCTTTCTGTTACCTGCTCCATTTTGTTTTCTGTTTTAAGAAATATGTTTGGCCTTGTGTTTTTGTTCTATGCTTGAGGTAGACACTTGAATTATCTAGGCTGCACATTTCATGTGCTTTTTCATTGGTTAAATTGTCTCTTGAGTGATACTTAAATACTAGGTGAAATTCTGGGCCTTTTCTCTTTGTCTGAAAAGATTTTAAGCCAGCATAAACTAAAGCACTGCTGACAATTCCCTGCTGTTTTTTCCCACCCACCTGTTTATTGATCTGCTTTTTAAATCTGGTTATTTTAAGCTGCCTGCCCCAACTGTCAATTGAGCTTAATAGCTTCCTCACTTTCTACACTCTGTTGATATTCTGAATTGTTTATTTGCCTTTCCTTGCACTTATATTGAAAAAGTGCATGTTGCCTCTCTTGTCTCTTCCACTTGATCTGACTTCATTATCTAGCAGACTGTTTGATAAAGTAGTATATTTTTATACTCTAGCAAACACTTGTGTTTTACATCAAAAGAGGTCAGTGGATTGTCCTTCTAGTGCACTGGGAGGTAGCCTCGTCTGTTTAGGTTGTGGAAATACTTGAGATTTCTGAATGTTGTTTTATTGGCTGGAGGACTTATTAATCAGCTTACCTTATTTTTATGCCTTTATAAATTCTGTACAGTTGAGTGGCTCTTGGATCATTTATTCAAAGCAAAGGACGTTTATTGAATAATCACACTTTTATAAGCTGTTTAAAGTACTCTGCTGTATCCATATCTTTAAGTTTGTTTATGGTAGCATTTCATACCTTTTAAGTTTGTTTGTAGTAACATTTTACTCAGGACACTCCTTTACTGTGCTTTTCATTAGGAGGACTGGGATTATTCATCTAGGGGCAGTAGGTGTTTACCTGCTCTATCTGAACGGGGAAACAGACAAGAGAGCTCTAAATATGTTCTTTTGCACCTCTCTGCACTTGACGTACACTGTTCTGATACCTAGATAGCATAGGCTAGATTAAGATCTGCTGAATCTTGCCTGTCATTGATACTTGAGCACTAAACCAGCCATCTCACATTAAGAAAGGTTCCCCTGCACCCTTGTGGTAGAAGAGTGTGGATCCAGCTTTGTCTGCACTGGGGATAGTTGAAGGAAGGTTCATATGTGCATTGCTATTGGCAGATTAGCTTATAAGTGTTTTAATTTCACCTGCATTTAAGCCTTGCATTTGCATGTTGCAGTGTACCATGCAACAGGGGTTAGTGGTGCCCTGTATAGCTACAGACTCCTTTTTCACTGGACATCTGTCAGTGAAACCCTCCCAAGCTGCCCTATTGCACTACAGGCAACTCAGTTGTATACTGAGCAATGTTGCCATACTTATCATCCATAGCCTTCAATAGAACAAGCACCTTTGCTAGTCCTAGAGCAAAAAATGGTCAAACTAGCCCACTCCCTTCCCTAAGAGTACATATGGTAAAAACCTGCTATAATGGACAGGTAGTTTCTCATCATTTCACTAGCTAACCTGACTGACATGGGCTTGCTGAGGCAATGTAGTAATTGCTTCATTTATACTGACAACCACTTACTCCTAAAACAAATACCCTATGTAACAGATGTAATTATACTATGAAATTGGAATCAGTTATCTCACATAACAGCAAACTGAACATCAAACAGGCTGTCAACACACACAGTTCACCTCTGACACAAAATAAGTTCACAACACATAAACCCACATACACAGAGGTACTCACTACAAGCCTACCAAAAGATCAGAGACCTCCCAAACATAAACCACTTGCACACACTGCTATGCAAATAGAAACCATTATACCAGTATCTCAGCAATTAAGCCCCTAATGTAAAACACCTCAAAACCTAGTGCCTTGATCTTAGGTAACTACATAGTGAGACAAAGAGATGTCCCTCTCACAAGACTGGACAAGGAGAAGGTCATGGTCAGCTGCCTGTCAGGTGCCAGGATCTGTCAAATCACATATGCACTCAAATCACTCAGCAATGTTGGGGTGAATATCTTGAGACGTACCTCTTTGGACTATATGAAGAGAGACATGACTGAACTCTCAGATTATGTGTCCAGGCAGGTTTGACCCTAGCCCTAAGCAGCATTCTACCTTCACCCAGGATGATGCCACAATATAGACAAAAAATGATTAACTTCAACAATTGTCTTAAATGTGGTGTCAGTCCAGGAGGATCCAGTATCTGTCAGCTTGGAAAGACAAACTATTCTATGTCCAGTTAACTATAGGCAAAATACCCTACCACATCATTGCTGGTTATATGTCCCCACCATTAACTAAGAAAAGCACACCACCTACCTCGACCTACTGGAGTCACTCACCATACAGCCCATCACCTTAGTCATGGGAGATTGCAACTATCCTTCCATTGATTGGGTGACATACATGAGCACAAACATACTCCCCAGAGGTTCCTGAACTTTGTCAATACAAATGCTCTGGAACAGATAGACTGCACACCCACAAGGGACTCAAACATGCTAGATGTAGTACTCACCAACATGGAGGGGGGGGGGGTCACTGCACTCCCCCTGTGTGATGCCCACCCAGGTACAGTCAGACCATAAATCAATTTCTTTCGAAACAATTATTGAACCTGACACAACTACAGGAGCAAAAAACTAAAAAACATTTCCAAAGCAAACTACAGCCTAAGTGATGGTATAAAAAGTTTTATACCCCCTGCAATGACAGACAACAATGACTCCTATGCAGAGGTGTACACAAATGCCCTCTTTTTAAGCACCTGCATAGACTCGGCTGTTCGTGGACCCCAAGTATAAATAAGTTATATAACAAAATGAAGAAATTGATGATTAAGAACTAGAAATAATTGACTTGGCAGAGGAAGAATTCCCTTCACAGCTTGAACAAGCAAATCAGAAAACTTGTAAAGTCCTCTAAAGCTAATTACAAAGAAAAAATAGCATCTTTCGCTAAGGATAATAATAAGGCACTCTTTAACTACATCCAAAATCTAAAAAGGAATGTCCAGCTATGTGCCAAACTGGTAGCAGATAGTACCACTCATACTATACTACAGGAAATTGCCAACCTGCTAGCTGACAGACTTGATGTAAGCATCACACAAGGCAGTCTCTGACCCTGCCCTGATGGAAATGTTGCAGATCTGCAAGTCGAATGGCACAAGTGTCACTCGCTCTAGAGATCTTAACCTAGCCTGTGACATTAACAGAATATGCTGGAGAGACAGATATATCACCCAGCAATTGCTGCTACTCTGGAATAAACTTCCAATTCATGTGAAGCAGAGCTCCTCACTGACCCTATCCAGGCGCAACCTAGACAAATGGATGGGAGACCACAGATTCACCCTGGGGGTGGCACCCATTTCCTTCATGGACAGGGATAGTCAATGTTGTTCATAGGCTTGCTGTGCAAATTATGTGTATCTAACCAAGGGATAATTGAGGCAACTCAATATTAACATGGCTAGGCTTGAAAAGGCTCTAGGGCTGCAAGCCTAGTAAACTCCTATGAATCTATGAGCCTAAATCATATGGAAGTGATCAGAAGGTTAACAGTTACAGGTACAAAATGGACATAGAAAAAATTACCTATAAGATAAACAGTCATAAAGCCTTCCCCTAAGTTCTCCAAATGCTTTTGGTCAAGACACTGAGAGGTGTAGGATATAAGCTTTTCATAAAAAGGGATGAAAAAAGCTGTTATCTAAATTCAACTTAAATGTTTCAAGTTGCACTTATAGTGACCTTGTGATCAACTTTTTTGTACTTTTCTGATGTTTGTCCATGGTTTGCAAAAAAGTGTATCTGTTTGCACTTTTTTAGTTCATTCTGGGACCTTAATCTTGTAGATTAATTTGCAGTTGTGAATTACTGCAAGCCTTTAACATTCCCCCGTTGTTACTAATCTGCCGTGCAGGACTAAACTTGTCCTGCACGTAAGCAGCAGTTTAAGAAGAGGACAGCAGCATGCCATGCATATTAAAAGGCGTGCTGCCTGAGCTCCATATCCTACACTGAGCATGGACGAGTGCAGGGGGCATGTCTGAGAGCAGAGCTCTCAGAATAAACATGACCCTGCAAAGCAGAACAGAAGAAAGTGTAAATAAATGAGTGGAAATGCTCATAGGTGTCTGCATATCTCCACCAACAGTCCCCATGTATTCAACAGCAACAGTACATTGAAATAAAATGAAGAAACCCTTGTAATTTTTTTTTAAAACCCCGAGTACAGCTAACCATAGGTGCGCAAGTTTGCCCATCGCTTAGCTACGGTTAAAGCAGCTGAAAAGGTTGAAGAGGATAACAAGGAATATATATGCAAATGAAGCAGCACAGCAATAGTGTAGTGGTTAAAGCATCTCTCTAATGACCAGGCATTCCCAGTTCAAGTCCCACTGCAGCACATATCATTTTCTATGTGAAAACTGCATATGAACATATATTTACATCTGTTTGCCATATAACCTACATAATAACATTTAAATGTGAACTGGAGTACTGCATGAAATGCACATGTGAAGTGTCAGTGTCATAATGAATAAGGCACTAGTAAGCAGGTCTAAGCACGAATAAGCAGTAGTAAGCATGTTTAAGTGCATTTGCATGGGGGTAAGGCATTGCCTACACAGATTAAGCAAAGTAGAAGCTAACTGAGTATAAGAAACTGTATCCGGAGGTTAGCAGTGCTTACCATCGTGCAAACCCACGCATGCCCGTTTAAAACTACTTTAAAGTGCCTTAATCACTCTGGATCCAACGGCCCATGTTCTGCCCAGCAACAAAATAAACTGCCTCTGCAAGGCTCAAACTCAGGACCCTGTACACTATAGTCACAGTAGTTAACCACCAAGCTATCATAGCAATAGGTATGCCTGAGGTATCAGCAAACTAATTCTCACCACAAGAAAATCAAACCAAACATGTGAACTGAATATATTGGATAACCTGCCACAGAACATAAATATGTGAACTGGAGTACTGCAGTAACCATAGATTTGAGGTGTTGTAATAAAGTGTAGAAGCCCCCAGGTCCCCATACAGTGTATGTACACATGAATCACGGATACCAGACACATATATAACCTGTGATGAACAATAAATCATTGCCAAATGGCAAACATAGTGCTAATTAACTATTAAGCAATGCTAACCACAGCACAGCTCAAGTTAGCAAGTGTAAGCAATGTGTAGGTGAGCCAATTCAATCTGCCTAGTAATATACCTCTTTAAGCAGTACCAACCTCATGCAAGCAGGTCTTCTCATAGTTTAGCCTTTTCAAAATTGGCCAATCATGGGGAAGTGTGGGAAAATGTCCGCATTTAAACGCCACAGGTGGGAATACTACCTATAACTGGTTGCAGCTTCCTACTGCAGGCAGAATGGCTGGTGTGGGTGAAGGCACTCGATTTAGAGCGCAGCACTGGGGCATCCAGGAGTCAAAAATCATGGTATGGCTCCTGGTAAAACACCATGAGCAGAGACTACTTCAGGGCCAGTACCAGGGCTCGCAGTATAAAATGGAGGCCTGGGACAGTCTCGCCTGTAACCTCACCAGTGCCACAGGTATACCCCGGACTGGTGAGCAGGTCAGGCACCACCATGCTGACCTGAAGTGGTGGAGGGGGGAATGTACTAGAACAGTGGATCCAGGAGTCTCGGCAGATGCCCAATGCCCCAGGAATGAATAAGTGTTCATTCTACTAAGTAGTAAATAATTGCCTAGCTTGTGTATACTATGGATAGGTATGGCTAAATATCACTGCATTCCTCTGACAGCTGCCGATGAGTGGGCTGCGAACCAGCAAGCCCATGATGCTAGGCTGCAAAGGCTGCATTGTGAGGCAGGTTAGTAATCAGTCTGCATGTACTGTCATAACAAATACATATAACAGCCTTAGAAAGTGTTGTACCAGTAGAAATAAATGTGTAATAGTCTGTGAATAAAGGTATAACCCCTGGAGTACTTCTGTTTACTCTTCTCTCATATGTTGGTGATCTGTTCCATACTATAAATAGTAATGTTGTATCTTAAGCAGTGTCACCCACACCGTGGTATGCAGATAAAATGGGCATGAAGTCCTGCATAACAATGTTGGAAGTGCCAAGAGGTCAGTTATATTGTACAAGTTAGGGAGACTTAGATAGAAAACAGTTGAAAGCTTTACATCAATTCCCTGATAGCACAGTGTACTGTGATGTTAGCTATAATAGTTTGTCACACACAGCAAGGGTTTGAATCCTAGGAGTGCTACTAAGTTGTATGCATAATCATACCCCACAACTGTACAGATTGTGATACAATGTTCAGATAGAAAGCTATATTCATACTTACACCCAACAACAGTACAGAATTTGCTAGAATGTTCAAAATGTAAGTTGTATGCATTTTCATACCCCACAACTGTTCCAATCTGTCCAGCATGTCCAGATAAATGTCCCATATCACCAGCTTGGTACCCTGTTCCCCTGAAAATCCAGTGTGATGTTCCAAGAATTGTAGGCAGCTGTCAATGACATATAACTGATATTCAAATGTGTACATAGTCAGAGAATGTATATGGAAACAAACCTGTCATTCTAACACCTCGCCCAAAGTGTATGACAGCAATTCTCAACATATGTTACATTAACACCTGCAGCCCGTCATGCCTGTATGTAAGACACAGGTCATGTATATAATAATTTATAAACATACCAGTGTACAATATAAGGCCATTGTGTAGTGTAATAATACATGTAAGGGAAAGACCACTGCAGTGACTAAGAATGTTGTGAAAACTACAAGGATATATTAGTTGTTAAACAGAGTCACTCTCTCACCCCTACCATATGTGCATAATAACCCAATGACATTCCTCAACTGGTATGTGTGCACTCCACACTTTTGTTGGGACATATGTCCTAATGGTTTATAAATATTCACATTTGTTTCTATGCATGCGCCATGTGAAACTACACCCATATTACTGGCCTGTTGCCATCAATGAAACCTGCATGCTCCTGTAATAGCCACTGTTGTTCCATATATGCATGTGTTCTGCTTGCTCTGCAACTGTGTTAAATTTAGTGTGTTGGGTTAATGGGAATACCTATGCATGCTGTTATAACTAATCCTGAATGCTGTTGACTGTTACTAACCCATATCTGTCATAAACCTGTGACAAAACAGCTCATATGGGAAGGCCGGTCACAGCGGACTCACCTGTCCCACCTCACCTGGCCATGACACCGGGCGCCAGCACATCTGGGGCCCAGCTTGGGACCTCCCCCTCTGTGTGCCCTGCGCCGCCTTCGGGTGGAACCACTGCAGGGGATGGGGCTTGACCCCCCTCGGAGTGGGCGTGGAGGGGAACCTGTCACCCGTCAACAGGTCCTGTGGTGCGTAAGGAGCTTGATCTGGAGTATCAAGAGTGGCTACACCAGCTTGAGGACCAAGTGGTACTATTAGAGGGTGAGCCTGCCCCTCCTACACAGCCACCAGCACAGCCACCATCGGGGCCATGAAGATGCAGTGCTGACTGCCCATGGGTGGGGACATCAGTCCCACTGTTTCCAGTTGGGGGCTCATGGGCTTGTGACTTCCAAACACCCCTCCCCATTCAAGGTGTATACCCCCCACATGTGTCATATACCAGCCCTGTATGTGTCTTGTGCGTCTTGTCTGTTAACCTACCCAACCTACCTCCCCAAATACACATACTACCTCTCCCCAACATCCCACTCTCACCTGAAAAAAAAAGGCAATCTGTTCCCACAAAAAATTCTTGCCCCATACATAGCTGTCCATTTTGCACATGTGTCCACTGGACACATGTAATCTGGTCTAATTGGCATCACAATGAATACATGTCATCCTCACCCCTCTCCCAGGGATTTGAGGGTCCAAATGTACCTGCAAATATTGTGTATATGCACAGCTGTTGCTGTAGAAGAAATGGGCAGCTATGGACCTGTCCTATACCCTTCCTGCACATGCCTAGCTATTTTCCCTACTGTCTTTCCCTCATTGTGTGCCATTTTTCACCACTGTCCTATCAACTCCTTTTTCTTTTCTTTTCTTTTAAAGGAATTAGCATGGGGGTAAGTGGCAGTAAGCACCGTTAAGCAGCAGTAAGCGGGTTTGCACGGGGGTAATCTATGCCTACATAGGTTGAGAAAATCAAAGCTAACTGACTGCAAGAAAACATAAGCGGTAGTTGGCAGTGCTTACCGTCATGCAAACCCACGCAAACCCGCTTACAACTGCTTAAAAGTGCCTTAATCACACTGTAGCCAACGCCCCTTGTTCTGCCAAGCAACAAAATAAACTGCCTCTCCAAGCATCAAACCTAGGACCCTGCACTTTATATACAAAGTGATTTACCACTAAACCATGGCAGATATACATAACCTGAAGTTTTCATAAACATATCATGCAGCACAATCAGTCAACAGTACAGGAAATGTGTTATTATCACATTACATAACCTGTTAATGCAAGAAGTCTGGACAAAGTATGCCACACTGTGGGTACAAATAGGGATATATGTTAACTAATGCTCTGATACACTTAAAATCTTGTTAGTTTTACAGTTATATGTATTAGAACACATATGTAGAAGGAGATGAAGTCTGAAACACAAAATTGTTGCCACCAGTTACTAACTTCAATGCTGCGATCATCCATGACAATTGCTAAGTGAATGAGGAACAGGCCAAAATACGAGCCGAACATGCATGGACATATGGGCAGATATATATCTATAAATTT